>NC_136270.1:100649265-101166765 GCF_964187855.1 Myxine glutinosa
GTGTCTGCCTATGTGTGTGTGTGTCTGCCTATGTGTGTGTGTGTGTGTGTCTGCCTATGTGTGTGTGTGTGTGTCTGCCTATGTGTGTGTGTGTATGCCTGTGTGTGTGTGTGCCTGTGTGTGCCTGTGTGTGTGTGTGTGTGTATGCCTATGTGTGTGTGTGTGTGTGTGTCTGCCTATGTGTGTGTGTGTCTGCCTATGTGTGTGTGTCTGCCTATGTGTGTGTGTGTGTCTATGTGTGTGTGTGTGTTTGCCTATGTCTGTGTGTGTCTGCCTGTGTGTGTGTGTGTGTGTGTCTGCCTATGTGTGTGTGTGTCTGCCTATGTGTGTGTGTGTCTGCCTATGTGTGTGTGTGTGTCTGCCTATGTGTGTGTGTGTCTGCCTATGTGTGTGTGTGTCTGCCTATGTGTGTGTGTGTCTGCCTATGTGTGTGTGTGTCTGCCTATGTGTGTGTGTGTCTGCCTATGTGTGTGTGTGTCTGCCTATGTGTGTGTGTGCCTGCCTATGTGTGTGCGTCTGCCTGTGTGTGCGTCTGCCTATGTGTGTGCATCTGCCTGTGTGTGTGCGTCTGCCTGTGTGTGTGTGTCTGCCTGTGTGTGTGCGTCTGCCTATGTGTGTGCGTCTGCCTATGTGTACACAAAAGACTGCATGGATACAAAAGACTCCATGGATACAAAAGACTCCATGGATACAAAAGACTCCATGGATACAAAAGACTCCATGGATACAAAAGACTCCATGGATACAAAAGACTCCAAGGATTCCGAAGACCCAAAAGAAGAGCAATTATGCTTCTTACATTGGAATTGCAAACTGAGCCTCAAGGTCGGTGTACAGAATCGGCATTTTTTTTTTTATATCACAATAAATACAAGGCACAGGGAGGTGAAATTCGCTGCATGTGATGTGCAATGTGCGCAGAGTAAAAGGAGTGTTCATTTATATCCGTCGGATGTCTTACAAATACACATGATTATAAGCACCCCGGACACTAGGCCCAGACTTCAGACATTGGCCGCTGTACCGTCAAAAACTGTTCCAACCCGTCATTTTGACCGACTTTATACACCAGTTTCAATATAAAGACGCAGCCTGGGTTGTGTAATGGTTAAGAGCGTCCGCTACGAGTCTGAAAAGATGAGCGCACGGACAAGCAGCCATATGTTGGCAAACATTGCGCGCACGGACTCACCAGCCTCGTATTCCCGATTGAAACGATGAAGTCGAAGAAAGGTTCCAGACCTGCCTTGTGTCCCGGTGAATTCTCCTGCACCTGAAAAGCACAATCCACATCGCAGCCTCGTCATGCCATGGTCATGGTCATCCCCACCGACAACCTCCAATCACTTCCCGCTCGACGTCACCAACTCGTTTCCCCATGTAGACCATCCAACCGTAAACATGACAACCGATTCGGGCCGCACTGCCCACGACGGCAAACCGACGAGCTTTCCTTGAAATTGAATCCCGTCAAGGCAAATCGTTAACGGCAGGGAGGCCTTCGCTCAGACCGTGACACAAATCCCATGACGACGTGTACACAGATCCCATGACGATCCACACAGAGCACACGAGTCCCAAACCAACCCGCAGTACGTGGTAGCCATCGGTGCCTCCACCCGGAACGTCAACACTCTGTGAAGACCCCATTGCGCTGGGTCCCGGATAAGGCCGCCGGGAACTTCCTTTCCTCAACACGACGTGGCGTCGTGGTGCATGCTGGGAACACGATCACGTGACGTCGGAGTAAGGACACGTGGCAAACGCATCAGAAATGTAACACTTTCACACAGTTCGTTCACGTATAAAATTTAAATAACGATTTACCATTAAATTACGACAGGCTGTTACTGCAATAGTGAATACTTTGAAAAAAACATTACGATCGCTCTATTTAATACGTACAAAATCGCTCAACGGCACAGTATGTATGTATGCATGTGATATATTGTTGCGGATCTCGGGTTACGGCGCTCCCCTTACCGAGGGGGGTTTAATCCCCTCGTCTATTAAGCTGGCCGTCCGAGTCCTAGAAGATATCGCGCTCCTTTGCGGGGGTTGAGGTTGACCAGGGTGACTGGTCAACGGGTTCCCAGATACCTCTGCCAACCTCTCCGCAAAGCAGGGCGATACTTCTGCTCGAGCCACGGACAAGATGGAAGATTGCCGAGCGGTTTAGCAATCCGAAGCTCGAGCCGTTAGCAATAAAACTAACCCGATCCTGAGCGTTGGCCAAATCGTGCCACGTATATCAATGGAGAAATCACTAAAGCGACCGGATGAGAGGAAACCCAAAGAATAAGAAGGAAGAACACACGTTTATTAATTATGTACAAAACCAAAACCAAGGAAGAAACGAAAGGTAAGACTGTACAGGAAGAAGAAGAAGCAGATACACAGGGCAATCCTTAAACACTCTTATTTTATCACACGCCCAGGACAGTACAAACACACTTACACGAATGGGGAATAGCAGGGATGAAAGGTCCAGGCGATGGGGTCCGGTCCAGGCTCCGGATCAGCCGCGAAGAATGGCAGGCAGCTTCGCGTGTCGTTGGCGCACGACCGGACATTATACTTATGCGAGGGACTGGGATGCTGCGTACATAATCTTCGTGCCAACTCTCTCTCTCGCCCAACGTTCGTCTCAGAGGGTACCCTCGCGCAGATCGCTCAATGCAGTGACAATCAATCGAGCGCTCCCCGCGCAGTTCGTTCACAATGACCTCCCCTCGCGCAGTTCGTTACGATCAGCATCCCCCGGCGCAGTCCGTCAAAGGGCTTGGCGCTCGCGCTTATATGATCGCGCGTTGAAATCAAGCCGCCTTCATAGGGCTACGCCCACTAACGAGCTCACCTCAGCCCTGGTTGGCTGGTGGGGGCTTACCGGCCACGCCCTGGTGGTGAGTTGACGTGGCCACACCTCGTTCTTGCCGCTCCGCCCCTTCTTCTCCAAGCCTGACCTCTTGTTCAATGGCATTTGGAGCCAGCGCTAAGGCAGCGATGACGGCTCAATGCAGCGAACGCTGCTAACCCAGCCACGTGATAATTTGGAGAGAGAGAGTGCATAATGAGCGAAATGGGGCCTATCTTATTTGATTAATGCAACGCAGATTCAACTATTGGGAACAGAACCTTAACTAGAACACATACGAATGAGATAACTAAAGAAGAAGCCTATGGTGTCCGATGTGTTGCAATATGACCTAACTAGGGTGCGACCTTTGACCTTTTACACAAAAATGGGAATATTTACAGGGGATTATTTATAAGGGATATTACAATATTTACAAAATGGAGGGTTCTAAAAACCACAACAATATTGTTACGGGTCGCGGACAAGATGTTACTTTGGGCCGAGCGGAGGGTCAACCGCGACCGTTACAGGATCCCCGATTGGCCCGACTCCCCCAACGTTGACCAGATCGCACCACAGATATTCAATTTGGAAACCTCTAAAGCGACCGAAAGAGAAGGAAGAGAGAAGAAGACAGAGTACGGAGGAATAACAGGATTTATTATACACACAAGCAAAAAGAAGGAGCGATCAAAATTATTTACAAGCAATGGATGGAAGAAGCAGTCACACAGTGAATCGTTAGCTTATACTAGTCAATTTACTTAACCCCAGGACAACGATTAGGACAGACGACGTTCACACTTACACGGGGGATATTGCAGGCAGGTATGGCTTGAGGATGGATGGTTGTTTTGGGAGGCAATGGAGGGTCCAGCGTGGATTGCTGCCTGGCGCGTCCTTTTCGTGGCCTGCGGCCCCTTAGCTGCCCCCTTAGCTGCAGCGCAGCTGGTCGCACGATGGCTCGCACACACCTGCTCGTTCAGGCGTCTTCCTTCTCCCCAGCAACAACGAGCGACAGCAAGCAAGAGGACGGGGTCAGAGCAAGATGGTGGAGTGCGTCCCGCGGCGGCTTATATTGGTTTCCTCCCCGAACCTTCGCGCACTTTCTCGGGGGTTCCCGCTCCGCCCTCCCTTAGCCAAACCCCTTGTTCTGGGTTGGATGAGCGGGGCCGACTTACTCCTCTCCCCTATGACGAGGGGGGCGACCCGTCTTCTCTAGCCACTCCCCTTGTTCGTAATGGCCGCAAATGGCGAAAACCGGTCAGCAGCTGCAGGTAAGGCGCCGTCACGTTGCACAGCAGTTCAGTACTGCAATAAACGGTTGTTGTCAAAGCTCAAGTGGGGGAATCCCTGGCACTTGAGCTGCCATGGATCATCGGAGGGGCCTACGCTTTATTTCGTTTGATGCAATGCAGAGTCAATCTAGTGGGAAACACATATTTAGCCTACATAGAATAAGGAAATAAACTATTTAAAAAGATATATCGTGGCCTGTGTGTAAGTTTCATGGAATTAACTAGGAGGATGGCTGCGACCATTATTTACATTACGAGGGTGTTACACACAACAAAACCATACTTTTCACATTCGTTACACTTTCTCCAAAATTGTTACACTTCTCAAAACCGTTACACTTCTCAAATTCGTTACACTGCACCCTCCTTTCTTCAGGCCCGTCTTCGGGCCTACAAAACTTTAACTTAGTGTGACACGTAGGTGTAATTCCCTCTACAATTAACCTGACCCTGAGTGTGACAATCTTAAAACACAAATAAGTATGTCCCCCTATTGCATTGCACCCTGTCTAACAGACTCAAGCCCACAGCTAACCGAATTACAGAATTGTTCTCAAACTATACATTTACGGTGGGGAGCATTATTTACAGTGACGTTATTTCTTATTTACAACGCAACCCAGGACCTGTGTTTTTTTTCTTTTTAGGGAACAAGAAAAAGAAATTCCTGTTGGGAGGGAGGAGACAGCACGCATTGCATCGATGCACCAGTACCAATACCACCAAAGCACCCAAAAGCACCAAAAGCACCACAAAGCACCAAAAGCACCACTCGGTGCACAGTCACCACTGTTCATAATAAACACAACAAAACAACTGGTGGTGGTCTTCTCTTTTTCTGCTGGGCCGATGTTCTTCCCAACGTCTTCTGGCTTCATGCGGCCTACTTGGAAATAATAAAAAGCACAACTTGTGTTCATTTTTATTTAGGGCCTCAGGGGCCAACTAAGGGTGGTCCACCTGTTTGGCATAGGTGCCACCTTACCGAGGTCCGCAAGCAAGATTCCCTGGCCACTATGGCCGGTCTCCAACAGAGGTGCCCTGCCCCAGAACCTGGGGTCCATCAAGTGGTACTTGGCCGCAGAACAGCGGTCCATAAAGTGGTACATCAACGCAATGCATGCTGGTTCTGAGAATCTCGTGCGCACAATGGCCACCTCACGCACGCTCCCCTCGGCGCCCAATGGCGCACAGGTCCTCAAGTGGGAGACAAAAGGGGGGAAGACAAATGAGCGAGGGGTAAGGTCACAAGGGTACACGTCAATAAAGGCAATGCAGGGTGAAGTGCGTACGGAGAGCGAAGTGAGAAAAACCCGTCCCTACCGTATGTCACCCCCCCTGTCACCTACACTACCCTTGCCCTTACCCCATATTTACAACAATTTACACCTTTACAAATCCGTCGCTACTGTCACCTCTTCCCCTTATTTCCCATACCAAATTCGTCTCCAATCCCCCTATCCAAAATTTGCCATCACCAATTCATCATCAATCCTCATAAGGAGGGAGAGATGGAATTACGCACAATGCCACACCCATGTCATGATGCGTCTCACATTCCAAACATTTGCATCATAAAAAATAATAAAACATGGCATGGTGTGGAGTTACCTCATCTCAGGTGAGTGGATGCAGATGGTGCGAGGAGACTCCAATCCTAACTATCCTCTCAATGACCTTAACACACTTTACACTACCCCGGGTCTCTCCCTGCCAATCCATTGGCCACTTACACTATGGGTTCTAAAAACCAATTCCCATTGACCAAACTGTGGTGCTTCTCAATTTGGGGTCTCACTCCCCCGATTCATCTCCCTGTGCCCTGGCACAATTTCAGGACTGGGGCGTGTAACTCTCCCAGCAGGTCTACCCACCTGCACACCTCCACCACTGTAGTTGCCACCCGAGCTTACCTAGCTCCTCACCCTAACCTATCTAACTGGGGAAGGCCCCTCCTGGCTCTGTCACCCCACTGGTGCCCTCTGGCACTGGGCTACCCGGGTCCGTCCTCCGGATCCTCGGGCCCCATCCACAACAACTACCGGCTCCCAGAGCCCACCTGCGGCCTCACCTGGCCGACATACTCACAGTGGTGGAGTGCCCAACCAACTACACACACTAACAGGCTACACGCCCAGCCATTTCCACAACACTAATGCACCCATCCAAAGACCATTCTTTCACCCGCACCACAGATGCCAATATCCAACCACAATTTACCTGTACCCTCTACCTAACAATTACACTACCCTTCCCGGGTATCCGTGATGGGGGTCCACTCTTCCCCCATTCACACCTCTGTACCATCCGCTCCACTCCACAATTTCCATCATACTCACTCCACGACCATCCATTCCAATACTCCATACCATGTATTCCACACAACCATTCTCCATACACCTGTCGTTGCACACCTGTGCAATCACCTGGTGCCACCTGCACCCTCCTTCCTTCCTGGACCATTTGGTCATCACAACACGCAATCACCACTACTCCCTCATACACTGCTCCATACACCTGTTCAGTTGCACACCTGTGCAATCACACCTGTTCAATCCTCAATCACACGGCATCATCTCATCTAACTACTCCCCTCTGAAACTTGCTTTTCCCAGTCGTCCCTTTAAACTATTGCGCTCCCACGTCATTATCATCCACACTAATCTACCTGCGTCCCCACTACAGGTGTCATTCACTAACTAACCTTGACGTTACCTAATGTCATCTTCTAGGGCCCTACACACAATATCCTAACCCACCCGGGCTAGTTTTCACTGCCATAAACCCCATAAGCTAGTGCTCCTTTGCCCCCCCCTGTGAGGGATGGTGGATTGCCCATCCCACCACATCGGGGAGATCCTACTATCAATTTCGCTCGTCCAAATTCAACAAATCAAAAATTTTCCAATTACTGCCAATTCTATTCACTTTTCTAAATTTCGTATCAAATCACTATCACTATCACTATCACCATCATCACAGTCCGCTATATCCTAGCCTCGGTGCGTCATGACATCATTAAACTCGGCTTCGTAAAGCCGAGCAATGAATTCGGGTGGTTTGGTCGCCTGCAGGTTGAATCCGTCCGGCTTTCGGTTCAAGGGAGGTGGTTTGGTTGGGCCGAGATTCCACGCACCATCTCGGCGCGGCACCTTGCGGTCCCGGGCCCGATGGCTCAATCTCCCCCGGTCGGAACCCCGTCCCCGCGAGGGGGCACCGTTCCGCTTCCTCCCACTCGCCCTTGAACCGGACCGGTCGCCTCGCCCGACAAGGCCCGGACTCGACCGTGCGGGGCGGGGCCAAGCCCGAATCGGCAACGACGCTTCGAAGAGAAACGACGCAGCTTCGATCCGCGCCGGGCCTCGCATCCAACAAAGGGCTCCTCGCACCGAGTGCTCGCATCGGCTATCCGTCGCTCTAACCGCTAACCCGGTAACCGTCGATGCTTCACCGGCATGCTCACACGCATACGCTACCCCTTTCACCCTCACAAAACCCGGCATTCCAACGCCGTCCGTACAATCCACCAACGCTCTCCCTGTTACACACCACACCTCTCGCGCACACTCTTGCGCACACCTCGGTCCACACCTCTCCTCCGTTATGTCCTCCTTAACACTCACCATGGGCGTGCACTCTGGCATCCACCCACTAACGCGCTCAGATGGGCTCTCCCACACTCGCGCCATGACCAACTCAGGTGTGCTTCCTCGCACACCCTCAACCATTCCAAGCGTGCATTCTCGCACCCGCTCCACCACCAAGTCACTCCTCGTGTCACTCTCACCCTCGCACGAACACTCCGTACACCCCGACGTGCATTCTCGCTCGCACTCGGTTTCACTCCCACACTTTATAACACACCCACTCGCCGACGCACACTTTTTCCTCCCACGCGTGCCATTTCCACCCACACGGGACCCTTCACCAACGCCCGGATGCCCGCTCGATCCCAAGCGCGCGAAAATTCTTTTGTCGCCAAACATCCTCTTACAAAATCTCCCCGCACAATACACAGCACGTCTCACCTTCGGGGTTCTTCTTCCTCCCTGCACCAAAACCTGCAAACTTCCATTTGGATTAGTGAGTACATCATCATGATTTGAGCAGGGACTTTGTACATTTTCCATTTCTCCCTGCAATTCCCAGGCTACCTCCGTCATCTCTTCAATTTCAATGCCCACTTCCGCTTTTTCTTTACTCACCTCGACGACCGTTGGCTTTAATAAAATTCCCTCTACCTCATCGGTCGCCGGCTTTTCCAAACCCCGTGTCGCGATTTCTACCCCTGTCATTGTACCCGCGCTTTCCTCCGCTTCGCTCAACCAGCGCTTTTCGACCCGCGTTACCTCCTCGTGCACCCCTGGGACCCTTTCGCCCACCATGCGATCCATGGTCTCCCCACATTTTTGCATGCGGTCACCCATTCTGTCCCCAATCTTGTCGATTCGCTCCATATCGGCCCTCATTCCGTTCGTTGGCGCTTCAATTTGGTTTCCCCATTGTTCCATTTTATTACTCCATTTCTCCCCGTTTATTCTCAGCATCTCGGCGAATTGCGCCATGAAGGCTTGCATTTGGACCACCGTTGGTAGTACAAAGGGTGCGGCCGCAGCTGCCCCCTCAACCACGTGCGCGAGGACGCCATTTTGTGCTCCTGATACCCCCTCAACCGCCTCCTCATTGCTCCCCTCCTCCCTTTCTTCCCCTAAGTCCTGGGTTACCCGTAACCCGTCTATCTCCCCCACCGACATCCGATCGCCTTGATTGTCCATGGCGCGATCTCAAAATTCGGGTTTTATAAAACAACAAAATTTCGGCAGCTCGTAATTTTGACCAAATTTTTTTCTAGACGTTTTAAAAATTTGGTTCGGGCCTCGAATCTCACTCCTCGACACCAATTGTTACGGATGCGGTTTAGATGTTACTTTGGGCCGAGCGGATGGTCCACCGTGACCGTTACAGGATCCCCGATTGGCCCGACTCCCCCAACGTTGACCAGATCGCACCACAGATATTCAATTTGGAAACCTCTAAAGTGACCGAAAGAGAAGGAAGAGAGAAGAAGACAGAGTACGGAGGAATAACAGGATTTATTATACACACAAGCAAAAAGAAGGAGCGATCAAAGTTATTTACAAGCAATGGATGGAAGAAGCAGTCACACAGTGAATCGTTAGCTTATACTAGTCAATTTACTTAACCCCAGGACAACGATTAGGACAGACGACGTTCACACTTACACGGGGGATATTGCAGGCAGGTATGGCTTGAGGATGGATGGTTGTTTTGGGAGGCAATGGAGGGTCCAGCGTGGATTGCTGCCTGGCGCGTCCTTTTTGTGGCCTGCGGCCCCTTAGTTGCCCCCTTAGCTGCAGCGCAGCTGGTCGCACGATGGCTCGCACACACCTGCTCGTTCAGGCGTCTTCCTTCTCCCCAGCAACAACGAGCGACAGCAAGCAAGAGGACGGGGTCAGAGCAAGAGGGTGGAGTGCGTCCCGCGGTGGCTTATATTGGTTTCCTCCCCGAACCTTCGCGCACTTTCTCGGGGGTTCCCGCTCCGCCCTCCCTTAGCCAAACCCCTTGTTCTGGGTTGGATGAGCGGGGCCGACTTACTCCTCTCCCCTATGACGAGGGGGGCGACCCGTCTTCTCTAGCCACTCCCCTTGTTCGTAATGGCCGCAAATGGCGAAAACCGGTCAGCAGCTGCAGGTAAGGCGCCGTCACGTTGCACAGCAGTTCAGTACTGCAATAAACGGTTGTTGTCAAAGCTCAAGAGGGGGAATCCCTGGCACTTGAGCTGCCATGGATCATCGGAGGGGCCTACGCTTTATTTCGTTTGATGCAATGCAGAGTCAATCTAGTGGGAAACACATATTTAGCCTACATAGAATAAGGAAATAAACTATTTAAAAAGATATATCGTGGCCTGTGTGTAAGTTTCATGGAATTAACTAGGAGGACGGCTGCGACCATTATTTACATTACGATACGAGGGTGTTACACACAACAAAACCATACTTTTCACATTCGTTACACTTTCTCCAAAATTGTTACACTTCTCAAAACCGTTACACTTCTCAAATTCGTTACAATATGTATGTATGCAGGTATGTATGTATGCATGTGGATGTAATGTATGTATGTATGTATGCATGTAATGTATGTATGTAGATGTAATGTATGTATGTATGTATGCATGTAATGTATGTATGTATGTATGCATGTAATGTGCGTATGTATGTATGCATGTAATGTATGTATGTATGCAGGTATGTACGCGTGTAGATGTAATGTATGTATGTATGCATGTAATGTTTGTATGTATGCATGTAGATATAATGTATGTATGTATGCATGTAATGTGCCCGATTCGGGTAATGTGCCGAAATACATTACATGCATACATACATGCATACATACATACATGTATGTCTGCATATATGGATGCATGTATGTATGTATGTATGTGCATGTGTGTATGTATGTATGTATGTATGTATGTATGTATGTATGTGTGTATGTATGTATGTATGTATACAACAACACACATCATGCATTTTAAGGCCATTTTCTGTGCTAGAGTGGGGATGAGCCTTGCGGTCCCCATGACAATCTTCTCCATTTTGCCCTATTTTCTGCATGGCTCCTTGTTAACCCCCTTGCCCGCATTTTTTCTTCCACCATCTTTAGCCAAGTCTTTCTCGGTCTTCCCCGTCCTATACTTCCCTCCACATTCATTTCCATCACTCTTCTCAACCAGTCACTTTCATCCTTCCTCAACACATGACCAAACCATCTCAACCTGTTCCTCTTCACAGCATCAATCACAGGCTCTATTCCCATCATTTTTCGCAATTCATCATTTGTCTTCCTCTCTCTCAACGACACTCCGTACATCCACCGAACCATTCGCATTTCCACCCTTTCCAGCCTTCGTTGCTGCTCTACGTTCATTACCCATGTCTCGCTCCCATAAATCATAACACTTCTCACACATGCAGCATACACCTTTCCCTTCAGCTTCAACGACACTCCCCTCCTCATCAGCACGCCACTCAGTTCCCGAAACTTCTTCCATGCACATCTCACTCGAGCAACCGTTGCCGAGTCTGATCCACCTTCTCCATTCAGCATGCCTCCGAGGTAGCAAAATGTTTTCACACCTTCCAGCTTCACGCTGTCTTCAAGATCCAACTCAACATTTTCTCCATCTGCAGCTCCCTCTGTGCACACCTTACATTTGAATGTAGCTGCCACACTGGTTAATGACCCTCCCAGACCACTGCATTTTTGATGAACCCACTCAGCGCACATTGTACATTGGATGGAGTTCACTCCGACACCCTTCCTACACACAGCACATGGCCACTTCCCAGTTCTTTCCACCTCACCACATGTTTTACCACTTGCCATCACCTTCGTCTTTCCGATATTCACTTTCAGACCTTTTGTCTCCATACATTCCTTCCACTTGTTCATCTTTTCCTTCAGCCCATCCATCCTTTCCGCAATCAACACCAGATCATCTGCATACAACAACTTCCACGGTAAACCCTCCTTTACGTTCTGAGCCAGCACCTCCATCACAGCTACAAATAGTAGTGGACTTAGTACCGACCCCTGATGCACTCCCACCTTCACCTCAAACTCACCACTGTTCCCGTCCTTCGGGAACAGTGGTGAGTCGTATTCTGCGATATCTAAATGAGTTCAAGAAAAAGGAAAATGCGTCCTGTTGGTATCTTTTGATGCAAATGCTAATCTCACTTTGGACACACTGAGGGTGTTCGATGATTGAGTTGTGGTTTCGGAAGCAGAAGAGCAAGAATTGGAGAGGAGCCAATATGGCGGTGCTTGTTTCAAGGCAGTTTATTGTACGCTTGTGGTCCAGATCTGATTTCTTTAAAACACAACAGTGATGCGCTGCCACATAACGAAAACAAATGCATGTAACAAGCACAGTATTATGACCCTAAACACCTCGAGTGGTGTTACGTTAGCAAGCAGCTTGCTTACTGGGTGAGCAACACACTGGGAGTGATGCAACACAGTCCACATTGACGTGGAGAAATCTCACATCTCACATCACAAATCTCACACTCTTACGATGTCTCTCCGAAAAGACCGACTGGACAACCCTCCCATCCACTTTCTGAATAATCCTCTCCAAGAAGTTCTGTCACTCAAGCTTTTGGGTCTCACTATCTGCCATGATCTTTCCTGGGAAAACCACATTTCAAATCTGGCCTCCAAAGCCAGTCGCCGACTGGGCATCCTCCGTCGTGCGAAGTCCTTCCTTGGCACACCTGAGCTCCTCACCACATACAAGGCTTTCATCCGCAGCTCAATGGAATACTGCTCTCCCCTCTGGGATGGTGCTCCTGCCTCACACCTAGCTCGTCTTCACGCTGTTGAAACCAAAGCGTTCAGAATCATTGGAATCTCCCGCGATGAAGCTAACTCCAAGGGCCTCTCACTCACTCACCGCAGGCAGGTTGGTGGTCTTTCCGTCTTCTACCGACTCCTCTCTGGCCTTGCCCCCCCCAGCTCTCTCTGGGCTCTGTCCCGCAAATATTCCTACAGGTCGCACAAGATCTGCCTGCAACCCTCTTATGGTCAAACTGCCAAAATCAAGACTCTCTGCTCACCTTCACTCCTTCATTCCTCTTTTCTCCCACCTCTGGAACAAACTCCCTCACTCTCTTCAATCCCACTCCACCCTCCAGGTCTTTAAAACAGCTGTTCACCACCATTTCTTATCTTCCCCCATCCAAAACCTACATCTCCCTGCTCTCAAATGTTGTGTTTGTGTGCTTCCCCTTCTCTCCCCATCTTGTTTTCCGCTCCCTCTTTTTATATATTTTGTTTGTCTGGTTGATTTGTTTGTGAAGTAAATGTTAGCTCTTTCACGAGCCTCGATTCAGTATACAAAAAAAAAAAAAAAAAAAAAAAAAAAATCTTCGGAATCCCCAGATGGGATGGGATGGATGAGCGGAAAATGAAGTAGCTACAACCTTTGTCTTATGACCCTGATTCTCCCTGTCAAGTTTGCTTGAGATGGGATAAGTACCGACCGGATGTATCGACCACAGACAGAAAAACACCAAAACGCCACTTTTGAAATGATGTATTTCCCAGAATGCTCGGCGCTAAAACCTCTGGAAGCGTAGGTGTTCAAGGTTGGATTAGGTGTTTTTGAACACTGATGGGAAAGACATTCCTGGGTCTTGCGAATGTGCAGGGCACCAAGTCTTACCTGCTTGCCCCAATCCTGGACACCTGGGTGATGATTTGTTGGCCGCCATTTTCCGGGCTTCGTGTTCGTTTCTTCGACGATTACCACCTGTTACATCCATTGGGCCAGCTGAGTGCCGGAGCTCATTTCCGTTCTTATTTTACCCTGTGTGTGTGTGTGTTTGTGTCTGTGTGAGAAGATCCTCGAGTTAGATTTTATTACCTCAGTAGTTGTTTACCTCAGTATTTATTTTCATTATTTGCCTTTCGTGCCTTCCTTCCTTGTAAATAATAAAATTGTTGTTATAATATTGTTGCGAATATGGAATTTGGCCTCCATATCCGCTTGTAAATATTCCCCTATTTCTCCAATACTCCCCAACTTTCCCCGATCCCCCATTCCCTAGTCCCATTGCATGTAAATAACAATCAGTAGAGCCGACCTTCCCCTTATTCCCCCATTAAATGTCGTGCCCAGGTCCACCGCACCACACGTAGACAACTTTCGGACATCTTCCTAGTTATTCTTATCCTATGTCAGTTAAGGCCTCGTCTCCATTAATTATGACTCTTCGTTGCACCAGAATGTGATTATATGGCATCAGTAGTGAGTTTAGGACCTTTCCCATACCTCCTTCCATCTTCTTCCCCAACAATTACAACAACAACAGAGGAGATGGCGGCGGAGCGGGGGAGGATGCGTCCTCACACCGGCTCGATTAGCGCCATTGACCACGCGCTCCACGGGGTTACCACGGAGGGGCTGGCTGTCAGCTCCTCCTCAAGGGCGGAGCCTGGTAACCCCCCGCACCCAATCAGAAGGGCGGACCGATTCCATCTGGGGCGGCGCTAGCGAGCCGAGGGCGTGTCACTCCCCGCCGGATATACGCGGCCACGTAGCGGACGTGACGTGAGATGCGCCCCAGCTGGAGAAGGAAGGACCTGCGAGCGCTGAAACAGATGCGCCTGAGTTTGGAGAGGCCTGAGAAAGAACGTCACCTCTGAGCGCTGCGACGAGACCTCCCCGCATCTCTGGACCGAACCGTGTACCCTGCTTGGAGCCAAGAGTGCACCTTGAGCCATCGATACCCGCTTTCCTGCCATCAACCCCCGTGTGAGTCAGCCGTTGTCCCGTTTGTCTGTCGTCTGTCCGGGTATAATATAAGATTGTGTCTAAGTGCTTGTCTTTCTATGTTGTACCTCTCGTCCCTGTAATCTGACCTTCCGCACGAATATAATCTCCTCCGGAGGTCTTGAGAACCGTATCCCTGGTGTCTGTCATTATAATTCAGCCGTGTGTCTTCTTTTTTCTTATTGAGCCAGCGTAACGCGACTTCGTCAACGTCGAGTATAGTCGGGTAATTTGTGCGGACACGACGGCCATTCCGCTCGGCCCACTTTAACATCAAAGTCGTGTCTGTAACAATTGGTTGTCAGGAGTTGGATTCGAACCTGGGACTAAATTTATTTAGCCCAAATTTTGGAACACCAATTGTACTATTAGAGTAACAATTGGTGTCGAGGAGTGAGATTCGGACCCGGGACTAAATTAGTTAGGCCCAAATTTTGGGAGGGAAAATCGAGCCGGAGCGCGTACGGCGCTCGACCGAATCGATTCGGAGCGCGGTCCCGCGGTTACTGCGCTCGCCGAAATTATAACGAAAAAAAAAAAAATTTGGATTTGTTTTACGAAACTCGAATTTTGCAAGTCGCGCTATGGCGGATCAAGACGGCTGGGGTCCGGTAGGGGAGAGTGAAGCAGGGTCGGTCCAGGACCAAATTGAGACACGTGAGGAGAGCGAAACAGCGGGGGTAGCAGACGCGCGAAATGGCGCCTCGCACATAGCTACGGCGGCCGCACCCGCTGCACAAGTGGGAGGGATGGCCCAGATGCAGGTCCTCATGGAGCAATTTATGGCGCAAATGCAGGCGTCCCTCAAACTGCAGAGTAACCAATTGGGGAACCGGATGGATGCTCAGAGTGAGCAAATGAGGGCTGATAGTGAGCGGTTGGGAAACCAAATGGGGGTAATGAGGGACGAAGCGAGGGGTACTGGGGAGGAGTTAGACAACGGGATAAAAGAAGTAAAGAATGGGTTAACGGGGGTAGAAAACAGAATGGCCGCTCAAGAGAATCAGATAGAGGGAGTGAAACATGGGTTAACGGGGGTAGAAAACAGAATGGCCGCTCAAGAGAATCAGATAGAGGGAGTGAAACATGGGTTAACGGGGGTAGAAAACAGAATGGCCGCTCAAGAGAATCAAATAGAGGGAGTGAAAAATGGGTTAGAGGGGTTAGAAAACAGTATGGAAGGCAAATTGAGGGACATGAGGGACCAAGCGGAAAGGGAAGTTAAACAAATGGAGCAGCAGATAGAGGGGGTCAGAATGGGGGTAGAAACCAAACTGGATGCTCACAGGGAGGAAATGGAGCAGATGAGGGTGGCATCTGGGCAGGAGATGCAAGTGATGGGAGAGGAGATCAGAAGAGGAGTGAGTGAGGAGGTCGGAGGAGTGCGCGAGGAGGTGAGGCACTGTAAGGAGCACATGGAAAAGGAGGTGAGAAAGGGGACTGTAAAGTTACAAGGGGGCATAGAGGACCTGACGCAGGAGGTGGAACAGCTGACGGAGGGACAAAAAGGACTAACGGAGCAGGTTCAAAGGAACACTGCGGTATTAGGAGGGTTAAAAGCGACACAAAACGACATAAAAAACGACTTGATAGCGACAAAGAGGGAATGTCAGATGGTACGTGAGGGACTGACAACGAGGCTGGACGAGGTGATAGAGGTTATGGAGACGAAGGACCGGCAGGTGAGGACGCACATGGAAACGGTCAAGGTAGCCTTAGAGGATGAGCTTGAGGAGACGTACCGGGGAATAAAAGAGGTGAAGCACAAATTAGAAGAAGTGGAAGAAGGGATGAGCGAAATTAAGAAGCGACGGAGAGGGGATAAGAAAGAGATAAAAGAGGAGATAAAAGAATTGGTCCAAAGTCTGTGTTTGGATCGTGATGATGTGCTCATTAACCGGATGAGGGATTCGCAGGTGATGGAGGAGAAGCGAAGAGAAAGAGGACCCGGTGTAAGCGGTGACCAATATGGTCGTGCGTATGATGCGCCAGGGGATTTAATAAGCTTGGGGGTCGAGATAGACCCGGGTGTTCGTGAGAGGCCATTGGTGAAGTGTGCGACAGGTCTGGTGTGCGAAAAAGGAGGTGTGCGAGAAAGTCCGACTCTGGGGTGTGTGAGGAAAAAGTGCACGCCGAGGAGTGAGTGTGCCGTCAAGAGTGAGTTGGTCGAAGCGCGTGTGCGAGGGGGCACAGGGAAGCGCGGTGTGGTGAGTGTTACAGAGGGTGTAACTGGAGAGTGTGCGCGAGAAAGGTGTGTGACGGACAGGTGCATGAGGAAAGAGTGCGCTGTCAAAGGCAAGGAAGAATGCACACCTGTGGTGAGTGTTACAGAGGGTGTGACGGGAGAGTGTGCGCGAGAAAGGTGTGTGACGGACAGGTGCATGAGGAAAGAGTGCGCTGTCAGAAGTAAGGAAGAGTGTCCACCTGTGGTGAGTGTTACAGAGGGTGTAACGGGAGAGTGTGCGCGAGAAAGGTGTGTGACGGACAAGTGCATGAGGAAAGAGTGCGCTGTCAAGAGTAAGGGTGAGTGCGCTGTCAGGAATGGAGGTGAAAGTACTGGGAGTGACAAGGAGCGTGAGTTGGTTGTGACAGGTGAGCGAGGATGTACACCTGGGATGGAAGGATGCACACCTGGAATGGTAGAGCGTGAGTGGGAATGCACGCTGGAGTTGGTGGTGAGGCACGTGGATGGGTGTGCGAATGAGGGCACACCTGTGATTGTCACAGAGGAGGTGACCGAGGAGGGGGCGCGAAGCGGTGTATTGGTGAGGTGTGCGAGCAACGAATGTGTGCCAAAGTGTTCGGTGGTCAGGTGTGTGACCAAGGCTGTGAGTGGAATGGGTGTACCGAGGTGTGTAAGGAAAGGTACGAGGGGCATGGAAACGGCTGGATGTGTGAGCAAGGAACGGGCTGCGGGGTGTAAGCGTCCAGGTGAAGCATCGACGTTAGATGGGGTAGAGTTGAGAACGACTTATAGCCGAATCGGGCCCTCGGTGCGTGCTGGGCCTCGCTTTGAACGGCCGCGTCCAGGCTCCACTAGGCGGAGCTGGCAGCCCGATAGAAAGGGTCGTCATGGCGACCACTTTTTGGTGAGACGTGCCGGCAGGTCGAGATCGGGGCATTGGATGGCTCCGTGCCGAGATGGTGCGTGGGATCTCGGCCCGGGTAAACCTCCTTCCCTGCACCGAATGCGGGACGCATTCAGCCGCTGGCACAAAACAACCAGCATCCATTGCTTGGCTTTACGAAGCCGGGCTTTGGACAGGGATTGGCGCACCGAGAGGTATTAGTGAGTCGACTGGGTGATGAGGTTAGTGTTTTGGACCCAAAATTAGAGAAAAACAAAATTTGATGATTGGCAAGGGATTGGCAGTAGTGATTGGCAGATGATGGGCAGTGATTGACAAATTTTTAATTTGTTGAAATTCGATGTGCAAAATTGGTAGTGAGAGACCCCCGATGTGGTGGGATGGCAAATCCACCATCCTTCCCATGTGGGGGGCAAAGGAGCTATAGCTTATGGGGTGTATGGCAGTGAAAACTAGCCCGGGTGGGTTAGGATATTGTGTGTAGGGATCTAGCGAAGATGACAGTAGGTAACGTTAAGGTTAGTTAGTGACTGATACCTGTAGTGGGGACGCAGGTAGATTAGTGTGGATTATAATGACGAGGGAGCGCAATAGTTAAAGGGACGACTGGGAAGCGCAAGTTTCAGAAGGGAGTAGTTAGCTGAGATGATGCTGTGTGTGTGAGGATTGAACAGGTGTGATTGCACAGGTGTGCAACTGGACAGGTGTGTGGAGCAGTGTATGAGTAGTGAGTGTTGTGGATCAGCGCGAATGCGCTTGGGGAGAGAAGGGTGCCGGTGGCACCAGGTGTGAGAGCACAGGTGTGCAAGTACAGGTGTGTGGAGAAAGTTGGAGTAAGTGGTACGGAGTGGTGTGCATGGTGCGAAGGTGTGGATGGGGGAAGAGTGGACCCCCATCACGGATACCCGGGGCGGGTAGTGTAAGTGTTAGGTAGAGGGTGCAGGTAAATTGTGGTTGGATATTGGCATCTGTGGTGCGGTTGCAGAATGATGTTGTGAATGGGTGCATTAGTGTTGTGGAAATGGCTGGGCGTGTAGCCTGTTAGTGTGTGTAGTTGGTTGAGCACTCCACCACTGTGAGGATGTCGGCCAGGTGAGGCCGCAGGTGGGCTCTGGGAGCCGGTAGAGTTGTGGATGGGGCCCGAGGATCCGGAGGACGGACCCGGGTAGCCCAGTGCCAGAGAGGGCACCGAGTGGGGAGAGTGCCAGAGGGCCTTCCCCAGGTAGTTAGGTTAGGGCAAGGAGCAGGTAAGCTCGGAGGCAACTGCAGTGGTGGAGGTGTGCAGGTGGGTAGACCCACTGGGAGAGGTACACGCCACAGCCCAGAAATTGTGAGAGGGCACCGGGAGATGAATCGGGGGAGTGAGACCCCAAATTGAAGCGCACCACAGTTTGGCCAATGGGAATTGGTTTTTAGAACCCATAGTGTAAGGGGGCCAATGGTTTGGCCGGAGAAAGACCCCGGGTAGTGTAAAGTTGTTAAAGTCATTTAGGAAATAGTTAGGATTGATGAACCTGTCGCACCATACGCAGCCACTTACCTGTGGTGATGATGACTCCACACCTGTGTTTTCTTTGTTTTGTTGCAGGAAATGAGATTGTGAGGATTTGTGAGACGCATCACGACGTGGATGAGACATTGGGGTGATTCCATCTCTCCCTCCCTAGGAGGGACTGATGATGAATTGGTAATGGCAAATTTTGATGTGCAGTTGGAGATGGCAAATTTTGATGAGAGTTGAAAATGGCAAATTTGATTGGTTAGGAGGGAGAGAAGACGAATTTGGTATATGGGAGGAACGGGGAAGACAGTCGGGATGTTTGTTGATTTGTAAAGTAGATGTTTATGGGTAGTGTTGTGTTTTGTGGATACAGTAAGGGGTAAGGGAGGGGCCATGTAGGTTACCTGGTGGGGGGGGGGGGGGGCGTACGATAGGAACGTACCTGTCTCACCTGGTTCCCATGTGCCCCCAGTGTGCATCACCTTACATTGCGTGCACTTTTGCGCCCTTACCACCTTACTCACTTGTCTGCTTCTTTTGTCTCCCACCTCCGAGGATCTGGCTTTGGGGTAGAGAGAGAGGAGAGAGAGGTGCTGGCTCCGCAGTTGTGGGCCTGCACTTTCGCTGTTTGCTGCCGGGATCGATACACCATATGGACCGCAATGTTTGTGGCCACCCACAATGGACCGCAGTTCGTTTGCGGCCAAGCACCACCCGGGGATGGACCTATGGGTCAACGTGGCACCTATGCCATACAGGTGAACCACTATTAGTTAACACCAAGTGCACCACAAGAAGAGCAAGAGACACCTGCAGGGTTAGGGGTTGTCGAATTTATTTTTATTCCAATGAACAATGGTGACTGCACCGATTGGTGGTGGGGTGGTGCTTTTGATGCTCGGGAAGGGTGCTCTGCACGTTATTAAAGGCCGTCGGCCACAGAGCACTCGTGGGTTGGTGTATCGATGTTGGCAAGCGCGCTCTCTCTATGCATAACATCTGCATGTGTTCCTCCAAAAACAGGTCCTGGATCGTAGTGTAGATATCAGCGTAATCTTGTAAATAATGCTCCCTACCGGCTGTATGTTTAGTTTGAGAATTCTTTCCGGATTCGGTTATCCTGTGGGTGTGTTTCTGAGAGGAGAAGGGTGCAACGTCGCAGGGGGACATATTTACTCATTTGTGAATATCTGTAAAACTGTCGCACTCAGGGTAGAGTTAATAGTAGAGGGAACTACATTGCGTGCCACACTAAAGTAGGTAAAAATTTATCGGGTCGGGACGCCCCGAGGGTAGAGAAGGGTGCAATGTTGCGAATATGGAATTTGGCCTCCATATCCGCTTGTAAATATTCCCCTATTTCTCCAATACTCCCCAACTTTCCCCAATCCCCCATTCCCTAGTCCCATTGCATGTAAATAACAATCAGTAGAGCCGACCTTCCCCTTATTCCCCCATTAAATGTCGTGCCCAGGTCCACCGCACCACACGTAGACAACTTTCGGACATCTTCCTAGTTATTCTTATCCTATGTCAGTTAAGGCCTCGTCTCCATTAATTATGACTCTTCGTTGCACCAGAATGTGATTATATGGCATCAGTAGTGAGTTTAGGACCTTTCCCATACCTCCTTCCATCTTCTTCCCCAACAATTACAACAACAACAGAGGAGATGGCGGCGGAGCGGGGGAGGATGCGTCCTCACACCGGCTCGATTAGCGCCATTGACCACGCGCTCCACGGGGTTACCACGGAGGGGCTGGCTGTCAGCTCCTCCTCAAGGGCGGAGCCTGGTAACCCCCCGCACCCAATCAGAAGGGCGGACCGATTCCATCTGGGGCGGCGCTAGCGAGCCGAGGGCGTGTCACTCCCCGCCGGATATACGCGGCCACGTAGCGGACGTGACGTGAGATGCGCCCCAGCTGGAGAAGGAAGGACCTGCGAGCGCTGAAACAGATGCGCCTGAGTTTGGAGAGGCCTGAGAAAGAACGTCACCTCTGAGCGCTGCGACGAGACCTCCCCGCATCTCTGGACCGAACCGTGTACCCTGCTTGGAGCCAAGAGTGCACCTTGAGCCATCGATACCCGCTTTCCTGCCATCAACCCCCGTGTGAGTCAGCCGTTGTCCCGTTTGTCTGTCGTCTGTCCGGGTATAATATAAGATTGTGTCTAAGTGCTTGTCTTTCTATGTTGTACCTCTCGTCCCTGTAATCTGACCTTCCGCACGAATATAATCTCCTCCGGAGGTCTTGAGAACCGTATCCCTGGTGTCTGTCATTATAATTCAGCCGTGTGTCTTCTTTTTTCTTATTGAGCCAGCGTAACGCGACTTCGTCAACGTCGAGTATAGTCGGGTAATTTGTGCGGACACGACGGCCATTCCGCTCGGCCCACTTTAACATCAAAGTCGTGTCTGTAACAATATAGTTTTGTTGTTTATTCGTAGGTTCGGTATTAAACCCGTTTTCTGTCGGGAATAAGCGCTTCATGGTTCTTCCATTCCGCGCGTGCCATAGCCGCCATATTGGATATCGCCACGGAGTAACAGCCTGTTCGTTTATTCTTCATTTGCCAGGGGTCTTTGCCCCGGTATACATGACAATATTGTTTGTTTTATTACAGGAACACAAGATAAATTGTACTATATTTTTGCATCTATTGCTAAAAGTTAAAGTGGCCATGTGTGTGCAATGTGCATGTGTTTTATATATTCACTGCGGCCGCTACGCTAACTGTATTAACAGAAAATGATAGGAAATCAATACCTTAGTCTCATCCGTAGATCTTTGTTGAATTTCCTCTATTTCTGTGAGTCCGGTTTTCATTCACAAACAGAACAGTTATGGCCAATCTCATGAAAAAAACCCCCATGAAATTGTGACTAAATGCTGAAAACTGCGTTTAAAAGACCATTTAAATTACAGATTTCACGGCAGCAACGGCAGGTTAAAAGTGTCCAGCGAGCAGAAAAGGAAACACACACACACACAGCGCAATGCTGCATGTTTAGTACGTATGAATACCAGAAAGGCCTCGTTTAGTATTTATACGTCGTGTCCAAAGTAGTCTAGCATTGACCAAACTGCGTATTTTAGTATGAGCAGCGTGCCTTTCGTCGCATCACTGACGTGTTTAATGAAAAGACAGCATGTTGTATTTCACAAACATTTTGCATGTATATCTGTGAGTGTCAATGAGGATGTAAAATGAAGTAAAACACGTGAAAATGATCTTTTATAACACATAATTGTTCTTATGGTTGTTTATGTGCCCTTCTGTGTACTTTTCTATTGCTCCGAGAAGTTTTACTGTTTTTACCCTCGCCAAAGGAGGGGGTATTGCATTTGAATCCGTTTGTTTTCCGGCAAGTATGTTGGTTGGTTGGTTTGTCTGTCTGTCTGTCTGTTTGTGTGCAGTATTATGTCTACATAGTTGCACCGAGAATCGCCATACTTTACACACATTTTGTTTTGCCCTGGAATAGACTGTGTCCAATTTTTAACTCTCTCGGCCCAAGGCCTCCATTATGACGTCATAATTTGAGGGGCAGGGCATGTTAACCAGCTTAGGGCAGAAGGATAAATTATCCCTTGTAAGTCTTACCCTATTAGCTGGGCGGCTTAGCTAAAAAATTCGGATCGATTGTGCCTTTTCCCTTAAAAGCATGAAACTTGGCACATGGCTAGAATACCCGAAAAGGAAGATCTTTAGTCCAGGGGGCATCCCCAATTTCACCGCATATGGCGGCCATCTTGAAATCCAAGATGGCCGTCATACAAGACCTATTTTGATGAATATCTCCATAATTAGAACAGATATCAAAATGGTTGAAGTGCCTATACCTACATTTTTAGGGTCTAGGAATCCAATGGCAACATAAAATCCAATGGCAACATATTGGAACACCCACAGTTCCAATACTGGAGTCTCACGATGGCATTGGAGAACAGCATCCTGACCTTTGTGCGCTCATTGAGGGAGGCTGACTTTGAAATGTACTTCGATGCTTTATGGGAGCAGATGATGATGTTGTCGTGCTTGCAGTTACAGCATCCCAGAAGCTTTCAGTGATGATATGGTTACAATTTGGGACAGGCAAGAACATGCGATTTATCTCTGCACATGATATAGCCACAGCTCTTGGCCCTGAGAAATCTAAAGCCCTCCCCATGTTTCATGCACTAACAGGGTGTGACACTTCTTCAGCGTTTAATGGGCGTGGAAAGGTAACTGCATGGAATGTGTGGGAATCATTCCCTGAGCTCACAGAGGTACTAGCAGAAATTTGCCACCAGAGCACAGAGATAACTGAAACCTGCATGAACGTCATTGAGAGATTTGTTATTCTGTTGTATGATCGCACAAGTACTGCTACTGACATTAACATTGTACGAAAGAAACTGTTTGCAAAGAAGGGCAGACCTGTGGAATCAATTCCACCAACACATGATGCCCTTGTGCAGCACATAAAGCGGGCAGTATACCAAGGCGCACTATGCTGGGGACAAGCATTGCATGCTAAGCCTGATCTACCAAGCCCCACTGAATGGGGTTGGCAAAAAACGTCTGCTGGCCAGTTCAAACCAATATGGACAACACTTCCAGAGGCTGCAAAGATCTGCAATGAACTTGTTAAGTGTGGGTGCAAAAAAGGATGTACTGGTCGTTGCCGGTGTAAGAAAGCTGCACTTCCCTGTACTTCTCTCTGCGCATGTGATGGAGAATGCAGCAAAGACTAGAAAACCACAAGATGGCACAGTTACAGTCTGCGATGTCATAGACACTTTTAATCACTGAAGAATGCCAACCTGTTAAGAGTATTTATATGCATTCCCAGTATGCATGATACTATGCAAAATTAATATTTTCATATGACTGCTTAATATTTTATGTTGCCATTGGATTCCTAGACCCTAAAAATGTAGGTGTAGGCACTGCAACCATTTAGATAGCTGTTCTAATTATGGAGATATTCATCAAAACAGGTCTGTTATGGCGGCCATCTTGGATTTCAAGATGGCTGCCATATACTATTGAATTTTTTATGTTGCCATTGGATTCCTAGACCCTAAAAATGTAGGTATAGGCACTTCAACCATTTTGATATCTGTTCTAATTATGGAGATATTCATCAAAACAGGTCTTGTATGACGGCCATCCTGAATTTCAAGATGGCCGCCATATGGGGTGAAATTGGAGATGCCCCCTGGACTAAAAATCTTTCTTTTGGGGTATTCTAGCCATGTGCCAAGTTTCATGCTTTTAAGGGAAAAGGCACAATTCATCAGTTAAGCAGCCCCACTATATGTGATTTATCCCTTGTCCTTTTTGCACTGCACCATAGACACTAGTGAGGAAATGCCCATTAATTGCACGAAATAATAACCATAAAACCAACCGGAAACCAGTTTTGAGCACGGCCATTTGGACGCACCAGCTACATCACCACGGAAGACAGGCAGGCCGAAGACACGCCCCGAAGAGCCGTGATTGGTCAGGGCGGAGCAAGAGGCAACTCGCTATTGGGCGGGAGTTGACCAATGGGAAGGCTAGGGTAAGAAGGGACCCGTGATTGGCCAGGGTGGAGCAAGAAGCTACCCGCTGATTGGTGGAGGGAAGGCCGAGGAGGAAGCAGAGCGCCAATTGGCAAGGACCATCGATGACGTCAGAGGCGAGCAAGAAGCGGCACGCTGATTGGTGGAGAAGCGTTGATGACGTCACGACCCCGACGATAAAATATCTCTAGGACCGACATTTTTCTCTTGCCTTTCGCCCTTCACGCTTTGATCTTGCCCTCGACGACCTCTTGCCCTTCCTCGCCTCTCGCATCTTCCTCTGTCCCTCGACGTTCCTGCCTCTCGCTCACCCCTGGTCCTCGACACTCTTGCTGACAACATCCTTTGGCGTGCGAGGAGAACAGAGACCGACGCGGCTGGGGAGATAAGCTGTGCGCCTGCTGTCCTAGACGGATCATGCAGCGAGGCCAGGCTTTGTGCGCGCGCACCAAACGACGAGCAGTTTCCCACCAACACCGGAGCCGCGTCAAGTCTGCGTGCTGGGGCCTGGACGATTGCTGACGAGGCCCCGATTTGAGTTGAGTGCCACAATTAAATGACACACCATTATTTTCCAATTCTTTTATTCCCCATTTGTCCATGTTTGGAATGAAGTTTGGAACAAGTCTGGAATGAAGGATCCCATGGGAACTTAGTTTTACCGTTGTGTTTTTCTTGTTATCGGCATCCGGTTTAATAAATCCTTTTGTTATTAGTCCCCTACCGGTGTACACCGGAGGGGACTATAGGTTTGCACTCCGTCCGTCAGTCTGTCACGCAAAGAACAGTTTTCCCGACTTTTTTTTCGAAACTCTTAATGCTAATGATTTCAAACTTGGTACATGGTTTCCTCATGATAAGTTACAGATCAAGTTCAAACTTCACGACGTTTCGATCATTTTTGACAAAGTTATGGCACTTTGAACTTTGGTAATTTCCCCAACAGTTTTCCGGACGACAGACTGCTGGTAGGGGACATGTATTGCAGCGCAATACTCAGAATGCTTGTTTTTCCTGTACATTTGTAAACCCGGTTTTTGTTTGAGTTATTTTCTGCAGGTTGAAGACTGCCCGGCGGGATCGCTCAGGTAAGCACTTCAGCTTCCTCCCCCCTTTTCTTCCCCCACATAGATAAAGTCCGCAATTGAACTGAACTCTTTGGAGTTAAAAGCTCGCTATTGGCCATTCGTGATCCCAGTGGTGTTCACCTGAGGGAATCACACGACACTATTTTGTTTACACTGTAGAAAAGCAAAGGTGTCATTACAGGTGAAAAATATGCACTGGACATTGGTCAACACCGATTTATTTGTCTACAAACTAAGAGATTCAACTGCGTAACATTTACCAAAATAAGCAACTCTTGTTCAGACGATATTTCTCAAATTTCACAAATTGAATGATTGAAGGGCTCTTACGTGAATGATAAATCATCATACATAGTTTATCATCCAAGAGCCCTGTGACTGTGTATACAAAAAAAAAATCCAAACTTTTTCCTTCACTTTCCCGTTTTCGTTCAGCATTATTTAAGTGTGGAAAAATATGCATTGTATAAAAAAAACATTTAAAAAAAAGAGGCAATAACAAATTAGGAGAGAGATCAAAAGGTTGATAATCGGAAACAGGCCTTATATAGTGAGATAACATATTTTTTTCACCATTTACGTTACGCGCATATATCTGTGCATTGTCTGTAAATATGTAAGCTTGTTGCAATGTTGAATTACTCACTGGAAATAAAGCAAAGCATTTCTCAAACTATTTTAGAAACAGTCATTTGTTTAAAGTCAACAAAATGGCTTTCGACTCGCCAAGGCAAAAATGGTTGACATCTCCGTGAAGTTTGTAGCCAACTCCGTTGAGATGTGTTCAAAGGGAGGAGTGATGGAGGATGATGGTGTGAGAAGGATAAGGCAGGGAATTCTTTCTCAGATTCGCACACTCTTGCTTAATGCTGAAATCCAGCCCCCCATGCTCCTGACTGAATAAACACGGAAAAGTTAAGCGACTTCCATCTTGCAAGAGCACAGTCCTGTGGATGTAGCAGCCATTGCCAAGCCACAAAGGGTGCGATCGAGCACATGCATCAAGGATTCTCCTTCGAGTGTCAAGGAAAGAGCGAAAGCTGCTTCCCTTTTTCAACCATTTTAATTCCACCAACAGCTTTGCATTTGCAAACAAACGGCATCGTGAGACCATAACGAAAAAAAAGAGCACAACTCGACACTGTTGAAAAGCTCGTTTCCTCCTGGATCAAGGTCGTTTCCCATCTGAAGGCTTTGTTTCGGATCGGAGTCCAGTAGACGAGCGTGCTGTGATGTGAAGTGATGTTCAACATTTCCGTTTCCATGTGTGCAAAGGCCTGTTTCCTAAAGCCTCTCTTCTTCACAAATCACAAACAGCTGCTCAGTAGTTTATTTGCTTTCGGTGATGAAGAACAAAATTCACCTGAAATTTCTCACCAATCCTGCTCCCAAATCTTGTTGATGGGCCACAGCTGAGAAACGATCATTTCTGGAACATAATGGTGAAGCAGACATCATATCGTCGTCTTTCCAAGCAGCAAATTGGCTCTTCAATTGACTTATGGTCCTGATCATTAGCCAATTGTTGTGCTGCCTTTGGAATCTGATGATGAGCTGGTTATTGTAGTGTATTCTAATCCTGATTATAAAGAAACGGTGCTGTTGTCTGATGATCCCGATGGTGAATTGACAATGCTGCTGTCACTTGATTCTGATGACAAGCTAGTTATTGTGTTGTCTTCCAACCCTGATGATGAAGGGATTGTGCTGTCTTCTGAATCTGATGGTGAAGTCACTGTGCTGCTATCCATCGATTCTCTTGACAAGCTGATTATTGTATGGTCTTCTGACCCTGTTGACGAAGTGGTTTTCCTACCTTCTTCCATTATTCCTGACAATGAAGAAGCTGTTTCACCATTTTCCAACTTTGATGACAAGGGAGTTGTTCTGTTGTGCTGTAACTCTTCCAATGACCCATTTTTTGAATCTGAAAGTGAGATATCTGTCTGACAATGTTCCACGTTTGAAAGCAAGATGTCTGCCTGTTTCTTTTGTATACCGGTACCTGACTGTGTGGTCGGTGGTATATCATCTCTTGAACATGGAGATGAAATGGCTGCCCCATCACCCTCTGATCCTGATGGTGAGGCAGCTGTTGCAATAATGTTTATTCCCTGGCTTTGGCATAACAGCATAAGCTTAGAAGGATCATTTGCAATATTTGGTTTCTTAGCCAAAGCAACCAGCTTTGCCACAAGCTGTCTTTTGCGAACTGCCTTTTGGATAATAATGGCAGCTTTGTCATATTTCTGCCGCTGGAAAGTGGATGTTACAATCTGCCGTGCCATGCTTTGTTCGTCTTCTCCTGCAAAACGCTTCTCCATCTCCTGCCGTAGCTCGTTATTGTTTGCGCTGTCACCAAGTACATTTTGTGTTAACGTGCAGATAATGTCCAAGCAATGGATGCAATCTTGGGCATCCATGGGCAGATCCTTGGCACCGATGAAGAGTTGGTTTGGTTTGGGTACACGTAGTGGAGGTTCCAGCTTATCGAGGAAATCTGGCAACTTTGAGTAACTAATAAGGTTTGTGGCCTGCGGGTCGAATTTTCCCCAAGTTTCAAAAAACAATTCAAAGTCATCCTCACTTAGTGGCTCCTTACTCTCCTCCTTGGCAACATTGAAATTTTCCAGGATAATAGCAATGTACATGTTAACAACAACCAGGAAAGAAATGATAATGTAGCTAACAAAATAGGCGATTCCGATGGCAGGCTTGCCACAATCTCCCACATAAGTAGTGACACCAGCGTGGTGTTTGTTTTCATCGCAGTTCTTGTCGAGGGTTGGAAGAAGAAGCTTGTCCCATCCGGCTGACGTCGTGATTTGGAAGAGACAAAGCATCGAGCCACAAAAGGTCTCAAAGTTGAACATGTCATCGATACCATGTCTGTGTTTCAACAGAGAAAACTGAGACATTCCAAATATAGAAAAAATGTACATAATGAGGAAGAGCAGCAGACCAATGTTGAAGAGAGCTGGGAGGGACATGAGTAGTGCGAAGAGCAATGTGCGAATGCCCTGTGCTCCACGGAACAGTCGTAGGATGCGGCCAATACGAAAAAGTCGTATGACGCGGAAAATTGTTGGTTCTAACGTGAACAACTCCAAAGTTTTCTCCATTGCCAAGTCTGCAATGGAAAAAGTGAACATAAAGTTAGATTTTTTCCTTTCCATTTAAAAATGCAAAACCACTCTAAAACTAGGACGGCACCCAGTATGGCACATTCATTCTGAACAAAAATACCATCGTTAACTGAACACGCTACTAATGCTATTATGGCTCATAAACCCTTATTATCCATGCATCGCATTATGTCACATAGTTTCTTAACATTGATTATAATGAACGTCATATATATAATTTTTGACTCACATCGGGTCATAGATGAGATGTATGCAGTTTCAGATTTTTGCGATAAAGATTTCCATTCAATCAATTATGGCTGGAATACTACTTCTCCGATGACATCATTATCACCTTACATATCCCATGGGGAGTTGATGACATATGCCAAGTTTCAATTTTTTTTCCATTGAGTGGTTTTGGAAAAAAAAAAATTCCAATTTAATTCCTTCAATCCAATATGGCTGCCATACCATGTGACCTATGATGTCAGAGTTAGCAATAAAATGCTCTCCATGGGGAGTCCTCCTATATTTAAAGTTTCACATCAAACAGACAAGCGGTTGTGGAGAAAACCATTTCCAAATCGAAAATACATACTCATAGATGCGGACCTGCTAGGAAGAATGGTAGAAACAAACAAAATCCAGATGTGCAAAGCTGATACAGACATACCCAAGAAGACTCAAAGTTGTAATCGCTGCCAAAGGCGCTACTATGGAGTATTGTCTCAGGGGGTTGAATATGTATGTAAATTAGATATTTCTCGACAAGGAAACAAAATTAGATATTTTTATTATCTTGAAAATATTTCTCAAAAATATTTCCACTTTGACACGATGGGGTATTATCATGTGTAGATCAATGACAAAAAAAATCTCAATTTCATCCATTTTAAATTCCGGCTGAACACAACAACAACAACAACAACATGCATTTTAAGGCCATTTTCCCTGCTAGAGCGGGGGTTAGCCTTGCGGTCCCCATGACAATCTTCTCCATCTTGCCCTATTTTCTGCATCTCTCCTTGTTAACCCCCTTGCCCGCATTTCTTCTTCCACCATCTTTAGCCAAGTCTTTCTCGGTCTTCCCCATCCTCTACTTCCTTCTACATTCATTTCCATCACTCTTCTCAACCAGTCACTTTCATCCTTCCTCAACACATGACCAAACCATCTCAACCTGTTCCTCTTCACAACATCAATCACAGGCTCTATTCCCATCATTTTTCGCAATTCATCATTTGTCTTCCTCTCTCTCAACGATACTCCGCACATCCATCGAACCATTCGCATTTCCACCCTTTCCAACCTTCGTTGCTGCTCTACGTTCATCATCCATGTCTCGCTCCCATAAATCATAACACTTCTCACACATGCAGCATACACCTTTCCCTTCAGCTTCAACGACACTCCCCTCCTTATCAGCACGCCACTCAGTTCCGGAAACTTCTTCCATGCACATCTCACTCTAGCAACCGTTGCCGAGTCTGATCCACGTTCTCCATTCAGCATGTCTCCGAGGTAGCAAAATGTTTTCACACCTTCCAGCTTCACACCGTCTCCAAGATCCAACTCAACATTTCCTTCATCTGCAGCTTCCTCTGTGCACACCTTACATTTGAATGTAGCTGCCACACTGGTTAATGACCCTCTCAGACCACTACATTTTTGATGAACCCACTCAGCGCACATTGTACATTGAATGGAGTTCACTCCGACACCCTTCCTGAACACAGCACAGGGCCACTTCCCAGTTCTTTCCACCTCACCACATGTTTTACAACTTGCCATCACCTTTGTCTTTCCGATATTCACCTTCAGACCTTTTGTCTCCATACATTCCTTCCACTTGTTCATCTTTTCCTTCAGTCCATCCATACTTTCCGCAATCAACACCAGATCATCTGCATACAACAACGCCCACGGTAAACCCTCCTTTACGTTCTGAGCGACCACCTCCATCACAGCTACAAATAGTGGTGGAATTAGTACCGACCCCTGATGCACTCCCACCTTCACCTCAAACTCACCACTGTTCCCGTCCTTCGTCCTTACAGCTGTGCGCGCTCTTTTGTACATTGCCATCACTACTCTGATCAACCATTCCTCCACTGCTAACTTCCTCAATGCCCATGTCACTACTTCACGTGGAACCCTATCGAATGCTTTCTCCAGATCAACAAACCCAAGAAACAACTTCTTCCTCTTCTCCATGTACTTCTCCTGCAACTGCCTCACAATAAAAAGCACGTCTGTCGTTCCTCTTCCTGGCATAAATCCAAACTGCATTTCGTCGATCTTCACTTTCTTCCTTATCCTCCTCTCCAACACCCTTTCCAATACCTTCATTCCATGCTCCAATAACTTTATCGCTCGGTACGAGCCACACGCTAGAGGGTCACCTTTCCCCTTGTATAGAGGGACGAGGGTACTCAGTTCCCAATCCACTGGAATGCGGCCTTTTTTCACCGCCAGATTACAGATCTCTGTCATTCTCTTCACACCCCAACTTCCTGCTGCTTCAACATATCTCCCACAACTCCCGTCGGCCCTCCCGCTTTTCTACTCTTCATTGCTTTTATCGCTTCCTCAACTTCCTTCTCAGTTATCTTCTCTGCCGGTCCTAAAACTGGGGTACTCTCTATGTTGCCATCCCATTCATTCACTGTATTCAACAGCATTTCCATATATCTTTTCCATCTTCCTTTAATTCCATCTGGGTCCACAACGATTTGTCCCACTTCATCCTTCAAGCAACTCACCCCCATCACATCACACCTCTCTTTCGCTATCTGCTTTGCAATCCTGAATACTGCTCTCTGACCCTCTTCCGAATCCAAGCATTCTCCGAACATTTTCCTACATGCCTCCTGCGCCTTTTGCTACCTCTTTCTTTGCAGCCTTCTTGGCTGCCTTATAACTTTCATGCTCTGCTGTTGCTGCTCCCGTACCCTTCGCCTTCTGCCACTCCTTGAACTTCTTCCTCTTCTCGTCAATCCTCTTTCCAACTTCATCATCCCACCACAATGTTTCCGAGTGCCTCGGTGGTCCTTTTGTCCATCCACATACCTCACCAACGGCTCACAACAGACTAGCTTTCATTGACATCCAACCACTTTCAAGCTCAACCACATCATCCTCTACCCTACTCAGCCTCTCTTTTCATGCCTCCGTTACTGTCACCTCTTTCAACCTCCACACCTTCATTCTCGGTTGGTACTTCACCCGCCGAGCTCTCCTCGCACCTTTCACCCTTATGTCGCAGACAACCAAGTGGTGCTCTGAAACAGCCTCCTCCCCCGGGATCACCTTTGTGTCCCGGAGGTGCCCCCTATCTCGCCTACGCACCAGCAGGTCGTCAACGGTTGTCGTCGACCCACCTGACGTGTATGTAACAAGCTTATTATCCTCTTTCTGGAACTGAGTATTACAAATCAACAAACCAGCTCCATCAGCAAACTCCAAAATCCTTTCAACTTCTCCATTTCTCACACCATATCCGTAACCCCCATGAACTCCCTCAAAACCGTCCATACTCCTTCCCACATGTCCATTTAGGTCTCCTCCAACCACAACAACTTCATCATCTTTCACGTTTTCCATCAGCTTCTCTATCACACACCAGAACTTGTCCTTCTCTTCATCGCTCCGACCAACCTGCGGAGCATATCCCGAGATGACGTTCACCAAGAGCTTTCCAATCATCATTTTCACCATCATCAACCTATCACTCACTCTAGTCACACTCACCACACTGTCTACAAACTCCTCAGAAAACAGGACACCAACCCCATTCACGCCCTCCAGGCACCCTTGCCACACAAACTTGTATTTCTGTCCCTGTCTACCCTTCACCATTCTCACACCACTTCCCTTCCATCTTGTCTCTTGCACACAACATATTATGTCCACTCTTCTTCTGACCAATACTTCCACCACTTCTCCTGATCTCCCTGTCATTGTCCCTACATTCCATGTCCCAAACCTCAGAAACCGATCTCCACTTCGGGCTGTACCCTGCCCATATGTAGTTGTAATTGTCATGGTTCTCTTTTTGAGGCAATGTTTTTATGGCCGGATGCCCTTCCTGACGCCAACCCTCTTAGTCGTCTCATACGACACGCAGGGATACGGTGTACCTATTCGAATCCAGGGTATACACTGGGAAACGTTTAAAACATGGAAATTCTGGGGGGGGGGGGGGGGGGCATCATGGTTGCGGGGGGCCCGTCAGCACCACGCCACGTTTGTCAGGTCAGCACCACGGTGGCCCGGTCAGCACCACACCCTTAGATAGGACTTCGATGCTGTGGAGAGATCGAAGCAAGCCTGCTTGCTCGAGCGGACCGGAAGCGGAGGTCCATATACAGGGGGCTGCAAAAGTAGGTATACAGTAAGGATTATACCAGTATTACCAGTATTATAATCGTGGTGCTAGGATTCATTTAATACTAGAATTCATTTAATTCATTAAAATCATTATTACCATTTTTTATATTTTTATTTTCGTAATTTTTTCTATAATACATCTATTATTTGCAGGTGAAGTGGAAATTTAACGATGGCTGGTAATTCAACGGATGAGGAGCGCAAATGGATTTTGAAACAGTACTGGAAGACAGAGAATAGTGAACGTGTGCGAGAGCAGTGGCGAGAAACATTTGCATCGCCTCCACCAACGAGGCTCACGATTTACCGGATACGTGACAAATTTGAGAGGACGGGGTCTATCCACAACTCGCCGAAGAGTGGTCGACCAGTCACCGTGACAACGCCAGAGAATGCAATGCAAGTCGCCCTGGCATTTACCCAGAGCCCTCAGAAATCGAAAAACCGGGCGTCATCTGAATTGGGTATTGAACGCAGATCGTTGGGTCGTTTGATGCATGGTGCAGGACTGAAAATGTACGTGCCACGATTGATACATGGTTTATTAGAGGATGACTCGGATCGGCGTTTACAATTTTGCGAAGCCATCCTGAACGAGGAACGAGAGGGTGACAGCATTCTGCGCAAAATCGTGTGGTCCGATGAAGCAAACTTTAAGCTATCGGGTGCCGTTAATCAGCACAATTGTGTGTACTATGCAACTGAAAACCCTAAAGTCACGATTGAGCAACAGCTCAATCAACCTGGGGTGACAGTGTGGGCTGGCCTGTCCTGCAAAGGTGTCGTTGGACCTATCATTCTGCACAGGACTGTCGAACAACACGTGTATCTGAACATGCTGACGGATACAATCATACCACAGGTATGCGAACAACAGCAGCAGGACGACTTCTACTTTCAGCAGGATGGGGTGCCACCGCACTTCGCACTCACTGTGCGTGCGCTACTTGACAAAGAATTTCCCAACAGGTGGATTGGACGTCGGGGAGCCGTTGACTGGCCACCACGTTCGCCGGATCTCACCCCTATGGACTTCTTTTTCTGGGGATGTGTGAAAGACAGGGTTTTTGCATGCAAGCCACGTTCTGTTGATGCCATGATTCAGTTCATACGGGAGGCTTGCCAGGAAATTGATGCTGATAAAGATCTTTGTGCCAGAGTGTGCATGGGTGTCCATACTCGACTAGTGGAGTGTGTGAATGCCGGGGGCAAACAGTTTGAACATTTGAGGGATTAATATGTTTATTATTGATATGTTTATTATTGATATGCCATTATTGATATGCTGTTATTGATATGCTATTATTGATATGCTTGTATAATCAATAAAATACGTTTTGTGCGCACGTTTTGTTTTTCATTACTGTATACCTACTTTTGCAGCCCCCTGTACATATATATAATGTGCACATATATATAAGGATATAATATATTGTGGGCTTTCACTAAAAAAAAAAAAAAATACTAGCAAATAATAACGGCGGGGTAACAGAAAAGGAGGTGGGGTTGAGAGGTTGGGGTATTAAATCAAGCCTCTCAAAATATCAGCACCACACACCACGTCGGCCCGGTCGGCCCAGAGCCTGGCGCGAAGTCCAAGGACATCAGCACGTCATCCGAAAACAGCTCCGGTTGGTGCGAACGACTGAACACAACAAAATGTGAAAAACGTCAAGGGGTGTGAATACTTTCTGAAGGCATTCAAGCTCTGTCAAGATGGATGGGGACTGTTGATGAACAGCAATCTTCAAGTCTTTCCACAGATTCTCAATAAGATTCAAGTCTGGGCTTTGGCTGGACCACTCAAGGAGTTTCACATTATTGGTCGGAAGCGATTCCATTGTTGCTTTGGTTGGTCTGAAGCGATTGCATTGGTCTGAAGAATAAAATGAATGAATGATCGTTTTAAGGCCATTTTCCCCGCTGGAGCAGGGGTTAGCCTTGCGGGCCCCATAACAATCACGGTTCCCTGTTTGAAGCAATGTTTTTATGGCCGGATGCCCTTCCTGGCACCAACCCTTAGTCGCCTCTTACGATGCGCAGGGATACGGTGTACCTATTCTACACCGGGGTACACACCGGTCTGAAGGTCTGAAGCAATTCCATTGTTGCTTTGGTTGTATGCTTGGGTCGTTGTCCTGTTGGAACATAACTCTTTGCCGCAGTCCAAGGTATTTTGCACTCTGAAGCAGGTTCTACTCAAGGATTTGCCTGTATTTGGCTCCATTCATTGTTGCCTCTATCCTTAGAAGTCTTCCAGTCCCTGCTGTTGAAAAGCATCCCCATAGCATGATGCTGCTGCTTTGGAAGTATATTTCAATTATAATTGGCTATTTACTAAAAAATATGACTACAGCAAGAAATTTAAACTATTTGCCCATATATTCTGTATGATAATTCCTTGGGATTTAGTGGTCAAATAGCAAGTGCTTGTATATAAAGCTATATATGGGAACTAATAGGATCGTGCTGCCTGCATGGAGACCTTCCACCTGGACAAGACGACAGGCGCCTTAGGTAATAAAAGGCACATGCTGTTTGCATTTCCATGGAGATAAGCTGATAAGGCAGCACGAGTGCTGATTACAGAATCTAGTTCGTTGGAGTTTTAAAATAAATACACTTTTTCATATACCCAACTAATAATCAAGTTTCTTATTTACAAAATTAGCTGTTATTGATGGCCTAATATTGATTGAGAGTTTTATTCATGAGCTGACCATCGTTTTAGGAAAATGATGAAAAAAGAATTTAGTTTGTGGTCAAGAAAAGGAATGTGGTTGCCATGATGACCGAGTGGATAATGATTTATGGTTTCCGTGAGGCAAATGCAATTCCACGTGCCTGGTCTTTTGGCTGGGTTGTAAAATCTTGAAAAATTGCGTGTGGGTCTTTCATATAAATAATTATGCAGTTTTGCTTTGAGTGATTTATTAAGCCATATAGACAACTTATATGACAATTGGGAAATAAATACCTGTAATTGATGCAGTAATAAATTAAATAAGGACTTTCTTATTTAATTTCATGCAAGTTTGAAGTTTTAACATGAATCTTGGTTGATTGAAAGTTGTATCACTACTTATTAAGTTCTCATATTACTATATGTGTCAATTTGCAATATAATATGATAACTCTTACTGGTCAACCAGCAAAATGCTCAAATCCTGAGAACAATAATGTTAAAAGATTAATGAATTACAGACATGTGTTTGCAAAACTCATACAGGTATTTCTAAAGTTCTATAAGCAAATAATGAGTTAAAGATATGTTCCCTTTACTTGTGAGGTGTACAAATAAAGTTTGAAAAGGCTTTACATTGAGATGGTAAGTGAATGGCCTTCCTATGTCCTTGAAGTCTCCAAACATAATGAAAGAGTTCTGGCTCCACACAGTCTGACGTGGACAATGAGAAAACAGATGTCCCTCATTAAAAAAACACATATGCAAATCTTATCCTTTTCTCTCGGCCCCGGATCTCTATCCTCTCCTCCCACCTCACTCGACACTCGACCAATCACTCCTCTCCCCTATACTCCACTCAACCAATCCCACTGCTCTTCCCCTCTTTTCACTTCATTCGACCAATCCCATCTTTGCTCCTCCCTCTACTTGCCCCTCCCAATTCCATTTGTTTTGTCCTCCAGCCAGTATAAAGGGACCTGCTATGGCTACAAAATTCAGAACTTCACTTGGCTGTCAATATTGTGTATGCTGGTGTATTTGGTGTGTCTTTATATTTCTTTGACGTGTATCTTTACTGTCTCCATTAAACTTCTTGAACGACAATCTTCTTGGAGGGGCCTTGAATCATTTGCATATTCCTCCACACCGCCAACATGCTTCATGGTCGAGATGGTGTTAGATGGGAGCTGTGTTCAGTTTCCACCAGATCATTCAGGCTAAAGAGTTCAATTTTCGTCTCATCAGACCACAGAATATTGTGCCTCATGCTCTCAGTGTCCTTCACGTGCCTTTATGCAAACACCTGGTGTGCTTTCATGTGCCTTTTTCTCAGGAGTGGCTTCCGTCTGGCCACTCTCCCATAAAGCTCTGCAGAGACTGTTGTCCTTCCGGCAGGTTCTCCCATTTCAGCCAAAGAACTCTGTAGTTCTGTTAGATTGGCCATTGGGTTCTTGGTCACCTCCCTGCCCAAAGTCCTTCTTTCCCGGTTGCTCAGTTTGGTCGGACGGCCAGCTCTAGGAAGTATTTCCATATTCTTTACATTTCCTAATGATGGAGCTCACTGTGCTCTTGGGAACTTTTAACACTAGAAATTGTTTTATACCTTTCCCCAGATCTATACCTTCTCACAATTCTATCTCGGAGTTCTACGGACAGTTCCTTGGACTTCATGGTAGAGTTTCTGCTCTGACATGCACTGGCAACTGTGGGACCTTATATAGAAAGGTGTGTTTCTATCTAAATCATGTCCGATCAAATGAATTTGCCACAGGTGGACTTCAATCTATTTGTAGAGACACCTCAAGGGTGATCAAATGAAATTGGATACACCTGAGCTCAATTAGGTGTGTCATAGCAAAGAGGTTGAATACTTATTCACTCAAGACATTTCAGCTTTTCATTTTTAACTATTTAACTATTTAACTATTTGAGTACCAGTTCACTGGTAATTCCCTGTTTGTCGTTAAAGGCGGCAAAAAGGGTTGGCGTCAGGAAGGGCATCTGGCCGTAAAACATTGCTTCAAAAAGGGGACCAAAAAACAACAACAACCACGGTTCCCGAAAAATGCCAACCCCCGCTTTGCGGGGAAAAATGGCCTCTAAAGGTGGTTATTTTTTATATTTATATTTTTAACTATTTTGTCAAAATTTCTAAAACATATTTCCACTTTGACATTATGGGGTATTATGTGTAGATCAGTGAACAAATAATCTAGTCTTAATTGATTTTTTATTCAGGCTGCAACACAACAAAATGTGAGAAAGTCAAGGGGTGTGAATACTTTCTGAAGGCACTGTATGTGATCTACGACGAGATGAGTGAATAATTAAATTTATGACATCATCGGTCACGTGGTCTGGTGGCCATGTTAGATTGAAAATAAAAGCGTAAAATAATTTTCTTCTCCAGATCTCCTCAACATATTGATGCAAAATTTCATACATACAGTCACGTGAAAAAGTAAGTACACCCCATGTAAAGTTTTGACTTTTTCAACATATTTCAACATACAGCTATTTGATCTTCATTTCAACAATATTGACAGATAAAGGTGATATAATATAACAAATATCATGAAACATTTACATTTTGTAGTCCATTGAATAATTTAAATAAACATAAATGCAAATTTTGCATGTGGAAAAAGTAAGTACACCCTTGGCTCTAATAGGTGGTATTGCCCCCTTTGGCAGAAACAACCTCAAGTAGGCGTTTCTTATAACTGTGTACCAGTCTCTGACATCGACTGGGAGAAATTTTTGCCCACTCCTCCATGCAGAATTATTTCAGCTGTGCGATGTTTGAGGGGTTTCTTGCATGCACAGCTCGTTTCAAATCCCCCCACAACATCTCGATGGGATTTAAATCCGGGCTTTGACTTGGCCATTCCAGAACCCTCCATTTCTTTGTTTTCAGCCATTCCTTGGTGGATTTACTGGTATGTTTAGGGTCATTGTCATGTTGCAAGGTCCACCTTCGGTTGAGCTTCAACTTTCTGACAGATGGCCTCACATCATCCTCAAGCCACCTCTGGTACAATGAAGAATTCATAGTGGATTCTATGATGGTGAGCTGCCCAGGCCCTGATGCATAAAGCTGCCCCAAACCATAATATTTCCACCACCATGCTTTACAATTGGTATCAGGTTCTTGTGGTCAAATGCTGTCTTTGGTTTCCGCCAAACATGTCTTCTGGTACTGTGGCCAAATAGCTCTCCCTTTGACTCATCTGTCCAGAGCACATTGTTCCAGAAGTGCTGGTCTTTGCCTAGGTGTTCATTGGCAAACTTTAGTCTTGCCCTGATGTTCTTTCTGGACAGCAAAGGTTTCCTCCTGGCACACCTCCCATGTAGATCAAATTTGTGCAGCCTCTTTCTAATGGTAGACTCGGGCACTTTGACATCATCAGTGGCAAGAGCTACCTGTAGGTCCTGTGATGACATTCTGGGGTTCTTAGAGACTTCTTTCAGCATCTTGCGGTCTGCTCTCGGGTTGAACTTGCTGGGGCGGCCTGGCCTGAACAAGTTGGCAGTTGTTTGGAATCTTCTCCACTTGTCGATGATCTTCCGGACAGTCGAATGATTGATTTCAAATTGTTTGAAGATCTTTTTAAATCCCTTCCCAGACTCTTAGGCATCTATAACCTTCTTTCTGAAGGCCTCAGAGAGCTCTTTTGATCTCGGCATGGTGATGCCCACACTTCAACAACAAAGAGCAAACCAAACTAAATATCTGAGGTTTAAATAAGACAGGTTCCTCCAAGATCCTCTCTAACAATGTTCTAATCATTTGCACCTGAGCTGGTGCACCTGATTCTAATTTTAGGTATTTGAAGTAGTGATAAATGTCGGGGTGTACTTACTTTTTCCACATGTGAAATTTGCATTTATGTTTATTTAAATTATACAATGGACTACAAAATGTAAATGTTTCATGATATTTGTTATATTATATCACCTTTATCTGTCAATATTGTTGAAATGAAGATCAAATAGCTGTATGTTGAAATATGTTGAAAAAGTCAAAACTTTACATGGGTTGTACTAACTTTTTCACGTGACTGTATGATGGACTAGCCATGGAGAATATAGTTTGAATTTGTTTTTTCTTCACCTTCATTGATGCAATGCAGCCTTAATAGGCACAAAAGTAGTTTGTTGAATATCCTAATGATAAATGAAAAATGAATAAAGCTACAATTAATGGCAATGTATGTGACATAATAGGGTGCACGGATGATATGGGTGTATGGGCCATAATAGTAGCGTGTTCAGTTAAAGATGGTATCTTTGTTCAGAATGAGCATGTGAGGTGAGACTATGCACTCTCCGAGTGCTGTTATAGTTTTAATTTTGATCGATTATGCATTCACTCGGTTCCACTCCAATTGCATCACTTCATAAGGTTTGAACACACAGGAAAACACGCAGTAAATCGAGAGAAAGGTTTCAAGTCAGTGACAACCCCACTATGGCTGAAAATTACACCAACCTACAACGTTTGTTCACTGTCTAAGACACAGTCGCTGAGTCGAGACCAACAAACCACCTATCTATTCCCATTGTCATTGACTGGAAGAGGTTCAGTGTCTTGAACTTCTAGGCCTCACCATTAGCCATGAACTTTCTTTGGCTGACCACATGGAAAATTTGGCCTCCAAAGCCAGCTGCAGACTGGGCATCCTCCATCAATCAAAGTTTTTCCTTGGGAAATCAGAGGTACTCACAATCTACAAATACTTTGCCCCTAGCTCAATGGAGTATTTCTCTCTGCTTTGAGCTGGTGCCCCAGAATCACAGTTGTCTCTCCTGGATTCTGTAAAATATAACGCTCCCATTAATGAGGCTAAAACACATGGTCCATTGCACTCACATTGCATGCAGGTCAGTGGTCTCTGTCTTCCAGTGTCTATTCTCCAATATTGCTCCCTCGGCCCTCAGTCCTCTGACCCTTCTGAGCAATTCCAGAATACAGAATACAAGTAAGCCCCTCTTGGTTAAACCAGCCAAATACAGGCTGACTGCACACCTCAACTGCTTTAATCCTCGCTTCTCATGTCTATGGAACCACCTTCCAGAGGCTATTCTGTTTCACTCTTCCCTCCAGGCCATCAGTGCAACCCCATCTCTTGTCATCTTCAATTCTGTATCATGATCTTTATATCCCCATTAACCTTTCCCAACTCAACCATCTTACTTGCTGGTTTCAGTGTTTCCTCCCCTCCTCCCTCCATTATTTTCCTGTTCGTTCTTTCGCTTAATATTTGTCACACTGTCAGTTCTGCCTGACTCTTCATGAGTTTCTCTCCTGTGTCAAAAACAACAACCTGGTGCACTAATGTAAGAAACAATATACCGGTACGACAATCGAAGCAGACAAGATATCAGTGAAACACATCTTAACCAACTAAGTGCCTCACCAAATATTGAGATGACGACAATTACGAGGTCAAAAATGTTCCAGGACAAGGTGAAAAAGTACTGTCGTTGGCCAATCAATTTGAGCAGACACTCCATGGTGAAGATCCCAATAAATGTCATGTTGAAATAGTACAAAACATCCTCCTTGGTTTTGGCCTGAGGATCCGTTTCCACCACCATGGTAAGCATATTCAGGAAGATGAGAACCATAATTGTAATTTCAAACTTCTGATTGGAGACTAAATGAAATATCAATCTCTGGAGCTTGTTCTGCAGGGTGTCAAGGTTGGGCACACCATTAGGATCGGTAATGCACACGAACAGGCAATCAAGCGAACTGTTGTAACACGCGCTCCACAGTAACCACTGTCAATGCAAACCACCCATTATCAACAATTACACAAATTCAATCTCCGGTCCCAAAACACATTTCAAATGATACCACAAACATTCCTGTACTGCCAAAAAAAACAAGTATTTTAACAGGAAAATTACACTTCTAAATACCACATCTCCAGACATCTGATAAATGGTGCATACCTTTGGTGGTGGAATGGGTTTCACAGGTTTTTTGTTGCCAAGTTTCTTCAAAGCATGGTGGTATTTCTTTTGCTCTTCTGTCAAGAAGATATCCTCTCCTCCAAAGTGCAGCATCCATAAGAGAAAGACAGACGAGCTCAGTTCACTCTTTAGCTCGGCACTTTTCCACACTACACGGATCGAGAAAGAGCCATCAAGCAACGGAGCAGGCAGGAGTGCTGGAGTGAGGCACATGCAGGGGTCGTGACATTGCATTGGCTGGCACCTCAAGCAATGCAGCACCTTCATGCCGCTTGTCAAATGCACACAGGGTGGTGTCAAGTAAACTCTTGAACTTTTTGTTCATACAGTTAACACATGCCAAAACACCAGGGGTATGAAACATTTCAACAAAGAAACAAAGAAAAACAATAAATAAACTCAGAAATTGTAGCAAATCAATATTTAATTACAGTTAATCAATCTATCGGTGAGTCGATTACAACAAACATGCGCCACATTCCCTAATACTCAAAAAAAACAAGTGACAGCAGACCTTGGCATTAACACAAGGACAAAAAATACCGGTACACATTGGTGCAGTCGGAAACAAGTATAATGCAACTAACACAGGGTTCGCACAGTCCTTGAAACTCCTTGAAATTCCTGGAAAAATGAAAAAGCATTTTCCAGTACTGGAAAGTCCTAAAAAAAACTTGTCCAAATCTATGAAACTCCTGGAAAATCGAGAAAATGGCACAAATATGAATAATCTAGTCCCTTTCAGAGAACGTTACCAATTATAACGTCTCCCAAGGATTTACCATTAAAGCTGAGCCAAAATGGCCTCTCACATGCATAATCTACAATGATGGGTCACCACATGAAACGTGCTTTTACGGAATAGTTCATTACAAGAAGGCAAATGATGACGAAAATGGAGAATCCCTGGACAAAAGATAGACAGACACGCAAACGGGCAGAGAAGTAAAAAAAAAAAGCACACTCGCGATCCGATATAACGAAAACACAATAAAGGAAATAAAACCTAATCAAAATGGCCATTAGCACACAATAAAAGGTGCCTTGAGAGGTCTTTTAAAAGATATATCAGGGATTGAAAATGCTTCACCAAAAACATGTCTTTAGCCCACAACTGTGGCACCCAGTGGAGAGGTGAAGCATCCAGTAGGTGAAGAGATAGCAGATAAAGTGAAGCGGGATGAAGTTGTAGAGGTGCCAGGGACATTGGCGTGCCAAATGTGGTGGGAACATGCAACTGAATAGATTTCTGACATGACGTCAGGTCATGCATACATTACGCAAGTGCTTATGGAGAGGTCCTGATTAAAATTGTGCAAATTCAAATGATCCGCCACCCGGCCAAAATTGTTAATTCCATCAGTCTCTTGAAGAGAACACAGCAGACCATTACCAACTTTAACCTCCCCCAGGGATTTCCCATTAAAGCGTGCCAAAAATGGTTTCTCAGTCCAGACCTGTATGCGTGCCACAGTGCAAGTGGTTTACTGACCCCAGCTGCAGACAAGGGGGATTATTAGCCATGGCACAAACTATATTTGCCCCATCTCCCCCACTTTCCCCCCACCCTACCCCAGCCCACTCCCAGAGGGAGTGGGTGTTTGTAGTTACTGAAATATTCAATGGAATATGGAATAACAGCAAACAAACAAGGTTTCATTATTATTTTTGTGATTTGTTCCAATGTCATTTGTGACATAAAACATTTGTATAAAAGGTCCTGGAAAAAAACCTTTTTGTCTTGGAAATATCCTGGAAATTTGGTCTTCCATGTTTGCGCGAACCATGTGAAAACATAATCTTACAAAGAACTGAACAATGAGGTACCTAGTGAGAGCATGGTGGTAGTCGAGTTGGGGGTCAGTGATGTGGAGTAACAAAAGCCATGCACATACAGGCTGCCATATCGCAGGCCAGTTTGTCAAATCTACTTATCTTTTTCTTCTGTTGGTTAAAATTGTCTATGATGACGCCGATAAACAGGTTGAGTATGAAAAATGTTCCAAAGACAATGAAGAAGACAAAGTAGGCATAATAATATACGTCTTTTTCAAATTCTGGCTGTTCCTCCACCTGTGAAAGATGGGGATGCGTAACTGGCAGAAAAATGTATCAAACGAAGATCATGAAATAAAACAATTCCACAAGAACTCTATCATCGACAAACCATCACATTTTCATCAAAAATAAAATCTTTCCAATCTTAATCAAAGATGTTTTTGTTTTTTTCTTAACGCTTGATGGCCATATTGATGCAGATACAAATTTGGTTCTGGCTGTTTCACATTATACAACTTATCCTCTGCAATGGAGTTGTTCAGCATGGGTATTAGTTTATAACATGGTAGCTTTCACAAAAGGGTTCACCTACCTCTGACCTACATGACTACATCTCAGCACATCACTGTTTCAATTTTGAAATGAGCTACAATTGGTGTATATTTTAATGGAAAATACAACTGATGACAAATGAACACTGCACAATTTCAGGTCTGCATTTACCTTTCGCTCCCATTCAAACAAATGTCATTGTTACATGGAAAGGGGGAAGGGAGGGGGGATACATAGCTAGAATGTGGTAAGTGTAACATGGTCTGTGTGTTTCGAGTAGATTTGATTGTCATGTAACAGGGACCTGTCTGAGCACATCGTTTTTCAAGTGACTCTGCAGAGTGTTACGTGGTCCCCTCAGTGACTACCTGGTCTCGGTGACCCCCGGACCGGGAGAGGACCTTCGCCAGCAAGTATTATTATATAGGCGCGTTCGCCACGCAATCCATAGGAATTTCACCCAGGAGAAACTGATTTCAAGGATATATTTCCAGGGTAAGGATATTATACAAGGTCAAGGATACAATCACGGATATTTCCCCGAGCAATCGACAACAAACAACCAGGCACAATCAATATTACAACCATGTGAACTCATCTACACAAACTCTAAGATGGCCATCTTATACTAATACATTCCTCACGTGAGCCCCACTCCTGACTCCCTCCGTGGTCAATGTCTCTCCTCTCCGCACACGGGCGGTTGAACGAGCCCCGGGCGGACGTGCTCTAAACGTGCCGTCTCGGACCGGGACAGCTGTTACAGCGCACACCTCCTTGCCAAGCAACGGGGCAAAAACCCAGCGCGGCTTCCAACGGGCGCGAGGCCCAACGTGCGGACCCGTACGCGTCTTTGTAGACGGGGCAAACTGTCCCGGACGCTTGGTTTCGTGCACGAACTCACGGTGACTGGACGTGTCAAAAGGTATTTACCGCCCAGGTAACTCCTCTCGCCAGACGGGTTTCGAACCGGCGCGTTTTCCACGCAGCGCAAGGTCGATTCCACCTTTCGTCGGAGCGGGGCGAGGAAAAAGAAACCTTCCTTTCCCTCGTGTCTTTCTCCTCCGTTTCCCGTCACTTCCGCTTCCGGCCACTTCCGTTTCCTGCCACTCTTTCAGAAGGGCTCCTGACCCTCCAACCACAACAACTACACAACAACTTAATATACTACACACGGAAGCAAAGACCTGCATGGTAATTCACATACATTCACATAAATATGTAACACTCCCCCCCTTCAAGAAAGAAAGTTTGAACCCAGCGAAAACTTTCTTTGCCGGCCAATTTGGAGAAACAAACCAGATAACTCAACCCCCCCACATTATCAGTCCCCCCCGGGCACAGTTATCACTTAAAAATAAAGCCAGTTAAGCCACTCGATAGCACTTTTCCGGGAGGCCAAGCCGAGTATTCACTACATGGATGCCTTTAGGAACGCGGAGTTCACGGTTAGTCCGTGCAGGAAAGTTCTCTACATGGGCGCCTTGAGGAACGTGGAGTTCACGGTTAGTCCGTGCAGGAAAGTTCTCTACATGGGCGCCTTGAGGAACGTGGAGTTCACGGTTAGTCCGTGCAGGAAAGTTCACTACATGGACGCCTTTAGGAACGGCGTTCACGGTTAATTCGTGTAGGAATCTTGGCTCGGCGGCTCCGCCGCCTTCAGTGCTTCAACTTCTCAGAACGTCCCTAATAATTAGGGTGGGACCACTGGTCCCTGTAGTCCCCTGAATACCGGTCTTCTTCTCGGCCACTACTTTGCCAATTCTTCCTTCGGGAGCGGCCGTAACTCAGGGAGCCTCCATAATAATATTGACTGCGGCCACCACCAAAACTACCGCCCAGTTGTCCTCTCCTGTAGACCTCTCGACGCCTACGAAATGCCTTCCCTACTGTTATGGTCCGACCCTCCAAATCCTTGCCATTCCAATTCTTCTCTGCCTCTCTGGCGTCTTTTGTGCTGGCAAACGTGACAAAGCCGAACCCTCTTGACTGTTGCGTTTCCCAGTCTCTTACCAACCGCACTTCCACCAGCGGCCCATATCTGTTGAAGACAGAGGTCAGAACTTCTTCCTCTGTTTTGAAGTTCAGTCCCCCTACAAATAACTTGGCACTTTTGTCACCATCCCGAGCTGGTGTGGTGTTATTTTCCCTGCTGGGCTCTTTATCAACCCTCAGGTTACCATAAACTTGACCCCCGGCCCAATCATTCCCGAGAACCACAGATACACCCTCTACAGGAAACGTGGCTTGTAAACCGACGGTGACCGGTCCTGACACCAAATCGGACTCCAACTGGATGACCTGAAGGGGAGCACTAACACCGCCCCCGATCCCCTGTAAACGAACACTATCCCCCGTTGCCGTCTCCTCGGACCATGGCAAAATGCCTTCAAGCATTAAAGATTGATGGGCCCCTGTGTCTCTCAATATCCTAACCGGTCTCCGGTTAGTCGAGGCTCCATCCAGTGACACAAACCCCTCGGAAATAAATGGTTGGTAACCCTCTTGATGGCGATTTCTTACGCTAGCCATCGCATTCGGAGTTGTAATAGTCGGACTCCGCTCTGGGTTGTCCCTTTTCATGAGGTAACAACTGGACATCAAGTGTCCAGGTTTTTTGCAAAACGCGCAAGTAGGCCCGGAGGAAAAACTCGGGGTCTGCCTCGGGCCCCCCGAACTATAAGTTTGTCTTGGGCCCGCATCCCTCTGATTTCGAACCGGTGGGGTATCATAGTTGTCCCCATAATCATCTCGAGGCCGCCGCCATGTATGGTCGTTCTCCGCACCTGCTGTTCCCCACCTCCCCTGCGGAGATCTAGGCGAGGAGTTAGGTTCGTGGACCCCTATTCGGTGGGTTAAGGCATAATCATCTGCCATGGTGGCTGCGTCCCACAACTTTGGTACCTTCTTTTCCTGCAGGTACACTTTGATGTCCTCGTGGACACACTGCTGGAATTCCTCCACCAGGATCAAGTCCCGCAATGTCTCGAAGTCTTTCCCGACTCCTTTTGACTCACACCACCGATCAAACATGTTTTCTTTCACTCTGGCAAACTCCACATGGGTCTCACTCTCCCTCTTCCTGGCATTCCTGAATTTTTGCCTGTAAGCTTCCGGAACCAACTCATAGGCCTTGAGGATGTGCTTCTTCAGTACCTCATAATCTGCACATTGGTCCATTGGTAATGCCGAATAAATTTCCTGAGCTTTCCCCACCAGCACACTTTGTACGAGTATGGTCCAGGCCTCCTCCGGCCAGTTTAATTGTCGAGCCACTTTCTCAAAGTGTGGGAAGAATTTCGCGACTTCCTTTTCACTGAACGGTGGAACCAGCCTCACATGTCTGCCCACATCCCAGGTTTTCTGGTTAGGTGTCGACCCCGTCAGCAAGGGTGGTGCCTCTCCCCGTTCTCTCATTAACTCCAGCTCCTTGCATTTGATTTCTTGCTGAAGCTCCATGTCACGTTCCTTTAATTCCCTTTCCGCTTTTCTCTCCTCTGCTTCGAGTTCCCTTGTTTTCATCCTTTCTTCTGCTTGTTTCTCTTCTCTCCTCTCCTCTGCTTTCCTTTCTTCTTCTTTTAACCTTTCCTGGAGTTCTCGTTCCACTCTCCTTTCCTCCGCTTGTTTCTCTTCCCTCCTCTCTTCTGCTTTCCTTTCTTCTTCTGCTCTTTCCTTTTCTGCTTTCCTTTCTTCTTCTGCTAACCTTTCCTGGAGTTCTCGTTCCACTCTCCTTTCCTCTGCTTGTTTCTCTTCTCTCCTCTCTTCTGCTTTCCTTTCCTCTTCTTTTAACCTTTCCTGGAGTTCTCGTTCCATTCTCCTTTCCTCTGCTTGCTTCTCTTCTCTTCTCTCTTCTGCTTTCCTTTCTTCTTCTTTGATCCGTTCCTGGCTCCGTAATTGCAACTCCAGTTTCCGGAGCTCCACGTCTTCTGGTTCTTCGGGTAGCCACTCCCAGGCTAACTCGTCCCATGTTCCTAATCCCACCATAGATTGTATCACCGTGGCCTGCAACTCTGCCTTCCTCAAATTAGTTCGGACCTCCAAGTTAAAATGTTTGGCCAATTTCAAGAGATCCGACTTTAGCAACGCTCGGAACTGTGCCTCACTCGGGGTTACCCCAAAGTTCTGTGCCACAAACGCCATGGTGCCTATCGTTAACACCTGTTAACCTTCACCCCAAGACTTTACCCCAATTTCCCAAAAAAAAAATATTACCAATTAATAATTAATTAATAAATTTTAATTAACAAAAATATTATTATTTTATTATTTTATACACTTTTAGATCCCGGACGTAGACCCAATTGCGAAACCGCAAATCGTAATTTGGACGAGCCCCCAATTCTGTTACGTGGTCCCCTCAGTGACTACCTGGTCTCGGTGACCCCCGGACCGGGAGAGGACCTTCGCCAGCAAGTATTATTATATAGGCGCGTTCGCCACGCAATCCATAGGAATTTCACCCAGGAGAAACTGATTTCAAGGATATATTTCCAGGGTAAGGATATTATACAAGGTCAAGGATACAATCACGGATATTTCCCCGAGCAATCGACAACAAACAACCAGGCACAATCAATATTACAACCATGTGAACTCATCTACACAAACTCTAAGATGGCCATCTTATACTAATACATTCCTCACGTGAGCCCCACTCCTGACTCCCTCCGTGGTCAATGTCTCTCCTCTCCGCACACGGGCGGTTGAACGAGCCCCGGGCGGACGTGCTCTAAACGTGCCGTCTCGGACCGGGACAGCTGTTACAGCGCACACCTCCTTGCCAAGCAACGGGGCAAAAACCCAGCGCGGCTTCCAACGGGCGCGAGGCCCAACGTGCGGACCCGTACGCGTCTTTGTAGACGGGGCAAACTGTCCCGGACGCTTGGTTTCGTGCACGAACTCACGGTGACTGGACGTGTCAAAAGGTATTTACCGCCCAGGTAACTCCTCTCGCCAGACGGGTTTCGAACCGGCGCGTTTTCCACGCAGCGCAAGGTCGATTCCACCTTTCGTCGGAGCGGGGCGAGGAAAAAGAAACCTTCCTTTCCCTCGTGTCTTTCTCCTCCGTTTCCCGTCACTTCCGCTTCCGGCCACTTCCGTTTCCTGCCACTCTTTCAGAAGGGCTCCTGACCCTCCAACCACAACAACTACACAACAACTTAATATACTACACACGGAAGCAAAGACCTGCATGGTAATTCACATACATTCACATAAATATGTAACAAGAGGCAGCATATGTAATTTATAGAAAGGACAGTCAGGGTAATATTGTAAAAGTAAATACCTCTTGTATGTGGGTGGGGCCAGGTGAGGATTTCGTTACAAAAAGGTACACTGAGAAAGCATTACACGCTCCAGAAAGGACCATCATGATAAGTCTATCCAGTGTTTGCCAGCCACAGTGGCATAGCATGCTGTGGAGCCCAGAAGCAGGGAAAGACTTTTATTTTTGTTGGGGCCACCTCGTGAGTGGGAAGGCCTGTAGGACTTCACCCGAAAGAATGAAGAGGGGCGAAGAGAGAGGACACAAAAGAGGTCCCAGGAGTACGGAGGGCAGTCCAGGAGGTGTGGAGAGGAGGTGTGGTGGAAAGAACAGAGGGTCATGAGGGCTGGTTCTGGGAGCATATCCTGCATATCGTGGAACCTTTGGGAGAAGCAGATCACTCCCTGTTTTATGGTGCTCCTGATCGTTGGCTCTTGTCATCTTGGGTGCCTCTTGTCGCTAGCGCTCCTTGTGGCTGGCTTGTCTGGTCTTTGGGGTCACTCCTTTTGGTTAATTTAATCACTGGCTCTGTTTTGTCGTTGCTCGGGAAGGACGGCTCTCATAAATGGGGACACCGTTCCCGAGCTACACCATCGCTCTGCACTCCACGCATCGCTAAAAGGAAGTTCTCGCCTGCAATTTTAATGTTTGTGCAAGTGTGATCTGTGGCATCTAGTGTGGGTTAGAATTTCATCTTTATTTATTTATTTGTATAAAAGTTTGCGTTTTCCCCTTCTTCCTCTGTGTCTGTTGATTCACATGGTTTGTTCTGAACTTTTCGTCCTGTCCACCTTTTCCCCCATATTGTTTTATAAATAAACCTTTAAAAAGGTAAGAAACGTGTTCGATCCATCTACCTCCTATATGACTATGCGTGTTGCTGTCAATTTTGGCCCATTTGGGCGACCTTGAGAACGGTAAAGAGTAGATTAATTCAAGTGAACGCAGCAAGTTAGAAACCCCGTGATAACACCCGTGATAAGGGTGTTATCACATGATAAGGGTGATGAGGGTATCATAGAGGCTGTCGAAAGTGAAAATGTATTTCTGATTTTATTAATTTTATTTATGGGGCAATGTACATTTTACGTACACAGAGTAGTGAGGTTTTGGGGGGGACATTGGAAAGCATTAAGGAAAAAAATGAGCAAAATGAGGGGAACTTAGAGGGTGAGAAGGACAGGAGGAAGGGAGACAAAATATGTAGAGGCTGATTGAAAAGGGGAAGAAGGGAAGGAGAATGGGGGAAGGTGGGATGGATTAAAATATTTTGCCTCTGTGTTAACTATATGCGAGATAGCTCATAATTCAAAAATTTCGAAGAGGTTATTGAAAGCGTTCTAAATATATTTATTGCACAACCAAACGGATCTATAAATTTGCTGAAAGTATTATGGTATTGGGGAAGGTAGCGTGTTTTGTTTGTAAGACTTAAGATCATATTGTTTCATCTCAACAGCTTAAATGTGTCCCACGACAAAATGACTATTCACGAGACAATGAAGTCACGTGTTCCTGCCAGTGGGTTTCGATTATGAAATATTTACCATGAAACGATTGAGAAGGGGATGAAAATCACATGCCGTACTCTCCAGCCTCTTCCCCATCTTCTATCACACAATTCCTTGTGATGTCCTTTCCTTTCACCTTCTCTTACACTTCCAACACTCTCGCTGTCCCCGGTTCAATAGCACAGCCATGTAAGACCTCCCAACTGGAACGTACAGTCCTTACCAACTTGAAACACTCAAGCAACCCTCACGCAGTGTCGAGATGCTTGACTCCGCATTGCTAAACTGCGTTTATAGAAATGTGATCACACTGGCAGAGAGGGCCAGCTCATTGCCATTAAAAAAAAAAAAACTGTCCCTACTCACTTGGTCACTGCTCCCCTCTGCTAGTGTTCTCTTGCGTGTGCTTTTTCCTCGCCAACCTTACCAAATTTCCAAAAATTCTCCCATCTTGACCAGCACAAAGGCCCTTATCATCACAGCCCAACTGTGCTGGATAAGCCATGTGGTCAGAATGGAAGATGATAGGCTCCCAAAGATACCTATGTACGGAAAACTAGCACGTGGTAAACGTTCCGTAAGAGGGTGCAGAAACTCCGATTCAAGAATGTTTTGAAGAGTCACCTGCTTATGTCAAATATCGCAATTGCTGATTGGGAGCAGGAAGCCCTAAATCGCAAATCCTGGCGAGCCTTACTCTCTGCCATCCCAAAAATTGTGGACACCAAGAGAGAGCAAGAACGCAGGAGAGTTCGAGAAGGCAGTTTACGGATCTGCCCCTTATTGGCACCTTGATCTGCCCCTTATTGCGGGAGGAAATGTGTAAACAGAGCTGGTCTCGCTGCTGATTCTCGCTTCAAACACAGGTCTTCAATCTTCCCTCCAGTCTTCCTTCCCTTCCTGAAACTACCCTCCAGTCTTTGTCGAACCCTCGACGGACAGCCGATGATCATGATTCCTCCCATCACATAATGATAATGAATCAGACTGCCTGTGAAACACCAGGATGGCAGTTTATAGCTGGGTCGAAATTATAAACCAAGCTAGGTACAGCTCAGAGGCAAGCGTGAATACCGTTAGGCCATCCTGCCAGCTCGTGGTTCAGTCTTCACTTTAAATTTAATGATTAATGCCCTCATGGCACTTTGGGATGGTCTGTTTCTGAGATTGTTTGCTCCTTATACATTTCGAAACCCGTGGGCCAATTCCCATGGAATTTACAGTACCACATTATTTTCACATGCAGAAGTGTCAACGTTCCAATAAAAACTTTCAATACTTAATTACATTGATGTACTGTATAAACATGAAATAATGGCGCTTTGGGCAATCGAGCGTCATACATCGGGAGCCTCCCTCGGTGGGGAGTTTGGACCGCGCTTGCACGTTCGAAGGTTGATGCTCTGTATGGACTCGAGCCTACAGCTGTTAACTATTTATTTTCCATATGCAGAATGGAAAATGACATACAAATGGTCCTAAGTTTTCACATGACTACACTGAGTGTAACGAGTGTTCGCACGATCCTGCGTGCCTTTACAGAAAACTTCCTCCGTCATACAATCTCAAACAAGGAGATGAGGAGGTAATTTGGCTCATCATTTCCATGTTACACTCTGGTGTTGGGCTAGCGGCTAGGGTGCCGGCTTAGGATCCTAGGATCCTGGGTTCGAATCCCAGTCGATCGCTGAATTAACGCGAGGGGGGTTGACTCAGCCTGTAAACCATCCTTCCGAGGTCGGCTAATTGAGTACCAGTTCACTGGTAATTCCCTGTTTGTCGTTAAAGGCGGCAAAAAGGGTTGGCGTCAGGAAGGGCATCCGGCCGTAAAACATTGCTTCAAAAAGGGGACCAAAAAACAACAACAACCACGGTTCCCGAAAAAGGCCAACCCCCGCCAGGAATTGTCACCAGGGATTGTCCGCTTTGTGGGGAAAAATGGCCTCTAAAGGTGGTTATTTTTATTTTATATTATTTCCATGTTACACTCCAGAGTTAATTTTTGCTACTTGTGTGAACAACAATGCTGATGTTTTATTTAAAACCTAAATAGACTGATTTTGATCAAGTGACCCACATTGTATAAAAATAAGTACCAACCATATTGCCATGACTGAATTGAAAAGAAAAAAAATCTGAGTACAAGTTTGTTTCTTACCGTCGTAGCATCAACAGCATCATACATGATCTCCATCCAGCCTTTGAATGTTGCCTGCAGAAAAAGACAATTGTTCTCTTTGCAATGTAATGATTCAGTGCTTTTTTTTTCTTTTATTGTTGAAATTTGCCCTAAACAAGGCTGAGAGCCACTAAATGTGAAGGGCTATAGAGAAAAAGAAGAGGAACAAGTACAGATACATTCAAAGTACACCGCCCCCATGCCAAATAATTAAATATCCTACAGCGCGGCATTGCCGGGGCGCCTCCGGCACCCGGCAATACCGCAGTGCACCTCATAGAGGCTGCATTGGGAGGGACGTGTACAATAATTGATTGATTCATTGTATAATTAAAATCAAGAAAAGATTATCATAAAATATTTTCTTAATCAATTGGCTAATAGCATAACTAAACCACTTGTGCTTCATCCGAAGATGTATCTTTTAGGAATTTAATTAAATAAATCATTAATAAAAAAATTAAATAATTCATTGATTAATCAATAAATAATTAATCAATTAAATGATTAATCAATAAATCAAAAATATCCTTGATAGCCACATCACTTGGTCACTGTCATATCCAAATATTAGCTTCCGATCTCAAAACGTGCCTGAGATATTGGCCAAATGAGAAAGAAAATAAATAAATGATTAATAATGAAAATAAATAAATAACAATCATTAAAAAATTAAATTATTAATCAATTCCGTCATAGAACATATAAAGCACCACCATTTCATCAGAATCTGTAACTTTAAAAAAAAAAATTTTTTAGTCATTAATTGAATAATTAAATAATTAATCGATTAATTGATTAATTCATAAATCAAAAATAGACTTTGCAGCCAAATCACCTGGTCATTGACATGTCCAAATATCAGCTTCCTAACTCAAAAGGTGCCTGAGATAATGGTCAGAAGAGAAAGGAAATTTAATTAATCAAATAAGTACTTAATTAATCGCCAATAATTAAATAACTCCTCAATTAATTGATTAATCAAAAAACAAAAAATACCGTTTTTTACAAAGTACTTGCTCACTATTGTGCCGAAATTTCAGCTTCCTAGCTCGAAGGATGGCTGAGATATCGCCCGGCCAAACAAGAAAGAAAACAAGAAAACAAACAAGAAAACAACCGGAGTGAAAACTGAGCACAGTACTCCCTTTCAGCGTGCGTCACTGCCGAGCCCCCTTCGGTGCCCGGCAATGACGTCATGCAGCGCCTGGAGATGGCAGAGGAAAGGTGCGGCGTACAAAAACTGGCAAAACCTACACCTAGTCCTGAAACAAGGAAACCACTTCACAGGACCACAGTGCAAGAGGGGGTAGCTAGGCCAGGCAGAAAAAACACATTTTCCTACCCGATTGGGTGTTTTTTAGGAGACACCATCTCCGCACTGGATGGCCATTGACACCCAAAGGGAGCTCATCTGCCCTTTGTCAGGTGTTGCTTTTATTCCTGGCAGGGTGTCACAGTCACCCTTCCCACTTGCAAAGCTAGTGAGGGGTGACAGTTTTGATGCCGACAATCCGACCAAGTGGCAGGTCGCACTGGGTTACATATCAATACGCAATTTGGTGTCTGTCTGTTTGACCAAGATACATTTGGCCGTTACTTATCCAATTGCAACCAAACTTATAGTAAGGGAAACATATGAAAATCTGTTAACTAAATTGTTACCAAAAAATTTCTTCACCAATATGTTTGTAAAGGTGTGTAATAACATGTGTTAAAATGTTGAAGGTCAACTCCCGTGGGAAACCCAGAAAAAAAGCTGTTGAATTCGGGTACCGAAAAATTATTTTCGAGAATTTTTATTTTTTTTAATCGGCCCTTAAGTAACTTATGAGGGGTCAAATAAGGGTTTTTCATGATTCTGAGTTGATTGTTAACATTTATATTTCACCACAGACACTCCTTTGTGGAAAAATAATTTCTAAATAATATATCTCATTTTCTACTTTGCAGGACATGGAGTCTAGCAATATGGATGAAGACGTTACTCCACCTGTGCTCAATTGCTTCATCTGTGCACGCTCGGATACACCAGCTGAAAGGCTCATACAGGCAACTCCAAAGGGATACTCAACTTTATTGAAACAAGCAGAAACTGTCGAAAATGTTACTGTTGTGGAACGTATGAAGGAGGCTCAAAAGGAAGGAAAACTGAGGTACCACCAGAAGTGTAAAAATGATCTGTACAACAACTTTGTTGCAACCACCAAGAAGTCAGCTCAAGCATCAAAGGCAGAGAAAGAGTCATCAAAGTTGAAGAGAAGACGCACTACTTGTGAGTTCAGTTCATCAATTGGCTGCAGTTCTAGAAGATCACAGTCAGTTGACCTCCTGTATAAGGATGTATGCATTCTTTGCAACCAACCAGCCCAGCTCTACAAAAATAATCCAGCACAAGCTAGAAAGAAATAGAGTGCCAGATAATTTGACTGCAGATACACTGAAGGCAAGCTTGCTGAAGACAGCATGGAGTCGCGGGGATGACTGGGGCACTGAAGTCACTGGACGCCTGGAAGGGATCAACGACTTGGTAGCAGAAGAAACACTGTACCATTTGCGATGCAAACTTATGTTTGCGAGAGGTGACAGTTTGTGCAAGACTGATGAGGAAGGAAAAAGGAAGAGAGGACAGAGGAGTATTGATGAGGAGCGAGAGGCAATTTTTATTGAATTCTGCGAATGGTTAGACTCAGAATTAGAGCATGGGGTAATGAACATGGACCAAGTCCATGAAACGCTGCAGGAGTTTGATCAGTCACCAGAGAAGAGCCTTTCTTATTCAAAGCATTGGCTAAAGATAAAACTTCTAGAGAAATACGAAGACACCTTGTATTTCACAACACAGGAAAGAAGGGCAGATGTACTCTGTCTCAAAGATGGCACCGACAATATTCTGCGAGAGCATCATGCTAATCTTGACCATGGAGATGAGAAGACTCAGATCATAAAGACGGCACTCAAGTTCATATCCAATGATATTGCCTTGATTGATTTAGGTCCAAAGTCATACCCCACCACACACAGTATGACTGACATCGATAGTCAGCTGACACTTGTTCCTGCAAGCCTTCAGATGTTCTTGAGACCGATTGTCAAGACAGACGAAAGAGTTGCCGTTTGGGGGCAGAATTTTATTAAGGCCTGTCGACCTCGGTCTGGAGTATTGCCACACCAAATGGGGCTTGCCATACAACTTGATCATAGATTTGGGTCAAAATGGATGCTCAACAAGTTCCACCGGCTGGGATACACTGAGTCTTACACGGAGACACAAAACTACAAATACTGCTTCCTTAATAGTAGGAGTGGAGATGATGTTCCAGATACTTCTGGCACTCTTGACACCATTGTGGAGGAAACCGATGAACAGATCAATGATGAGGTTGCGGTTGATGCTGCGCTTGAGGATCAATCAGTGATGACAGCCAAAGTGCCAGCCAGTGAAAGTGAATTGTCAAGTAATGATCAGGTGGTCTTTATGGAGGTTGGGGAAACAAACAATGCAGTCACTCAGTTTGTTGGAGACAATATAGATTTAAACATTGTCTCTATTCACGGAAACACTCCGTTTCACTCAATGGGTTGGATCGAAGTCACCTCTCCGGCACCACCTTTGCCAGATCCACAGACAACAGCAGCTTTCCCCCGGGTGAAGTTGAAGGCACTCGACAAAGCTAAGATCCTGAGAGGAACTGAAGTAAAGATTATTCCATTTACGAACAGGAAACAGATAGGAACGAACGCGATCATGTTTCTCCCCCTCGCTGAGCTTTCCTCCTCCCTGGTTCATGATCAGCCACTCCTCACTCCAGGTGACACACTCTGGGCAGCGGGGTGGGTGATCAAAGCCAACGATCCTGAGTTCCCACACTCCAACTGGAATGGCTGGATGAAGAGAATCCATGCTAATGATGCAAAGCAGAGCACACAGATCGAGTTCCTCCCAGTTATTGAAGGAGACCCTAATGACCTCAACACCATCTTCACCACTCTGAAAGAGTGCATACGGCGCGCTGGGGTCGCTATAGTGACCTTTGATCTTCCGATTTGGCTGAAGGCTGTGAATATAATAAAGCAGGCAAATCTACCCGTCATTCCAAGGTTGGGGTCACGTGCATCTCGGCCTGTGGAGTCTGTAATGGCATTACATGCAGAAACTGCAGTCATGATGTTGTTGAGTCTGAAGAAGACATAGACAATGACTGTTGAAACTTCTGACATTGTGAATGAGAAATAACTCTTGAGTATTATATATGTATGTGAAATAAAAGCTACTTTGTGTGTAAATGTAAAAGTGAAAATATAAATGTTAACAATCAACTCAGAATCATGAAAAACCCTTATTTGACCCCTCATAAGTTACTTAAGGGCCGATTTAAAAAAATAAAAATTCTCGAAAATAATTTTTCGGTACCCGAATTCAACAGCTTTTTTTCTGGGTTTCCCACGGGAGTTGAACTTCAACATTTTAACACATGTTATTACACACCTTTACAAACATATTGGTGAAGAAATTTTTGGGTAACAATTTAGTTAACAGATTTGTGAAATATCTCATAAAATGCCCTTACTATTAACAGTAGGGGGTTACACAAGGAGGTTGTAGCGATTTCGCAATATTAATACTAACAAGCATTCTGAGTATCGCGCTGCAATACATGTCCCCTACCCGCAGTCTGTCGTCCGGAAAACTGTTGGGGAAATTACCAAGGGTTATTTATCCACAGGTTCTGAATCGTTCCCAATCGCTAATTACCTCAGGACGGGCTCACCTGTGATTCGCACTCGGGACTTCGATTTATACACCTTGCAGACAGGTCAGCAGAAGCACGAGAAAATAAGTTGTTGATAAAGAACCTTTTGAGTCGCTAAATATCAGTAATTTATTATATTTTCCGGTTCACGATCAATGATCGATGTGTATATATATATGTTGCTCGGGTTGGCTCCGCCCCTCCGGAAAGCACGCGCTGTGTCGCGCTTTTGACGTTCGCGAGACGAGGCTGAGGGCACGTGGTGCGGCTTGAGGAGAACTCCAGAATAAACAAAGTGCCATAACTTTGTCAAAAATGATCGAAACGTCGTGAAGTTCGAACTTTATCTGTAACTTATCATGAGGAAACCATGTACCAAGTTTAAAATCATTAGCATTAAGAGTTTAGAAAAAAAGTCTGGAAAACTGTTCGTTGCGTGACGGACTGACAGACGGAGGGATGGAGTGCAAACCTATAGTCCCCTCCGGTGTACACCGGTAGGGGACTAATAAGGGACGAGTAGGGATCCGAAGTTTAAGGTGGTAACCCTCTTTCTTTCCCCCTCTCCCCCCCTTCCGCACCCCCACCCGGGAGACCCCATGATCCGAAATCGAAAAATCGAAGCCTGGGCGATTGTGCGGGCCATCCAGAAGAAGGGCTATATCAGGTTTTGGAGCAATCGGTTGATAAACAAGGAATATTAACAGCTTTGACTTACCGCACTCCAAATTATAGTCCGGAAAACTGTTGGGAAAATTCCCAAAGTTCAAAGTGCCATAACTTTGTCAAAAATGATCGAAACTTCGTGAAGTTCGAACTTGATCTGTAACCTATCATGAGAAAACCATGTACCAAGTTTGAAATCATTAGCATTAAGAGTTTAGAAAAAAAGTCCGGAAAACTGTTCTTTGTCTGACGGACTGACAGACGGACAGACGGAGGGACGGAGTGAAAACCTATAGTCCCCTCCGGTGTACACCGGTAAGGGACTAACAAGCCTGTGTCCCAGTAGCGACGTGGCCGATCCACGCAAGTATTATAAAAAACGCCCACATCTTTTAAGTTAAAAACTCCAAATTCAGGGTACAAATATAACTTTGTGTGGGTGGTAACATAGGCCAGGTGGCCACGGACTCACGCGGGTGTGTGGGGAGCGGGGGTGGGGGAGGGGGGAGGGAGAGGGGGGGGGGGAATAAATTGTCTATATAATTGTGTACTGTGTAGCGCCAACTGGTAGTGGTAGTAAAGGATATTACAATTTCCTATTTTACCTGGGCAATGATGAGGTTAAAGCACTCTTCGCACAGTTGAATTTGTCCTTCTCGCCTCTCCCCCTTCCCCATTACCCGGTCTTGCACCTCAGATCCCACCCCAACCCCCACCCTCCTTTGCCTCTACCCTCCACCTACCTTTCCCCTTATTAGTCCCCTACCGGTGGACACAGTCGGGGACTATAGGCTTGCACGCCGTCAGTCCGTCTGTCGGTCCGTCAGTCCGTCAGTCAGTCTGTCCGCCCGTCACTCAAAGAACAGCTTTCCGGACTTTTTTTCTAAACTCTTAATGCTAAAGATTTCAAACTTGGTACATGGTTTCCTCATGATAAGTTACAGATCAAGTTCGAACTTCACGACGTTTCAATCATTTTTGACAAAGTTATGGCACTTTGAACTTTGGGAATTTCCCCAACAGTTTTCCGGACCATAATTTGGAGTGCGGTAAGTCATAATACTGTCGTCTATGACAGTGCTACCCAATGCCGGTAGGGGACATGTTTGCAGCGCACTACTCAGAATGCTTGTTCATACTGATCAGATGAAGTGCTATACAGTCACGTGAAAAAGTAAGTACACCCCATGTAAAGTTTTGACTTTTTCAACATATTTCAACATACAGCTATTTGATCTTCATTTCGACAATATTGATAGATAAAGGTGATATAATATAACAAATATCATGAAACATTTACATTTTGTAGTCCATTGTGTAATTTAAATAAACATAAATGCAAATTTCGCATGTGGAAAAAGTAAGTACACCCCTACATTTCTCACTACTTCAAATACCTAAAATTAGAATCAGGTGCACCAGCTCAGGTGCAAATGATTAGAACATCGTTAGAGAGGATCTTGGAGGAACCTGTCTTATTTAAACATCAGACATTTAGTTTGGTTTGCTCTTTGTTGTTGAAGTGTGTGGCGTCACCATGCCTAGATCAAAAGAGCTCTCTGAGGCCTTCAGAAAGAAGGTTATAGATGCCTACGAGTCTGGGGAGGGATTTAAAAAGATCTCCAAACAATTTGAAATCAATCATTTGACTGTCCGGAAGATCATCGACAAGTGGAGAAGATTCCAAACAACTGCCAACTTGTTCAGGCCAGGCCGCCCCAGCAAGTTCAGCCCGAGAGCAGACCGCAAGATGCGGAAAGAAGTCTCTAAGAACCCCAGAATGTCATCACGGGACCTACAGGTAGCTCTTGCCACTGTTGATGTCAAAGTGCACGAGTCTACCATTAGAAAGAGGCTGCACAAATTTGATCCATATGGGAGGTGTGCCAGGAGGAAACCTTTGCTGTCCAGAAAGAACATCAGGACAAGACTAAAGTTTGCCAATGAACACCTAGGCAAAGACCAGCACTTCTGGAACAATGCGCTCTGGACAGATGAGTAAAAGGTAGAGCTATTTGGCCACAGTACCAGAAGACATGTTTGGCAAAAACCAAAGCCATCATTTGACCACAAGAACCTGATACCAACTGCAAAGCATGGTGGTCGAAATATTATGGTTTGGGGCAGCTTTGCTCCATCAGGGCCTGGGCAGCCCACCATCATAGAATCCACTATGAATTCTTCATTGTACCAGAGGGTGCTTGAGGATAATGTGAGGCCATCTGTCGGAAGTTGAAGCTCAACCGAAGGTGGGCCTTGCAACATGACAATGACCCTAAACATACCAGTAAATCCACCAAGGAATGGCTGAAAAGAAAGAAATGGTGGGTTCTGGAATGGCCAAGTCAAAGCCCGGATCTAAATCCCATCGAGATGTTGTGGGAGGATTTGAAACGAGCTGTGCATGCAAGAAACCCCTCAAACATCGCACAGCTGAAAGAATTATGCATGGAGGAGTGGGCAAAAATTTCTCCCAGTCTATGTCAGAGACTGGTAGACAGTTATAAGAAACGCCTACTTGAGGTTGTTTCTGCCAATGGGGGCAATACCGCCTATTAGGGCCAAGGGTGTACTTACTTTTTCCACAAAAGGAAATGGCATCTCTGTTAATTTTTTGTTGAATAAATTATTGCAAAGTCAACTTTTCATTGTTTTTTGTTCAATTAGATCACCTTTATCTATAGATACTGTTTAAATGAAGATCAAATATTGATATGTCCACATATGTTAAAAAGATTTTAAAAAAACATTTCATGCGGTGTACTTACTTTTTCCACATGCGAAATTTGCATTTATGTTTATTTAAATTATACAATGGACTACAAAATGTAAATGTTTCATGATATTTGTTATATTATATCACCTTTATCTATAGATATTGTTGAAATGAAGATCAATTAGCTGTATGTTGAAATATGTTGAAAAAGTCCAAACTTCACATGGGGTGTACTTACTTTTTCACGTGACTGTATGTATGTATGTATGTATGTATGTATGTATGTACATATATATATATATATATATATATATATATATATATATATATATTGTTGTGGTTTTGGAATAAAGGATAATTCTCCCCCGTAGGTAGACGCACCACAACATGAAGCCTCGCGATAGTTCAGTTATTTCTTCATGAATGTAAGCGTAGTCCTGTCCTGTGATAGTTTTGCGTTGAGCAGGCCCGTGAGTAGGGCGTCTTTTGGCGATAGCATGCCACGTGGCAGGCCTGAACAAGTCTGGCGAGGCCGAAGGGAGGCGCTGCAGGAGGGAGTGGCCGGTAAGCAATGAGCCGCCAATCAGGGCTCGAGGGGAGTGGCTAACCACGACGATGAGAGGTGGGGTTTGGAACATTCGAGTAAGGCCGGGGCGGAGCCATAAAACCCTGCTCCGAGCCCCCCCCCCCCCATGTCAGATGAGTTGAGTTCAAGTTTGAGTCATGAGTTGAGTGGAGTTCAAGTTCTCAGTTCAGTAGCGTCGGAGCCCTTGTGAGAGTCAGAGTTGAGTTGAGCTTGAGAACGCAAGAGAACGCACCGCCGAACGAGTGCATTGAATTGCCGGTTATCGTGATTATACACGAACTTGCCCCGTGCCCCGTGCCCTGCATTAACCGCACTCGAGAAGACGACCCATGCCAGGCCACAGACGCGCGATCTCCTCCTGCCTGCCTTCTCCCGCATACATGCCGTGACCGCCAGAGAGCCACGCCGGGCGAGCTGCCCCGGAGCGACCGACGGCAAAGCGTGTTTGGCACGCGAACTTCTTCTCTTCTTCTCCCCGTGTGCGTGAATGGGCCCTGTGTCTGGGATTTAGTTAGATTGGTTACACTTCTGCTCTGTGCCCCCTTTCCTTCTGTGAATCATTGTACAGTGTAAATAAATTGTGTTCTTCCTCTGATTTGACCGTTCCTGTCCCTTCCATTGATTGGCCTCACATGGTACGACTAGAACTGCTCGAATCGGGTTCCATAAAAGTAACGGCACGAGTCACGTCATACGCATACCGCTCGGGCGTACTCGATTAAGCGTGGCTTGTGCGAGGTTCGGTCCCCGCTTTCGTGGCAGCGTGGGTTAAATGTACATGCGACGTTGACCCGATACCCTTTTTCATGCTTGCTCCGGAAGTGGCGATTCGGCCTCGTGGACACGAAGACCCAGGGGGGAACAAGCGTTACGCCTAGGTCCCCCATCGGTGAAATGATGCGAGTTGACAAAGTGGAAGACGCAAGGCGGCCATCTTGGATTTTGACGTGGCGACCCAATTTTCAATAGCGTTCTTCCTTATGCGGAGATACACCCACACACCAAATTAGAAGTTGGTACTTCGCTTATTTTTCAAGATATTCATCTCACAAGGTTCAGACATACATGGCGGCGGCCATCTTGGATTTTGACGTGGTGACCCAATTTTCAACAGCTTTCGTCCTTGTGCCGAGGTACACCCACACACCAAATTAGAAGTTGGTACTTCGCTTATTTTTCAAGATATTCATCTCACAAGGTTCAGACATACATGGCGGCGGCCATCTTGGATTTTGACGTGGTGACCCAATTTTCAACAGCTTTCTTCCTTGTGCCCAGATACAACCAGACACCAGATTAGAAGTTGGTACTTCGCTTATTTTTCAAGATATTTCGCTCACAAGGTTCAGACATATATATGGTGGCGGCCATCTTGGATTTTGACGTGGCGACTCAATTTTCAATACATTTCTTCCTTATGCCGAGGTACACCCACACACCAAATTAGAAGTTGGTACTTCGCTTATTTTTCAAGATATTCATCTCACAAGGTTCAGACATATATGGCGGCGGCCATCTTGGATTTTGACGTGGCGACCCAATTTTCAATAGCATTCTTCCTTGTGCCTAGATACACCCACACACCAGATTAGAAGTTGGTACATTGCTTATTTTTCAAGATATTCAGCTCACAATGTTCAGACATACATGGCATCAGACATACATGGCGGTGGCCATCTTGGATTTTGACGTGGGTTGCACCCACACACCAAATTCGAATGCGGTCCTTCGCTTACGCACGCAAGCACGCCCGCTCGGACGGAGGGGAAAACCATAGTCCCCCTTTCGCTCCGTGGTGCGACGGGGGACAAAAATGGGTTTAATCCCCCCTTTATAACGGGAACGGGCTTCGGGAGATCCGCAACAATATATATATATTGTTACGGTTCTTAGAACCGTCACTTTGTAAATTTAGTATTAAATTTCCTGTGTACATTTACCCTTTTAATTGGCTGTTAATTGAAATGAGTGCACCGTAGCTAGTCCATGTACAAGCACGTAGGCCACCATAGAACCTCTCTATAGTTATTTCTTTATTCTATGTCAGTATAAGGCTCTGTTGCCCATTAGTTGACACTGCATTGCACCGAATCGAATAAGATAGGATCCCTCCGACACCCCCATGGCCTCCTAAAAAGCGCCAGTACGGCGGCGTTCACCACTACTGCTTTGGCTTATTGTCAGTGCCTCAGACTCCATTGAACACGAGGTCATCTCGGAGCGGAAGATGGGAGGAGTCAGCCAAGCGCCAGGAACAAGGCGTGGCTTTGCCAACGCTTCATCAAGGGGCGGGATCGGTGAGCCCTCGCGACCAATCAAGGCCGAGGCGAGCTCACCGATGGGCGTTTCCAAAAGGCCGGCGGCTTGATCGCCACGCGCCTCATAAAAGGAAGTTGGGAGGGACTGCTTAAAAGAGATGAGTAAGGAGTCCACCGCAGCTGAGTCCACCGCAGCCAAGTCCACCGCAGCTGAATCCACCGCAGCTGAATCCACCGCAGCTGAGTCCACCGCAGTTGAGTTGAGCTTTGACGGCAGTTTCGACCCGCTGCTACGAAGAAACGCCGCCGTGCGAATGAGATTGAGGAGGGTCGGTGGCCGCTCACCTCGAGCCTTGTCGTTTACACGAACCGGACCCGCATCCTTCCAGCTCTGTGGACCACCTGAACCTTCCTCCCCTTCCAGCCATTCGTTCCTGCCTTTATTCCCCATTCGTGTACGTCTGATTGTCGTCTGTTTGTCTGTGTTGTCCTGGGGTTTAAGTAAGACTGTATAGATAAGTAGAATTGCACTGTGTCTTCTTCTTCTTCTGTAAATTACTTTTGTGTTCTTTCCTTCTCCTTGGTTTCTTTGACTTGTACATAATAAATAATAAATCCTGTTATTTCCTACCTTCGTCTTCTTATTCATGCTCGTCCGATCGTCTTTGTGATTTCCTCATTGAATACCTGTGGCACGATTTGGCCAACGTTTAGGATCGGGTTTAGTACTGCTAATGGTTCGAGCCGCGGGCTGCTAATCCGCTCGGCAAAATAACATCTTGCCCGTGGTCTCGAACGGAGTGTTGCCCACCTGCCTTGTGGAGCGGGGTAGCTTCAGGATCGGAGACGGCCAGTGCAAATAGAAGGGGGATTACCCCCCCCCCCCTCCCCGCTAAGGGGTGTGCCGTGCTCCGTTTCCGCAACAATATATATATATATGATTAGTTCATACATATTATAAATCACAGTTATTATTTACGCTCCAAATTTTGTCCAAGATAATTGAAATATTGAAGAGTAAGTATGAATAAAACTGTCCAAAACATTAAGACTACAAGCGATATTGTCCGCCATTGTTCCCCCTATTTACAGCCAACACATATGAAGCATTGGACACTGTCTTTTTGGTTCACGAGTTATCAAGTGACCACTATATTCGTCATGTGTGTGCGTCTGTCTGTGTGTGTGTGTGTGTGTGTGTGTCTGTCTGTCTGTCCGCAGCATAACTACCCGATGATATCATCCGATCTTGATGAAACTTGGGTGGGAGGTTGATATCATGATCTAGTTGTGTCCTGCCTAGAGTGGGCGTATTGCGCCCATAAAAGATGTCTTTTTAGGGGGTAATCAATTTCAAGCTACATCTTCTCCGAGGGGTTTGGTGGAATCTGACAGGGGTTTTGATATTTGGTTAGGCCAATGTCATGTGTCTAGCCCCACGGAGCTCGATTTTTCATTTTTCAATTTTTTTTTTTTCATTTCATTTTTTTACCGAATTTTCGGTATTGTGAAGCTAACTTACCTCATAACTGGTTATACATTATTTTCTATCTCATTTCAAGGTCAGTAACCTTCATTTTGACATTTTGGGGCCTGGCCTGTCCGGGCCTGTTTCGGTTATAGTCCGTCCTTTGTCATTGAATACTGCTTGCTCGTGAACCATCATCGTCTCCTGACTTGTTGGTTCACGAGTTATCAAGTGACCACTATATTCGTCATGTGTGTGCGTCTGTCAGGGTGTCTGTCTGTCCGCAGCATAACCACCCGATGATATTATCCGATTTTGGTGAAACTTGGGTGGGAGGTTGATATCATGATCTAGTTGTGTCCTGCCTCCTGTGGGCGTATTGCGCCCATTGTGGGCGGAGCCACGCCCGAAAAAGATGTCTTTTTAGGGCGTAAGCAATTTCAAGCTACATCTTCTCCGAGGGGTTTGGTGGAATCCGACAGGGGTTTCAATATTTGGTTAGGCCAATGTCATGTGTCCAGCCCCATTATGTCTGTCATGTGTCATCACTCGATTGTTCATTTTTTTTTTCCCCATTTTATTTTTTACCGCATTTTCTCTATTGTGCAGCTAACTAACCTCATAACTGATTATACATTATTTTCTATCTCATTTCAAGGTCAATAAGCATCGTTTTGACATTTCTGGGGCTGGCCTGTCCGGGCCTGTTTCGGTCACAGTCCGTCCTTTGTCATTGAAAACCGCTCGCTCGTGAACCATCGTTGTCTCCTGACTTGTTTAATTTAAAGTGAACAAGCGTTACGCCTCGGTCCCCCGTCGGGGAAGTGATGTGAGTCGACAAAGTGGAAGACGCAGAAAACATGCTATGATATGATATTTCGCTCACAAGGTTCAGACATACATGGAGGCGGCCATCTTGGATTTTGACGTGGCGACCCAATTTTCAATAGCGTTCTTCCTTGTGCCTAGATACACCCACACACCAGATTAGAAGTTGGTACTTCGCTTATTTGTCGAGATATTTCGCTCACAAGGTTCAGACATATATATGGTGGCAGCCATCTTGTATTTTGACGTGGCGACCCAATTTTCAACAGCCTTCTTCCTTATGCCAAGATACACCCACACATCAAATTAGAAGTTGGTACTTCGCTTATTTTTCAAGATATTCATCTCACAAGGTTCAGACATTCATGGCGGCGGCCATCTTGGATTTTGACGTGGCGACCCAATTTTCAATAGCGTTCTTCCTTATGCCTTGATACACCCACACACCAGATTAGAAGTTGGTACTTCGCTTATTTTTCAAGATATTCAGCTCACAAGGTTCAGACATCCATGGCATCAGACATACATGGCGGCGGCCATCTTGGATTTTGACGTGGGTTGCACCCACACACCAAATTCGAATGCGGTCCGTCGCTTACGCACGCACGCCCGCACGCACACACGCACGCCCGGACGGACGCAAGGACGGACGGAAGGACGGATGGACACACGGACAGAGGGGAAAACCATAGTCCCCATTTCGCTCCGCTGTGCGACGGGGGACAATAAATGTACAGGTGTCATCTATATCAGTTTAATTATATGCATTTTTGACTGTTTGGTGTTATTGTTTTCCCCAAGAACTGTTATAAAAAGACCTACTGAGGACATATGTCATAGGTGTGGATAATATCCTATGTTGAATTATAGTATCCACAACTGAGGTCTCATTGTAGTATTTCTGGGTGGCTACCCCTTCTGAAATTAATCATTACGATGCGAGGAACATTCATGGAAAATTTGGCACTTTTGTCCACCCAGTAATGACATTTACAAAAATTTTCATTAAGCCATGCTACGACTTACGCCACTGGCTATGCCCGCACAGAGGGCACAATCTCCCAGGAATACTTTCTTGTTCTTGCTCCATAGATTAGCCATCGCAACGATGCCGAAGAAATGGAAAGCCAAGTTAGTTTTAGCATTCACGCAAAGGCAGAGACGAGGGGACCTCAGAGTTTGTTTCCTTCCATGGCCCATGCCTAATACGTACCCCAGACAGTTTGATCAATCGAAAAAAGAGGGGAGGGTGAGAAATTATTTATATTTTGATCTTCCTCTTTGTGTGTCTGTTATTCGTAATGGAGCATCTAAAAAGGCTGTGATGAATATCCCATTAGCACTTTCCCCCTCGCTCCCTGAGTATGGAGTATGAATGAATGAATGAATGATCGTTTTAAGGCCATTTTTCCCCGCTAGAGTGGGGGTTAGCCTTGCGGGCCCCATGACAATCATGGTTCCCTGTTTGAGGCAATGTTTTTATGGCCGGATGCCCTTCCTGATGCCAACCCTTGGTTGCGCTCTTCGATGCTCAGGGATACAGTGTGCCTGTTCTGAATCGGGGTACACACCGTGATCATTCATCCCAGCAAGCTGGTACTCAATTTGCCGACCTCGGAAGGATGACAGGCTGAGTCAGCCCACCTGGCGTTAATTCAGCGATCGACCGGGATTCGAACCCAAATCCTAGGATCCCAAGCTGGCACCCTAACCGCTAAGCCAACGCCAGGCTATACAGAGTATACACCGCCTATTTTTTTTAATGAGTTTTGGAAACTTTGTGAGTTTTGAGGATAAAGGATAAATTAGAGAATACTAGCGGAAAGCACCCGGCGTTGCCTGGGTTCTTTTTGAATGAATTTACTACTATAATTCAGCTTTTACTCGCGGCCGTAGAAGATTGACTACTATAATTCAGCTCAGCTTTTAATTGCGAAATGGGCCCAGCCCGGCCGAGGTGGGCCTCGACCGGCCTCGCCACCTAGCCTAAAACCTTCCCGAGGCCCGTCCCGACATTTTTTGTATTAGAGGTTTCCTCCCATCTTTCACCGTTCAGGAGATTAGCACGCGCAGACAAACAAACAAACAAACAAACAAAAACTTTCTTTTATATATGTAGATAAAACCACTGGACATATAGTCTTTTGAGATATTGAGCACTTTGTTCCGAGACTGATATCGTGGCACAGGATTTGGTCAACTTACCACTTGCAGGAGAGCCAGGTAACCATACAAAACGTTGTCAAAGTGGACAGGTGCATTGATCCATTCATAGCCACCGTGCTGAATGCATTGCGTCCGGTTTTTGATGATGGAGGAGTTCAAGGGCACGAACGCTTCATCAACACATTTGTGAAAACGTCCTTTGAAACTGTTCACACCCACGATGCTGAACACAAGCCAAAAGATGAGGCAGACGAGCAGCACGTTGGCAATGGAAGGAATGGCACCCACCAGTGCGTTCACCACCACCTGGACAGAAGGAAAAAGATTTGACTTTGAAACTCATCGTCGATTTTTAGACACAAGCATTCATGCAGAATTATGGGCCATCTGTATTTTAGGTACCTATAAACACAGGAGAAGGGGGAAAGGGACTTGGAAAAGCAGATGATGGGATATAGAAGGCTGTTGCATATATTGCAGAAAATAATCGGGGTTGAAGTATGACTAAGTACAAGTTAGTGTCGTTTTACCAATCGCTATCCTGTTTGGCATTCAAATCTGAGCACATGATGCTAATAGCAGTGATAAATACTTTTCTCTGCACAAGTGTCTGTATTTTTCGGTGTACAAGTTGATACTTTTTTCCCCATTAGTCCAGGCCTCGACTTGTACTCAAAATCAACTTATCCATGGTTTAAGACAAGTAATTGCATACTTTTTTTTTTTTTTTTGCAAAGTGTGATTCTTTCTGAAAGAAATTGCATAATTTTTTTATTTAAAACACACTACAGCAAGCGTTTTTTTGTGTACACAGTCATACATTTTTGTACACATACATAGTCAAGGCTCGTGGAAGAGCGTTCCGAGAATGTTAAGTGCAATGTTAAGAAAAACAATGTTAAGCCTACAAGAAATTCCCATGCGTGGACATAGTGTTATAATGATGGGGATCATGTTATAATGATGGGATTAGGGAGGTGGGGGTGGGGGCAGGGCGGGGAGTTCTTCGGGCACATTTTCGGTCACACAAACATCACCTCACATAACTACATATCGGAGACAAATGTTAAAAGAATCAATAAAGAACACAAAAGGACAATTAAGTGAACAATTACAGGGGTATTCATCAAAATGTAGTGCTGAGATTTCTTATTGGGACAGGAGAAGTGTTGGTGTGGAGTAGGGGTGTGGGGGGCGAGGGTGGAGGGTTTACAGAGGGGGAGAAGCAGACCGTTGGGTCTCGGATTTGGGACCATCTATATTTTAGGGACATATAAACACAGGAATGGGGAAAGGAGGTTTGGAAGAGCAGACGAAGGGATATAGAAGGTTTCTTATTATTTCTTATACACATCGACTTATAGGCCGAAAAATACGGTAAGCCTTATTCGTTTATTTGTGCGCAACACTTGGCTACTGATTGATTTCTGAAAGCATAGCAGTGCAACTGAGGCAACGGCCCCTGTAGGCAAGGGAAATAATTTGTAATTTGGCCTGGATATCAGCAACCCAATGGCATACTCTTGCAAGACACTATGGGATCCTTAAACTCAACCAGGAATGTCCCTGCTCTCAAAAGTTGTGTTTGTGTCCTTCCCCCTCTCTCCCCATCTTGTCTACCGCTCCTCTTATTTTGTGTTTTATGTGTCGGTTTGACTTTTTGTGTGATTAATGTTAGCTCTTTCACGAGCCTCGATCTTGTATACAACAACAAAAAAAAATGTTGGAAGAGAGGACTACAGGTTCATGTCCTCTCCGACATAGGATGCACTCATTGATGAAATGCTGCCTACAAAGCACCGGGGTAATACATACAGTTTACAGTCATGATTGAAATCAAACCCAGATTAGACATCTCAAAGGGTCTTCGGGGTGTTAGGCTAATAGAAGAGCTGGACAACAAAAGGTGCAAGGTCATTCATTATACTGTTATACGGATCTGGTACAATGAGGGATAGATTGAATAGTTATTTCATAGTGCATACAAGAACAGGTGTGATGTAATTCCTGTAATTAATAAAATGTGTCGAGCACATATTTAGAGGGATCTAGTCCTGCCACCCAAGTGTATTTATCTAAGCCCTACCTAACCCTCCATACAATATTAAGCTTTCCTGGTTGTACATCTGTCTTCATGTATTTTTCCATTCCAAGCAGCCCATCAGCACGGCTCGCGACAACGATGGCAAAGTGAACTAAAGTTCACCCGATGAACAATAAACAAAGCCATCCATCATCGTCTGAAGAAGGGTGGAGCTTCCATATGCTACCCAACCATTGAGCCAAGACAATAAGTCACCATCTCTCTTCTCAAGGCCATAAAAAGATCTGGAAGACAAGGCCATCAATCACCACCTGTAAAAGGTATGGAATTTTACTCGCCAAGCATCCAATGGGTACACACCATAAGTCACCAACTGTTGGACCAAATACCAACGAGGACGTGCTAATGATGGTCCACTGGATCCCCTCAGGGCAATGAAAACGCATACATCATGCTCAGACGGTGCTTCTGACCGACGTTGCTGTTTCTGCTGAGTGCATGGTTGTTGGTGCTGGGTTAATGGTTGGTTGGTAGTACACTGCAGTGGAGAGTTCATCAGGTTCATGGTGTTGGGAATGTGGTTGGTAAGGGCACACAGGGCTCCACAAGGGCAGGCTTTGCACCAGACCGCAGCATGCCAACAGGACTGACACCACACGCACAGACATTGCAGCTTGGAGCAGGTTTCTTTTTATCTCGTCTTCTCTGTTTCTTTTTTACTTGTTTTACTTCTGTCTTTTCTGTTTTACTTCAACTGTCATCATGCCAGCTGGCTGGGTGTGGGTTCCTCTCACACCAGCCATGGCACCTCAGCAATAGCCTTCTGCGACTCACTGGGATTGACACAATCTGTCAATTTCCCGACCCGGATCTCAGTCAATGAAGTATCTTCTCTTCTAGACTTGGTTATGACTAACTTCCCTGCAAATGTCTGCTGCTCTTCTTCTGCTCCAATCGGTTCTTCTGATCATTTCCTTGTTAAAGTGAATATCTCTGGCAATTCTCAGAGAGCCTCCTCAGTGTAGACGAGTCTGGAATTTCACTCAGGCTGACTGGCACTGTCTTCAAGCAGCCATCAATCATCTGGACTGGTCTCCCATCTCTACTGCCTCTGGCATCAACTCTTCCTGGGAATTCTTCCAAAGTAAACTGCTCTCTCTCATGCACAGATTTATCCCATCTCGTCTTCAGTCGTCATACCCTTCCTCACGTCCATGGTACACTGAAGCTTGTGGTGAGGCAGTTGCCATTAAGCAACTTGCCATCACCTCATGGAAGGCTAATCCAACTGAAGGAAATCTCAGTACCTTTCACAAAGCTCGGAACAAGTGTGTGTCGACCCTCAGGAGAGCCAGGAAACAATATCTTTCTACTCTCAAGACTGAACTCTCAAACCTGTCCCCCTCCTCCAAATCTTGGTGGCATCTGGTCAAATCTGTTTATGGTGTTTGTTCCTCCTCCATTCCCACCCTCACCTCAAACGGCTACACAGCTGACACCGCACGTGAAAAAGCCGAATGCCTCAACTCTGTGTTTGCCTCAAAATCTTGTGTCCCGGACCCATCTCTCTCTGTGCCCACCTTTCCCAGTCTAACCCAGCTGCTCCAGGGACTGTGTCCTTCTCTCCTGACAAGGTGGAGAAGTTTTTGTCAAACCTCGACTCTGATTCTGCAACTGGACCAGACGGCATCAGCCCACGGGTCCTAAAATCCTGTTCTGCCGCTCTATCTCACCCTCTCTCTGTTCTCTTCACCCTCTCTTTTGCTCAAGGTCATCTGCCATCAGCTTGGAAATCAGCCAACATTGCCGCTTTACACAAAAAGGTGCAAAAACAGATCCTTGCAACTACAGACAAATCAGCTTGCTCCCAATAATCAGCAAGGTCATGGAATCAATCATTGCTTCTGACATCAAATCCTTCCTCTTCTCCAATGGCTTGATCTCCGATCATCAATTTGGATTCAGACCAGGTCATTCTACTCTGGACATGCTGCTTCTGCTGTCTCAACAATGGATGGAGGTCCGTAATGCCAAACAGGAAATCAGAGCTGTCTCCCTTGACATATCACTTGCCTTTGATATGGTCTGGCACCCCGCTCTGCTCTCCAAACTCTCCTCCTATAGTATCCATGGAAATCTCCACGCATGGCTTGCGCACTTCCTCTCTGGTCGTAGTCAACTGTGGCCCTGAATGGATTTCTCTCATCTACGCTTCCTGTTCAGGCTGGAGTTCCCCAAGGCAGTGTTCTGGGCCCTGTGCTTTTCTGGTCTTCATCAATGATCTCTCCAACTCTCTGAAAAATCCTCTCCAACGCTTGCTGATGATTCCACTCTCTGCCGCTCCATACCTCATCCCCCAGATCGGCAGTCTGCAGCCTCCTCACTCTTTGCAGACCTGGACAAAATCACAGACTGGTCAAACAAGTGGAACATGTCTTTCAATCCTGACAAATCTCACACTCTCACTATGTCTCTCCGAAAAGATCGACTGTACAACCCTCCCATCCACTTTCTGAACAATCCTCTCCAATAAGTTCTGTCACTCAAGCTTTTGGGTCTCACTATCTGCCATGATCTTTCCTGGGAAAACCACATTACCAAGTTGGCCTCCAAAGCGAGTCGCCGACTGGGCATCATCCGTCGCGTGAAGTCCTTCCTTGGCACACCTGAGCTCCTCACCACATACAAGGCTTTCATCTGCAGCTCAATGGAATACTGTTCTCCCCTCTGGGCTGGTGCTCCTTCCTCACACCGAGCTCGGCTTCACGCTGTTGAAACCAAAGATTTCAGAATCATTCCAATCTCCCGCGATGAAGCTAACTTCGAGGGCCTTTCACTCACTCACCGCATGCAGGTTGGTGGTCTTTGTCTTCTACCGACTCCTCTCCGGCCTAGCTCCCCCAGCTCTGTCTGTGCTCTGTCCCCCAAATATGCCTACAGGTCGCCCAAGATCTGCCAGCAACCCTCTTATGGTTAAACTGCCAAAATCAAGACTCTCTATTCACCTTCACTCTTTCATTCCTCTTTTCTCCTGCCTCTGGAACAAACTCCCTCACTCTATTCAATCCCACTCCTCCCTCCAGGTCTTTAAAACAGCTGTTCACCACCATCTCTTGTCTTCCCCCATACAAAACCTTGATCTTTTCTACCCCCGTTAATTCACCCCAGATCCACTTTTTTGAAATACCGACTTCTTTCCTGGAAGTCCGAGCAGTGTCCATGTGTTTTATACCTCTCCCACCCCTCCCCCTTCCCGTGCCTCCCCCCCCCCAAGCCTTCTCCCTCCCACAGATCTCCCGATGTCCCTGCTCTCCAGTATACTTGTGTGCTTCCCTCTCTCTCCCCATCTTGTCTCCCGCTCCCTTTATCTTATGTTTTATGTGTCAGCTTGTCTTTTTGTGATTAATGTTAGCTCTTATACGAGCCTCGATCTTGTATACAAAAAAAATAAAAGTAATAAATCTGTCTCATCCTCCCTGAGTGAACGGATTAAGTGATTATTTGTCGAAGACATTGTGGTCCTGGGGCCGCATATGCATAATTTCTTTATAACTAGCAGGGGTACCTGGCATTGCCCAGTGCTGTGCTGTTGGCATTTTGAAGAAATCAAATTTCCTATTTTTATTTTTTGGGTGGGGTGTAGAACACCTCCCTACACCTACTAAGGAATGGGGCCTGGGATCATTTAATATTATCTTTCACATAGTTACAAAGGCTTAGGCACTATTAAGCGATTTAAGAACATAAAAATCCTTGTCAATTTTTTTCTCTTAAACATACCCCCGACACTCTAATCCTAATGAATCTCTAAAAGTTTGGCCAGGATCTGTTTGGCCATTTCTGAGAAAAATGGTGGCGCGCGCACACACACACACACACACACACACACACACACACACACACACACACACACACACACACACACACACACACACACACACACACACACACACACCTCTTATCGTATCGATATCAGTTACTGTGTGCGATTGCCGCTGTGCTACAGTATTCTTCTTCCTCTGCACCGCTTCGTCTTTGTTAATAAATCCTTTCTTGTCAATGAAACATTTGTCATTTTATGGCCATTGGGAGCGGGCTCTGTGGTGTTTTTAGGAGAATTAGCATATTAAACCGACGAACAATTAGGGTTTACGTTAATTATTTCATTAATCATTTAATTTCCTTAATTTTTTTTTTTTAATCACGTTAATTTCATTAATGACGCCACCATTAGCGTATTGCTTACAAAGCTCCACTCAGCTACTCCTGTCGGTAGATTCGCCACGGTCATGTGTTCTTGAACACCAATTTGCGCAAAATTAACCCAATAGATGTAGAGATCCTTTCATCACTTCTCCGCACGGCCATTGTTGAAGACATGCAAACATAAACAACTGGGTGGTTAGGAGTAGGCAGAAAAGGGACAGAGGGTCAAACTATACATCAGCACAAATAGAAATGGAGAGTCCATAGAACGAACACCTCACCTCACGCAGTCTTGAGAAAACAAGTACAAAAAGTTTTAATTAAAACAAAAGCCGCGTCGATGTTACACAATGCCTAGATGCAGCTGTGCCTATAACGTCGATGTTATAGGCACAGGACATTCCTATTGATTCGATTACTTGATGTTATTTTTGTGCAAAGTGAAAATATATCTCGGCAATTTCCCGTGTGTGGCGACACGTGAACGAAGCTATGCTCCTCTCTCCACATTATTGTGACGACGTATAAATTAAATATTTCATCGTGACGATTGTCATCAAATGGACGAATTTTTAATATATCTCGGCATTTTCCCGTCTGTTATTTCGGGCGGTGTATGACTGACCATGCCGCGATTTAAACAAAATATATATATCTCGGCATTTTCCCGTCTGTTATTTCGGGCGGTGTATGACTGAGCATGCCGCGATTTAAACAAAATATATATATCTCGGCATTTTCCCGTCTCTTATTTCGGGCGGTGTATGACTGACCATGCTGCGATTTAAAAAAAAAATATCTCAATGGACTTGAAGTTACAGGCCTTTGAGAATTCATTTCGTTCTATAAAGGGCAACTTTCATCGGATTTTCTTCCCGTTTTTTTTCAACCGAGTCTAAAACTATGTTAGCGACTGTGAAAAATGAAATGATATATCGAATTTGATTTGAAATAAAACTGTGTGAGAGAGGAAGACACCACGAGCCTACAAAACAGGCCTCAAAGCTATGCGAGTTAATAAAATGGTGGATATTTGTTTATATGAAGGCTCTCCCAGAATGGGTGGAGCTATGGTTCCCAGAATGGGTGGAGCTTTGAGGTTTTGTCTTCTCTGCAAGAACAAGAAGAACAAGAAGAAGAAGAAGAACAACAACAACAGCAGAGGGCACTCTATGAGCAGCGTCTGCGACGCGGCAAAAAAAGACATGGGCGGGGCCTGCGAGCGGAATATTTGATTCGACAAGATGACGTAAAATGCTGTAAAGTACTGCTAAACGAAAGCGTTTTTTAAGTGCCAACAAGACGATTTGTACTCCACAGTGTACAAGTATATAATTGAATTTAAATAAAATAATTTTTCAGAAGTTTACCGCTGTTGATTCAGCATCTTTTCCACCACCTTATTGAACACGTTACATTTAAAGACCTGAGTGGAAGAAGTACTTGAGCCACAGCATAACTCTATGCAAAATTACTACAGAGACATGGATTGGGCTGCTATCTTGTGGGACTAGAAGGAAAAGCACAATGGAGTGAGGAATGAGAAGATCAAATTTCAGACTATTCCACAGAATTCTATTTCATGGGAAAATTTGAGGGAAATTATGATTCCCAAATTAAAAACACATCGATAGAAGGAAATGTCATATTGCAAAAAGTTTAAAAAGAAAAGGGAATACGAAATAAGCCAACATAATGTGTCAATATTTGATGCCGTACCCTCATGCCCTCAAAACGAGAGAGTGCTCGAAGTGGGCGAATCGCTCGCAAAGTGCGCAAGTTCTTTATGGCACTGAGTTTGTCTATTCCAAGCCAGTGGGCAACCAAGGAGGTGACGGAAATCTGTGTACAAGCACACACAATGGATCCATAAATACGGTCACGTGAAAAAGTAAGTACACCCCATGTAAAGTTTTGACTTTTTCAACATATTTAAACATACGCCTATTTGATCTTCATTTCAACAATATTGAGAGATAAAGGTGGTATAATATAACAAATATCATGAAACATTTACATTTTGTAGTCCATTGTATAACTTAAATACACATACAGTAAATGCAAATTTCGCATGTGGAAAAATTAAGTACACCCCTACATTTATCACCACTTCAAATACCTAAAATTAGAATCAGGTGCACCAGCTCAGGTGCAAATGATTAGAACATCGTTAGAGAGGATCTTGGAGGAACCTGTCTTATTTAAACCTCAGATATTTAGTTTGGTTTGCTCTTTGTTGTTGAAGTGGTTGGCGTCACCATGCCTATATCAAGAAGACCTCTCTGCGGCCTTCAGAAAGAAGGTTATAGATGCCGACGAGTCTGGGGAGGGATTTAAAAAGATCTCCAAACAATTTGAAATCAATCATTCGACTGTCCGGAAGATCACCTACAAGTGGAGAAGATTCCAATCAACTGCCAACTTGTTCAGGCCAGGCCGCCCAGCAAGTTCAGACTGAGAGCAGACCGCAAGATGCTGAAAGAAATCTCTAAGAACCCCAGAATGTCATCACGGGACCTACAGGTAGCTCTTGCCACTGTTGATGTCAAAGTGCACGAGTCTACCATTAGAAAGAGGCTGCACAAATTTGATCTACATGGGAGGTGTGCCAGGAGGAATCCTTTGCTGTCCAAAAAGAACATCAGGGCAAGGCTGAAAAGAAATAAATGGAGGGTTCTGGAATGGCCAAGTCAAAGCCTGGATCTAAATCCCATCTAGTCAGGGCCCTTAGGGATATTTTGGGGCCGTTTGGTTCACATTCTTCCAAAAGCACCAAATTTGGCCCAGATGTTGCCCATGCCATACTCTTTCGATTTTTGACGGGCGCCAAGACGGGCGCCCCCCCCCCCGGGGGCCCCATATTGGCGAAATACTAAATGGCCGCCACCTGGATTAGAGGAAAATCAGTTAAATAACCAAAAGGGTTGGAATCATGTATGATACCACTTTTCAGGGGTTTTCGAGGTCGAGGAATCCAATTATGATGTTATTTTGATGATTCGAGGTCAAGGTCAACCATCAAGGTCATCTTAAAGGTCATTTTTGAGTCAAACATGTCGGTTTTTGAGTTTTTTGTCAAGATTTACGCGAGGTTCACCATTTTATGTTTCTGGGTTGGGTAATGAACTCTGACCTTATTTTTGACAATTATAGGAAATATCTACATGTCTATTTCCTAATTTTCAGGCATATGCAGTTCATCAGTCTAATTACAAAGGTACGGATTTTGATGTTTTATGAACTGTATGCCATATCCTTGTGTTTAATTTTTGTGCGATCATGATCCGGGTTCATGTATACATGATTGTATACATGTGATAAATATGACGTCATAGGTCATGTGACCTGGCGGCCATATTGGATTTTATGAAAACCTTAAAAATGGATCCCTGCCTTCATTTTTCGATCGATTCATTTTGAACTTTGACCACTTATAGTACGCCATGTGATTGGATGCATATCCTAATTATGACGTCATAGGTCAGGTGACATGGCGGGATGGACCGGTATGGTCCCCGGATCATACCGCCCTTGGGGCTCGTCAAAAATCGAAAGAGTATGGCATGGGCAACATCTGCGCCAAATTTGTTGCTTTTGGAAGAATTTGAACCAAAATATCCCTAAGGGCCCTGACTAATCGAGATGTTGTGGGGGGATTTGAAACGAGCTGTGCATGTAAGAAACCCCTCAAACATTGCACAGCTGAAAGAATTCTGCATGGAGGAGTGGGCAAAAATTTCTCCCAGTCGATGTCAGAGACTGGTGGACAGTTATAAGAAATGCCTACTTGAGGTTGTTTCTGCCAAAGGGGGCAATACCACCTATAAGAGCCAAGGGTGTACTTACTTTTTCCACATGCGAAATTTGCATTTATGTTTATTTAAATTATACAATGGACTACAAAATGTAAATGTTTCATGATATTTGTTATATTATATCACCTTTATCTATCAATATTGTTGAAATGAAGATCAAATAGCTGTATGTTGAAATATGTTGAAAAAGTCAAAACATTACATGGGGTGTACTTACTTTTTCACGTGACTGTACACATCATATATGTTCATCTCAAACACACCTCTTCTACTGCATGGATGTACAGTATATAACAAAATATATCAGAAACAACAAAAAAATATGCAAATGCAATTAAACACATATTCCGCAACCAATTAATCTTTCTGTCTTCTGTGGACTGCTGGGTCCTCTGAGCAGGACCGTGAGTAGCTGGCGTTCTCCAGTGTACTCCCGGCCTTCCCACTCAGACTGACTATGTGTGAAGTTCTGACTAATGGCTCCGAGCTACTCAGACAATGTCCCCAATGCCAACAAACTTTCACCGCACGTGCACTAGGGTTTTACCTACCGGTATCACAGTAATCGCACACTGTAGCATGTGACACCCTCTCAGTCTGAATGGTCTCTATCCAGTGGAATGCAAAAGCATAATGGCTGGAGAAGACAGAGACTGCCCCACCATATAAGAAGTATTTCCTGGACCTACTGCACTAGTATTTGCTTCCTTTATTTATATCCTTCAAGCAGTTGAAAAGAAGAGAGACCCATTCCCTTTAGCACACACCATGCCACCCCAATATACGATATCCTCTAATTCAATGTTTCTTAAACGGTGGGTCATGACCGCCGAAGGGGTCGAAAGCCATCTGTGCCAAGTAGTTACACAACTCCTAGAGATGTTCCCAACGACTTACCAATTTGAACTTGTATTCTCAAGCTTAGTAATGATCAAAACTAAAGCCAGGAACAAGCTGATCGATGTTGAGTTAATCATGTAGTGAGGGATGACACTAATTGACCGAGCCTCATTTTCCCCACCTGGCTTAAAACCCCCCAACTTGAATAAACCCAGTATTTTTCCAGTAAAGTGGGTTTTTTTTTTCAAAATCCCCATTCCTGTCTTTTTTTTCCAACCATTGAAGGCTACTCGATTGATCAGACGAAGTGTTATATTTGTCTTTAACAGGGGGTCGCGGCAACCAAATACCAGGACTGGTGGGTCGTCTGGCAAATCCGGCTGAGAAACACTGCTCTAATTTGATCTTGGCATTTGGCCCACAAATAGATCCTCCAATTTATCAATGTGTGGAGTTGGATATGATTGGACGGTGTACCTACCACCTTATTAACCTAACTTCTTGGAAAAAAAAAAAGATGCGTGGTGCACAAATTGGAATGGCATATAAAACGCTGTGCACTCTTCACCGCTTTATTACAAAATTAAAAGACAAAATCCCAATTGGTGATAATTTGTTATATTGCACTGCTGCAAGGATTGTGGTGAATCATTCGTTGGTGAAACTGGGAGAAATTTGAAAATAAGATTGGAAGAATGTAGGATAAGGCAGGGCAGTCAGTTATTGCCCATCGATAAACGTGGGTGAATGGTGCTGGGGATTGGGGCTTGATGTGTGAACCTCTCATAACCTCATAGATGTGGAATAAAATAGATACAATCCGCTAATAGATGTGTAAAAAACGGTATAGTGTGTAAAGCAGCCAACCATGTGACATGGCGCGTATGCTGCAATGTCATAAAACTTTACCATGCGACACCATTTCGCGGTTTTCACCACACACACACACCTTTATATACAGTATATGGGAAGTTTGCATTTAATAAAAGAACTTATATGTGTATAAACAAGATTTTCTGTAATTTAAATCTCTCGACTTATTGGAATCTCCTACAATGAGACCGAAGCACCAGGTCTCTTGCTCTCATTGTCTCATATGTGAGGCAGGTCTCTGTGTTGTTTGCCGCCTCTGCCCCAGTTAGCTCCTTTTTCTCTCTGTCCTCCCTTTTTCTCTCTATCCTCCCTCTGTCCTCTCTTTTCTGACCCTCCCTAGCAAATCCAAGATGCACACATTCCTCCGTAACCCCCTTCTGGTTAAACTTGCAAAATCCAAGCTGACTGCACACCTCTCCTGTCATCCCTCATCCTTACTCATAATATTTATTACTCCCATTAATCCTAGCAAACCCAATTATCTTAGAGTTTGCAATGTTTCCTTCTTTCTTCTTTTCCTGTGAATTCATTCAATTGTTTATTATGACCAAGAGTCGCCCCACTGTCAGTTCATACTCTCCATCACTTTTCTCTTCCAAGAGCCTTGATCTTGTGGAGATAAAAACATTTTGTAATTAAAATCACAGAGGGCTCTTCGCTACCCAAGCTTTTGTTTTATTTTAGGGGAGCGAGCAGCTCCAAATCTATTATATCTAGTATCTACCCAGCATTAAGTTTGAGGAGGTTTTTGGCCATTTTAGGCCAGAGTCTATCACAAAAAAAGTCGTAGAAACTTGCTATAACATGTTCAGTATAAAAAAACATGAGGAGGTAATTGTAAAACGTAAGAGGAAAAACAATTGTAAGTAATTTCAAGGAGGAGCTCATCGGCCTTCCCACTTGGTCTCATCTACCTCTGATGCGAGTGCCCACTTTATGGTTGACTCTTAAATGCTCAAGGCAACATGAGATGGACAAGGAAATGGTGCCAATAAAGTAATGCATCATTTATATTACCAAAGTTAAACTAATATAATAAAAAACCTAGTAAGGACAGTCAATAAGTGCACAAGTTTGGTTGATGTATGTGGTTTGTGAAAAGACTTTTCTCTGCAGTAAAGCTTCAACAAAAAAAGCAAAATAAATGAAATGAAAATGTGCTCCATTTTATCATGAGGTGTCTTTGCACAATGTGTGACTGACCACTACAATGAATAAGTCAAGGCAGCACCAGAAGCTTTTGAAATACTTGTGAAACCCATAAGCTATGAGCTTGAGAAGCATCTCAAGCAGGAATATATATGTGAAGAAGATGTCTGCTTTCACAAGTATAGTCTTCAGAACCTTCCGCTTTTCAATGTAAACATCCTCACAGGCCTACAAAAGAAAGATCACAGCACAATCCACTCACGATGCATTCTATTTTCAATGAAAGAGTACATTATACAGTTCACCTCAACATAATTTACAATTCCATCCCATATGTATATTGTTACTGAAGCAGAGCCAGCAGTTACCAGGAAGAGGTGCCTCATTCTCGCTCCCCGACCTCCAGACATGAGGCCACTGGTAATGGATAACTCCACAGTCCGGCAGGTTGCTAGTCACCCATGGACGCCGATTGAAACCACAAAACCGAGCAGGGTTCTCGCTCCTTTATTAACGCGTTACCTTACTAGTGGTTTGGTGATCCCAATTGGGGACCGTATCCTCAACGCCCATCTGGCTACTTATTACGGCTGAGCTAAACTGTGGGTTGGATATTGACAAAATCAGTGTAGCCATTCAGTGGTGCAGAATTTCCCATCTATCTAATCTTTACACACAATGTCAAAACAATGAAAGAAAGACAATCGAGCAGTTTCGAAAGCAGTTTACCAACAATAAAGCATGCATTTAAAAGCACGAACAAAAGCAATGGTCATTATTGAATTATGGAAGCTCGGCTGGGAAATTAATCTTGGCACTTTTTGGGTCTACCGCCCGAATGAAGAACACCAAAGTTCTTTCCATGCCAACCGACTACCTCCAGGCAGCTATCCCTTGCCATTTTGCTTTGCTTTCAGCAATTTCCATTCGTAGTTAGGGAATTTTAGCAAATTGTATTGACCATCTGTGAAAAAATTGCTTACCAAAAAATTTCTTCACTAACGTATTCATCTAGGCAAACCCAAATCCTTGTGGAAAATTCTGGGGAGCCAATCAAAGTTCGGGTGCTCAGAGGGCCTGCGCGAAAATATCAGAAAATTAACTTTTGCCAATATTGACTTGTGGGATGTCTAACTAGGGGTTTTTTGGGGTGCTGAATTGATTCCAACCATTAGATTTGAGGAAAAATGAATCCCTGGCCGTAAAATATTGATATGATACATTTTTAGATATCTCAGACTGTGTTTTGCGGTAATTTGGCTCAATTGATTCAGATTGTTCAAATTGTGCTGAAACCAGCATACAACGCTGCCCCACTCCCCCCACATGCTGCCCTCACCCGTCCCCCACTCCCCCACATGCTGCACTCCCCCGTCCCCCGCTGTACCACTCCCCCACATGCGCCCAGTTCACTTGCCAGTGTGTGTCTAGACGCGGTGGCAGGAAGGTGTGTGTGTTGCTGCCGCTATGGGTTGCTGCCAACGCGGTGTAGTGTTGTGGTGCTGCGACATACCTTGATAAATGAACAAATAGTGAAGACACAAGTTTTGCACATGGTTTGTGACTTACCTTATTCGTTTTAACTGATAATAATGTGTATTGTTTAGTCAAAATTTCATGTCCTGTCTGTTGTTTACAAAAAAATGTCTTATTTTTTAGGACAGTATGGACAAGGATGTGACTGAATCTGGCTTGAGGTGTTTCATCTGTGGTGGTTCCGGGATTGAAAAGCATACGCTCTCAAAAGTCTCCAATAAAGGCCACCCACGGATCTTATCACATTCTGAGCTTGTGGGCGATGCGGCGTTGATCGCGAGACTAAATGAGGACTGGAACAACGGAGAAGACAGCAAGTTGAGATACCATGTGGATTGTAAAACAGAGTTGTACAGTCGTGCGAGAAGTATATCCACTGCAACTGAAACAGCTAATCGTAAGTTTTTTTTATTCATCATTCAAAGGAAGTAGCATTGCAAATAAAAACGACAATAATAATCTCAAATTTGCTTTCTAAACAATAATTTTATTTCCATAGAACAAGATGAGGAGGGCCGATGCTCAGACATGACGAAAAGACGCCGGATATCATCTGTGCAAAGTACCTCAACTGGCTCCAGCTCTACTTCCCAAACACCATCAGCGCATCTTATCTACCATGATGTTTGCATACTCTGTGATGAAGGCATCAACGTTGGAACATTGGAACGAAACCCTGGTAAGTTGCGCGTTTACTGAGTCCTGCACAAGTTCAAATGTATATTTTTCAATTTTTTTTTCTCTTCACTGTACCACTCAAAGTCAAATACTTTAATCATGCATATATGTGGCATCATCCAGGCAGAGCCCGGAAGTTGTATCGTGCGCCTGACAATTATCGCTACCAGGACCGACTGAAAAGAAATTTGATGGAGACAGCTGGGAAACGAGGAGATGCCTGGGGACGTGAGGTTGCCGGTCGTCTGTCTGGGATCATAGACTTGGTAGCAGAAGAGGCGTTTTATCATCTTCGGTGCAGGACCCTATTCGAGCACCCGTTTACAAACCCTGGGATAATTATAATAGCAATGCACTTATGTATTCTCTATTTACTACACAAATATTCTCAGCTACGCATTGCAACTAAAATATTACCCTTGGTCATTCGAGCCATATCAATCTTTCATAAATGTGCACAATCTTCACTTCCTAAATTAATAACCTCTTTGGATCACTGACTGACATTTTAAAGACTAGAAGTAGGCTACCTGACTAGAGGAAATTCGTTAACCTAATAATTTTAATTAAAAATGATATTTTTGGCCTCAGGTCGGACGGCTTATTGATGAAGAGAGACAGTTGCTGTTTGAGAAACTGTGCTTATGGATAGATGAAGGGGTGGAGCATGGTATTACAACTCTTGCAGAGATCCACAGGAAGATGGAAGAGCTTGACCCCAGCGAGGACAAAAGTCTGGCATACAGTCCACGGTATCTGAAAATAAAGCTTCAGGAACAGTATGGGGAGTCTCTCTACTTCACATCAGATGAGAGAAGAGCAGATAATGTGTGTCTGAGAGACATGACAAACGTAATCCTTCGAGACTACCGTCAGCAGGTCCTCAACCCCTCGCAAACCCTGGACGATGCTGAACTGAAAGAGCTCACCATTTCAACTGCCATCAACCTGATCTGCGGAGACTTGGAAAGAGTCCCACTTGACCAGAAGCAGTACCCTTCAGTGGAGAGCATGACCAATACACAGAACCAGCTTGCTCTGATTCCCAACAGCCTACAGAAGCTACTGAAACCAATCGTGAAATCAGATGAAAAGGTAGCAGTATGGGGCCAGAACCTACTGAAAGCCTACCGCCCTCGATCAGGAGTGATGCCCTCTCAACTCGGACTCACGATACAACTTGACCACATGTTTGGATCCAAGTGGTTGATTGACCGTTGTCATCACTTAGGATACTCTGAGTCATATGCTGAGCTCCATCGCTACAAGTATTGTTACTTGAATGCTGCAAAGTCCATCGTTGGATGCCCGGGACTATGGATGGCAACTCACTGAGCAAGGATATGCACCAGTCCCTTCTACAGACCCCATTGCACCAGACTACCTCCTGACGTTTGCCAGCTGCAACTGTGCGGGGGACTGCAGCTCACTCAGGTTCTGCTGTAAAAAGCAAGGAGTCAAGTGTATTTCTGCTTGCGGCATCTGTCATGGTAACTCTTGCCTGAACATAAACCAGCTGGATGACAAGAGGAGTGAGGAAGATACTGGGGAGTTTGATGAATAAGGTTGTAAAAGCTGACAAAGCAACATTTCCATTGAGCACAGTTCTGGTAAAAATGTCAATAAAATACATTTTATATGATCATGGAGTGTTTTTTTCTCAAAAATAATGGTTGGAATCAATTCAGCACCCCAAAAAACCCCTAGTTAGACATCCCACAAGTCAATATTGGCAAAAGTTAATTTTCCGATTTTTTCGCGCAGGCCCTCTGAGCACCCGAACTTTGATTGGCTCCCCAGAATTTTCCACAAGGATTTGGGTTTGCACTAATTGATAGGTGTTAGTAGACACCTAGATGAATACGTTAGTGAAGAAATTTTTTGGTAAGCAATTTTTTCACAGATGGTCAATACAATTTGCTAAAATTCCCTAACTATCGGTATTTCTCACAGTATTTCATTCTGGTTTCCCATTCGATGGTCTGTAGATCAGTAGTTTCAGTTTCACTTTCAAACATCAGTTTCGCTTTGGGTTATCAGTATTGATGTGCCATTTCAACTTGTGATGCGATGTGAATGGTGCACAAAACGGTCACCAAAACGATTTTCTAAAGGGTCTAAAGTGTCTTAAGGATCATAAAAGGTCTAAAGGGGTCTGCCTACGCATGGTCCAAGGGTCTATAGTGCCTAAAAGTGCTTAAGCATGGTCCAAGGGTCTATAGGCGTAAGGGAAGTAAAGGGTCTAAAGCGTGTAAAAGTCAAAGGCGTCTTAATGGTCTTAAGTGGTCTAAAGTGCTTAAAGAGTCTAAATTGGTCTAAGGGGTCTGAATGGGTCTAAGGGGTCTAAAGAACAAAAGGGATGTAAAGTGTCCAAAGGGTCTTAAAGTGTCCAAAGGGTCTAAAATTGTCTAAAGGATCTTAAAAGGTTTATAGGTCTGAAAAGTGCCTACAGGGTCGAATAAGGTCTATGGGTCTCTAATGGGTCAAAATAGGTATGAAGGGGTCTAAAGGGTGTAAATATCTAAGGGGTCTAAAGGGTCTTAAAATGGTCCAAATGTGGATGAAAGGATATAAGGCATTTAAAGGTCTAAAGGGTTTTTTTAATTGTCTAAGGATTCTAAAGGGTCTTTAAAGGGTCTATGTGGGTATGAAGGGGTCTAAGAAGTATAAAGGGTGTAAAGGTTTAAGGGGTGTAAAGAGTCTTTAAAGGGTATAAGTGGTCTAAATGAGTATGAAGGGGTATAATGGGTGTAAGGGATTTAAAGGCTCTTTAAAGGATCTAAGGGATCTAAAGGATTGTGACAGGTCTAAAAAGTCAATGATGTCTAAAGATCTAATAGTTACATTCCAATATTTTATGATGCAATTATCAATGAGATTCCCCATTGGCAAAATTGAGCGATGACAAAAAACACATTTTGTTCAGACCGCCATTTGACTCTGACATTTAACTCGGAGGTGTATGATGTGCATGAACTATAAATGCACCTCGCTCTATGCTATCTAAGGAGGGCAATTTCATTTTGATCGGATAATCCTTATTCAAGTTATGGTGAAAATATTAAAATGCCGATAATTAGGTCAAGACCTAAAATGAGGTCAAGGTTAAAAAACATTAACAACATATATGTTCTATTCACATCATTGATGCAAAACTTCATTCCGAAAGTCCAAGCCAGCTCTGAGAAACAGCTCGGAAATTTGGAGTCGTGGAAGTGCAGGAAGAAAAAAAAAGGAAAATACTTTTCAAAATGGTGGTTAAGTACTCTGAGGGGTCGAAGAAACTCTGTGGCACCATTAAAAATTGGGGGCACTAATTGCAGAAACCAACTCGACAACAGCAATAAGTTGACCTTCGGTGGCAGAGGTAAAAATTGACCTGCTTCTCCATTTATTGTTTCTTATTTTTGTCACTATGATCTAAGGCCCACTTAGGATTTGGCCATAAATCACATGCATGAACAAGAAATGAGACATTAATGTGCTGAACAGGACTTCGAAGAATATAGTAGCCAATTTTTTTAATTTTTTTTTGTATACAGGTTGTATACAGTCCCTGGTGTTGGGCTAGCGGCTAGGGTGCCGGCTTAGGATCCTAGGATCCTGGGTTTGAATCCCGGTCAATCGCTGAATTAACGCCAGGGGGGTTGACTCAGCCTGTCATCCTTCCGAGGTCGGCAAATTGAGTACCAGTTCACTGGTAATTCCCTGCTTGTCGTTAAAGGCGGCAAAAAGGGTTGGCGTCAGGAAGGGCATCCGGCCGTAAAACATTGCTTCAAAAAGGGGACCGAAAAACAACAACAACCACAGTTCCCGAAAAAGGCCAACCCCCGCTTGCGGGGAAAAATGGCCTTTAAAAGGTGGTTTTATACAGGTTGAGGGTCGTGAAAGAGCTAACATTAATCACAAAAATGCGGCTTTTGCGCATGCGCAAGATTGGAGGTCACGTCTTTGTCGAAGCTGTCCATGCGCTCACGCTTTCGAAGTTAAGTAATTTTTCACAAGTGTGTTTTTGTCGAAACTGTATCTATCTTTCGGTGTGTGTACCTATAGTGTGTCTTTAGTAAGATTCTCGGTGTTAATTTTTCATACATGTATACAAAATCGTCGGTTAATTCGTGTCGCGTATTCTGAGGCCTAGTAGGCTACCGTGTCTGACCTTGAGGCTTTGTTTTTCTCTCAGCGGTCTGTCGATTGCTCTGCAATTACTTTAGTGCTCTGTTTTTGTCCCAGTCTTTCACCCCATACTTCCTTGTTTAAAATCGCAATTAAAAAAAAAAAAAACCAAAAAAATATTTCCTTCTCTGTTCTTATTCGCTTATTCGTTGTTCTTATTTGTTCGTTCGTTCTTCGATCACGTTGTTCGTGATCACGTTATCAGGTTGTTAAAAATGTTTAAACTTTCCCCTGAAGAACTGTATTCTGTCGTATATTATAACACATTTTTCTTCTTCTTCTATAAAAGGATGCTTTCGACTTGCTCACCAAATCTATTCATTCCAAAAAAAAATTCCATCTCTTACAGTTCCTCTTTTCCACATTCACGAAACTCTCCTGCACTCCACCCCTCCTTCAGCGTCCTCAAACGTATTTTTGACTCGAAGGTCTCAAGAAACTCATTTTGCAATAAATGTTCGTTTCCCATTAATCGTACACTTTCTAAAATCCAATCTCACCCCTCCCCTCCAAATCTTCCCCATCACTCCACCCCTCCAAATCTACTCCCTTGGCCCTCCCCTCCAAATCTTCCCCATCACCCATCTCTTTCAAATATTCCCCCTTGCCCCTCCCCTCCAAATCTTCCCCATCACCCATCCCTTTCAAATCTTCCCCCTTGCCCCTCCCCTCCAAATCCTCCCCATCACCCCTTCCCTCCAAAACTTCCCCATCACCCCTACCCTCCAAAACTTCCCGATCACCCCTCCCCTCCAAATCTACCCCATCGCCCATCCCTTTCAAATCTTCCCCCTTGCCCCTCCCCTCCAAATCTTCCCCATCACCCATCCCTTTCAAATCTCCCCCCTTTCCCCTTCCCTTCCACACTCCCCCCACACCCCTCCCCTCCGAGACTCTCCCTCGCTCCTCCCCTCCTAGACTCCCCTCTCACCCCTCCTCCTCAAAGCGTCCTCCCCGCTTCTTCCCCCTTCCAACTTTCACCTACATCTCCCCCAACCTTCTGCCTCGCTCTTCCCCCTCCTCAAATAACACCTCACTGTGCCTCACCCAATCACCATCAAACCTTTTGTCCGCCCCATTCTTCCCTTTCTCCAAGCGATTCTGAAATCTCTGACACACCTTCAACAGCTCTCCCTACCACTTCCTCCTCTTCACATCTTACCCTACCCCTCTCCCCCCCCCCCCTGTTATGTATCCGATGCTCCCCCTTCCTCTTCATTAAGGGTATAGACCTCAAACATCCGGGCCTTCGCTCAAACTTGACTGATCTCTCCATACAGGTTGCTTCTGACAAACCAGACATGATCTGCTCAACAGAAACTTTCCTCCTTCATGATGTCTCTGATTCCTTGGTATCTCTCCCAGGTTACTCCCTCCTCCGGTATGATAGACCTGAGCCTCGTCCTGGAGGTGCGGTTGCTATCTTTATTAAAAAAACTCTCTTCCTCACTCGCCCTGCACTGCCCGCTCTCCACCTCACCCCCAGGAATACCTTTGGCTATGGCTTCCCCTTCGCTCCCACCTTTTGTTCATATGTGTGTTGTACCATCCACCAAACAGTGATGCCTCCATCTACATCTCGCTGTCTGATAATATGGACCAACTTCTATATACCCATCCCAACTCTCTCTTCCTCATATGTGGTGATTTCAATTGTCACCATGCCAGTTGGCTGGGTGTGGGTACCTCTCTCACCAGCCAAGGCTCTTCAGCAAAGGACTTCTGTGACTCACTGGGACTGACACAATCTGTCAATTTCCCGACCCGGATCTCAGTCAACGGAGCATCTTCTCTTCTGGACTTGGTTATGACTAACCTCCCTGAAAATGTCTGCTGCTCTTCTTCTGCTCCAATCGGCTCATCTGATCATGTGCTTGTTAAAGTGGACATCTCTCTGACCATTCTCAGAGAGCATCCTCAGCGTCGACGAGTCTGGCATTTCACTCAGGCCAATTAGCACGGTCTTCAAGCAGCCATAAATCATCTGGACTGGTCTCCCATCTCTACTGCCTCTGACATCAACTCATCCTGGGAATTCTTCCAAAGTAAATTGCTCTCTCTCATGCACAGATTTATCCCATCTCGTCTTCAGTTGTCATACCCTTCCTCCCGTCCATGGTACACGGAATCTTGTGGTGAGGCTGTTGCCCAGAAACAACTTGCTTTCGTCTCCTGGAAAGCAAATCCAATGGAAGGAAATCTCATTTCCTTTCACAAAGCCTGAAACAAGTGTGTGTCCACCCTCAGGAGAGCCAGGAAACAATATCTCTCCGTTCTCAAGACCGAACTCTCTTATCTGTCTCCCTCTTCCAAATCGTGGTGGCGTCTGGTCAAATCTGCTTCTGGTGTTTGTTCCCCCTCCATCCCCTCCCTCACCTCAAACAGCTACATGGCTGACTCCGCACGTGAAAAGGCTGAATGCCTCAACTCTGTGTTTGCCTCTAAATCTTGGGTCCCAACCCATCCCTCTCTGTACCCACCGTACCCAGTCATACCCAGCTGCTCCTCGACTCTGTATCCCTTCCTCCCGACAAGGTGGAAAAGTTTCTGTCAACCCTCGACTCTGATTCTGCAACTGGACCTGACAGCATAAGCCCACGGGTCCTAAAATCCTGTTCTTTCGCTCTTTCACTCCCTCTCTCTGGTCTCTTCACCCTCTCTTTTGCTCAAGGTCATCTGCCATCTGCTTGGAAATCAGCCAACATCATCGCTTTGCACAAAAAGGTGCAAAAACAGATCCTAGCAACTACAGACCAATCAGCCTTCTCCCAATTATCAGCAAAGTCATGGAATCCATCATTGTTTCAGATATGAAATCTTTCCTCTTCTCCAATGGCTTGATCTCTGATCATCAATTTGGTTTCAGACCTGGTCACTCTACTCTGGACATGCTGCTTCTGCTTTCTTAACAATGGATGGAGGTCCTCAATGCCAAACAGGAAATTAGAGCTGTCTCCCTTGACATAACACGTGCCTTCGATACGGTCTGGCACCCCGCTCTGCTCACCAAACTCTCCTCCTTTGGTATCCATGGAAATCTCCACGCATGGCTGGTGGACTTCCTCTCTAGTCGTAGTCAACGTGTGGCCCTGAATGGGTTTCTCTCATCTCCTCTTCCTGTTCAGGCTGGAGTTCCCCAAGGCAGTGTTCTGGGCCCTGTGCTTTTTCTGGTCTTCATCAATGATCTCTCTGACTCTCTTGAAAATCCTCTCTATCTCTTTGCTGATGAGTCTACTCTCTGTCACTCCATTCCTCATCCCTCAGATCGGCAGTCTGCAGCCTCCTCACTCTCTGCAGACCTGGACAAAATCACAGAGTGGGCAAACAAGTGGAACATGTCTTTCAATCCTGACAAATCTCACACTCTTACGATGTCTCTCCGAAAAGACCGACTGGACAACCCTCCCATCCACTTTCTGAATAATCCTCTCCAAGAAGTTCTGTCACTCAAGCTTTTGGGTCTCACTATCTGCCATGATCTTTCCTGGGAAAACCACATTTCAAATCTGGCCTCCAAAGCCAGTCGCCGACTGGGCATCCTCCGTCGTGGGAAGTCCTTCCTTGGCACACCTGAGCTCCTCACCACCTACAAGGCTTTCATCCGCAGCTCAATGGAATACTGCTCTCCCCTCTGGGCTGGTGCTCGTGCCTCACACCTATCTCGTCTTCACGCTGTTGAAAACAAAGCGTTCAGAATCATTGGAATCTCCCGCGATGAAGCTAACTCCAAGGGCCTTTCACTCACTCACCGCAGGCAGGTTGGTGGTCTTTCCGTCTTCTACCGACTCCTCTCTGGCCTTGTGCTCCCAGCTCTATCTGGGCTCTGTCCCCCAATATTCCTACAGGTCGCACAAGATCTGCCTGCAACCCTCTTATGGTTAAACTGCCAAAATCAAGACCCTCTGCTCACCTTCACTTCTTCATTCCTCTTTTCTCCCACCTCTGGAACAAACTCCCTCACTCTCTTCAATCCCACTCCACCCTCCAGGTCTTTAAAACAGCTGTTCACCACCATCTCTTATAATCTTCCCCCATGCAAAACCTTGATCTTTTCTACCCCCGCTAATTTCACCCCAAATCCACTTTTTTGAAATACCAACTTCTGTCCTGGAAGTCCTTGGTGTCCTTGTGTTTTGTACTTCTCCCACTCCCACCCCCACCGCCCCCTTCCCACGCCTCCTCTCTCTCTCTCTCCCTCCAAGCTCTCTCCCTCCCACAGATCTCCCGATGTCCCTGCTCACAAATGTTGTGTTTGTGCGCTTCCCCTTCTCTCCCCATCTTGTCTTCCGCTCCCTCTTTTTATATATTTTGTTGGTCTGTTTGATTTGTTTGTGAAATAAATGTTAGCTCTTTCACGAGCCTCGATTCTGTATCCAAAAAAACCCCCCCAAAAAACAAAAAACAAAAAACAAACTGACACATAAAACATATAATAAAGGGAGCGGGAGACAAGATGGAGAGAGAGAGGGAAGCACACAAGCACAATATTTGGGAGCAGAGACATCGGGAGATCTGTGGGAGGGAGAGGGCTTGGGGGGGCATGGGAAGGGAGGCAGGAGGGGTGGGGGGGAGGTGGGAGAAGTATAAAACACAAGGAAACTGCAAGGACCTCCAGGAAAGAAGTCGGCATTTCAAAAACGTAGATCTGGGGTGAAATTAGCGCAGGTAGAAATTGACAAATCACCAACGTATGTGTGATTTGAACCTTCGTTTCTAGCACCATCAGATTTTAATTTGGAAATGCAAGGTATTAAAGGTAAATCCAAGTCTTGGAGGATGTCTTTAAAAAGATTTTTTTTTTTTTACAGGGAAACATACAATTCACATTCTATTGAAGTTTCATGAATTTCAGTTTTGAAAATACTTTATCAATGCGGAAAGACATCACCACTTGTCTCTTTAATACATGGTTTGAACTAGTTTCAAAAGTAATCTTAAATTCTGTTCTCATAGTCACATAGATAAAGATTTACCCATATTTATTTGAGATGTAAAACAAAATCTGTATGGCCTATTTTTTTTACCCCAAAATTTGCATAATTTCTGACCATAAAATCCTTTTCAATCAAACCAGAAGAAATCGTTTTGGCCAGACTCAGTGGTACCCCCTCACTCTCTTCAATCCCACTCCTCCCTCCAGGTCTTTAAAACAGCTGTTCACCACCATCTCTTATCTTCCCCCATCCAAAACCTTGATCTTTTCTACCCCCGTTAAAACACCCCAAATCCACCTCTTTCAATCTCCGACTTCATTCCTGTAATTGCTAGTAGTGTTCATTTGTTTTATACCCGTGTTCCCTCTCCACAGATCTACCGATGTCCCTGTTCTCTACTGTTGTTGTGCTTGTGTGCTTCTCTCTCTCTCTCTCCCCCTATCGTCTCCCGCTCCCTTTATTATATGTTTTATGTGTCCGTTTATGTTTTTTGTGTTCGCTCTCTCTCTCACAAGAGCCTCCGACCTGGAGGTTTCAGCCCGGTCACTCAACTTGCATTGGGATTCTCATGGTGGTCATTGGTTAAACATCATCTGAGGCCACCTATCCGGATTTTGAGCTTATTTTCTCTCCCTTTAAAGTGCCTTTTATGTCAAAAAAGGTTAAAAAAAAATCCAAAACATTTAAACTTGGGACATGCACTCTAACCTCATGGCCAAAGGCCACAGTCCAACAAGACTGTCCCATAAACATGTACCTCAGCCCAATGGCTGAAGCGCATGGTCAATCAAAACATACACATTCCAACTCTGAAGGGCCAGAATGCATGGTCATACAATTGGATCACTCTTCCATAGGAGTGAGACCCCATGACTTCAACACCACGCCGTCCCGATGAGGGCTTATTTTGCTCCCGTCAGGATGACATACCATTCATAAATCTCACCAACGAAGACCATAATCGTCAGTTATATAGTTATAGTACCTGACCTGACTTTTCCTTTTGCAGTTGGAATATGCTTATGGTGTGTTGTACAGCTGATCAAATCAAATGTCACATTTAGTTTTGGCAAAGCATGACTCCTTTAATTTAGCCATTGATCCAAAATACCAACCTTTTCTCTACTTTTTTAAATTATAACTTGCAACATATCACCACATCATTATGTAAAAATAAATCCTGCCAATTAATCTTGTTATTTACAGCATTAACTATTATCAAGGTATATAAGCTGTTCAACTGGAGGTCATACCATCTTCTTAAATGGTCTCCAGCACTTACCAACACTCCACTGCTGAGAAGGATCATGAAAATGATGAAGGTTTCAAAGCACTGATGCTCCACCACAACATAGCATGTCTTTCGGAAGGTGATCCACACATGAGAAGACATTCTGCCAACATCGGGTACACATCTGCACATCGATGTGGCAGTAACACCTGCAGATCAGGCAAAGAGTACCAGCATGTTCTTAATACTAGAAGCACCCACTCCATATGGGGGGGGGGGGGGGGGGGGGCTATGCTATTATCCTTATTCAAATTTGCAATTCAAAATACCTCTCGCTGCGTAATTCAAAACACCTTACTGCACTGAAAACGTGGGGACAGGAATACTCTTCTGTAAAGGGTGGGGACTTGTAATACCCTCTCGTACCTGCAGCAGCGCTACATGATACACATTTACATAGAGAATTTGCACTGTCACTCTCCCGCCCCCAAGACCACCGGCAAATATAAAAACACCCCTATGAACGAATTGGTCATGCTGATCCGATGTAGTGAGACTGGATGTAATCGACCCAGAACTGTAAGGAGTAGCGTGAAAAACACACAAACATACACACACAAACACACACCAGTCCGTGAAATATAGTAAGGATACCCATTAATCCCCTTTCACATACCAGTTCAAAATATCACTCTCTAAAGTTTCCTACCAGCTGGTCAGCTGGTCAGAAAAATGAAGAAGTGATGCAATTTTGGAACATGTTGGATTCAAACCCGCCGTGAATGTTCAATCTTCTCCTTTCTCAACACCCTCCCCTTCCTCCTCTCTGGATTGCTCAGTGCCCAGAACACTTTGATATACGCAAATTTGAATACAGCAAAGGTGTATCAACACTGACATATTCTAACCTAATATGAAGTCCACTCTTTCCACAGATGTGCTTGGCGTAGTGTATCTTAACCATGATGCATTGCTTGAATCATATTGGCATGTCTGCGGCTTGTTAGAATGGCACCAACTAATGTCGGGCTAATGTTCAACATGGGATTTCCTGACAGTGACGACACACAGCTCCCATCTTTCCCACTACTCACTCAGCCTGTCCTCCTTTACCCTGTGACATAACTATGGGATGTTTTAATCAGTCGATGTGACTCTCTGTATGGTACATCATAAAGATTGCCAGTGGAGAGTATTATATATATATATACTTGTGCACATAATCATGTCGTGGTTCATGTAAATGCGGAGGGTCGATGGAGCCGCATCTCAGCATGGCAAATCGCAACGACATTGTCATGTTGAAAGAAAGAATATAAACAAGGTTACTTTCAATGAACAAATTTGTACATGGAAAGGAATAATACACATCACTCAATATCTCCAACCACGAATGGTAGTCTCTCTTCCACAGGTTTCGCCATGATTGTCCCCAAGGCCTCATGCCAGCCACCTTAACTGTCAAGCCAACACCCAGCTTATATCAACAATATCATCGGCATTTTAAACTTTTATTTGAATAATTGATTTGGCTTTTTTAAAATTTCATTCAGGGCAAAAATGAACATCTCCTTTGTTTATTTGAATGTGTTGTTAGTGTTTGTTCATTCCTCACTCTACAATCCTCTTCATCCCACTCCCCACCACTTCCGCCCCCCTCCCAAACCACCCTGGTAATGTCCTTGTGCCAGGTTCTCTTCCCAACTCTTCCCCCTTCCTAATGAAAATAAACTGATAGATAGTAAACTAATAGATTGAATTAACATGGTGAGGATAGTGGAGAAATGATTGATTAAATGGCTTCCTCAAACATCGATGTTTTTCTATTTCTTGTATTCCAATATTCTGAACTTTTGTTCAGAAAATACAGATTTGATTAAATTTTTTTTGTATTACATGATATAAACATCGGGGCAATACACATGGCGCTCACTTGGTAGAATAAACAGTATACTGCACCGACTAAGGGCATTTTAAACCTATTTCAATAGTTGCTGGAAGACAGGGCAGCGTGTAGAATCATACTAACATAATCATAGGACTTTAAACAAACAAACAAATACCTATTTTGGGGGGCAACCCTCCCTCCCCTAGCCCCATATACCTCCTAAGACCCCAATCTTTCTAATGCCTTGAACAAGCATTGGTACATCATGGGTGATTAAGGTTGTGGTGAAGTTTCATCGAAATTGCGTGTGTAGTTTCAATAAAGAAAGCAAATACCTATTTTGGGGAGTCAAACAGGGACCAACTTTGACCCCCCCCCCCCCCCCCCCCGTAGAGCCCCTGAGACTTTGATTTTCTTAGTGCCGTGAACAAACTTCGGTACATCACGGGTGATGAAGGTTGTGGTCGAGTTTCATCGAAATAGTGCTGACTAATTGTTGTTGTCAAAATATTGCTATTCGAGGCATTAACAATAGTTTGTACCATTAATAAATTATTTTCAGAACAATGAAAATATTGGCAGGTTTTGTATCCCGAGTTTTATTACAATAGAAATAATTATATATCTCACGAAAATGATTTTTAAAACCACAGTCAAAAATGAGCTAAAGGCATTGAAAATCCCTCAACATGACATGTTGCTACATGTCATTGGACAATTTGTGTCAGATTAGAAGCAGTTTGGTGTTCATATTTTTATAGATAGTACATGGAGGAAAAGGACAAGCCCATTGCCTAAAGTTATGATTTTATTTACCGCCTAAAACCAACACCCTAATTACAACCATGGGTTTTCAACTCATTCCATTAGCGGTTCAGGAGTGCATAGAAGTCAAAGAAAGACACAAACAATCAGCAAGAAGTTCAAACTCCATCCATCTGTCCACTCACCTTCAAGTAAGTCACAGTCAGGCTTCGGAGCATCAATGGCCACAGTAATATAATGCGTGTTGGAGATCTGCTCAGGTGGCATTTTCTCTTCATCATCCAGGCTCTGAGGGAATTAATGTTGCAATTGGCAGTCATGCCGAAATGTATAATATCATTTTTGTTCTTTACAATGAATAAAACCCATGAAGGAGCTGGGATGGGAAAGAAAAGATGAGGTCACTCCAAATTAAAGGAGTGAATGAATGAATGATCATTTTTGAGGCCATTTTTCCCCGTGTTACGTGGTCCTCCCTGTGACCACCTGGTCTCGGTGACCCCCGGACCTTGAGAGGAACCCCGCCAGAAAGATATATGATTTAAACGCTTTCGCAACGCAATCAATACTAAGTAAACCCTCCAGTAGACCAACGAAGGAAACAATCCAAATCAATAAGGAAACCACACCAATGATCCGGATCAATCAACAATATATTCACCCCTGAGTAGAATCATCAACAACACAATACTTCAAAGCTCAGTATGAATATTCCAACAATATTTCTAAGATGGCCATCTTATATATTCCCACCTTGCCCCCTACTTACGGCACCCTCAATGGTCAATGTCTCTCACAATGTCTCTGGGCCCCTCCCGACCCCGGTGAAGGTCGATTCGCGCCGGCGAATCACGATCTCAAGTCAATGGCCGAACAAGGTCGACTAGGATGGCGATGTTCGCGCCGACCCTGCGCCTTAGTAGCTCGATCTCCGCACGCGGGCGGTTGAACAGACACCTTCCTGGCGTGCTCCAAACGTGTGCACGTCCCGTGACGGGAACAGCTGCTGCAGCGGACCCCTTCTCGGCAAGCCACCGAGGTCGGAGCCCGTGATCGCGGCCTCTGGGCGGTGAACGGCTCGCCAAGCGCGCGAAGCCCCAGGCGCCCCCGTACTCGTTCTCGTAGACGTTGAGGCGAACTGTGCCGGATGCTTGGTTCCGTCCAGGAACCCATGGCAACCGGACACGTAAACAGGTAATTACCCCGTGCAGGTAACTCCTCGTGCCAGACGGGCTTTTCCAACTCAGCGTTCTGCCACAGGTAAAAGGCGACATGACCCGCGTCTGCTGGTCGAAGAAGATGGCCGCTTTTCTCTCCAGACCTTGTCTTCCTTTTTCCTTCCGGTTTACGATCCCGTTTCCGGTCTCGTTGTTACCAGGAGCGCTTCTAACCATTTAACCACAACAACCTTTAATCGAATAAACATTAATAAGAAAGGACCTGAATAGTAATTCACATAAATCCGGAATTCGTAACACTCCCCCCCTTCAAGAAAGAAAGTTTGAACACCGCGAAAACTTTCTTTGCAGGCCAACTTTGATAAACAAACAAGATAACTCACACCCCCAAATCATCAGTTCCCCCGGGCAACAATTATTACATCTCAAAAATAAAGCAACAAAATTTCACAAAACCCCCAGAGATTTCCAAAGGTAATTCACTCTGGACAAAGCACCAGCAACGACATTGTCCCTGCCCTTTACATGTTCAATTTCCCGTGGGACTCCTGCCAAGCCAAACTTCATCTCATGACCCTCTGACTTTGACTGTCAGTTTCTTGTGAATGAAGGTTAAGGGGTTGATCAAAAATCCAAAGTTACGCATCTCGATAGCCCTTTTTCCCGGAGGCCAAGCTGAGTATTCACTACATGGACGCCTTTAGGAAGGTGGAGTTCACGGTTAGTCCGGGGAGGAAAGTTCACTACATGGACGCCTTCAGGAACGTGGAGTTCACGGTTAGTCCGTGCAGGAAAGTTCACTACCTGGACGCCTTTAGGAACGTGGCGTTCACGGTTAGTCCGTGTAGGAATCTGGGCTCGGCGGCTCCGCCGCAATCCGTGCTTCAACTTCTCTGGACTCCTAATAATTACGGTGGGACCACTTGTCACAGTAGTCACGGGAATAGCGGTCTCCCTCTCGGCTGCTACCCTGATAATCATTCTTTCGGGAGATGCCGTAACTCTGGGAGCCTCCATAGTAATATCGGCTGCGGAAACCACCAAAACTACCGCCAAGTTGTCCTCTTCTGTAGACCTCTCGACGCCTACGAAATGCCTTCCCTGCTGTTATGGTCCGACCCTCCAAATCCTTGCCATTCCAATTCTTCTCTGCCTCTTTGGCATCCTTTGTGCTTGCAAAGGTGACAAAGCCGAACCCTCTTGACTGTTGCGTTTCCCTGTCCTTTACCAACCGCACTTCCACCAGCGGCCCATATCCGTTGAAAACAGAGGTCAGAACTTCTTCCTCTGTTTTGAAGTTCAGTCCCCCTACAAATAACTTGGTACTTTTGTCGCCATCTCGAGCTGGTGTGGTGTTATTTTCCCTGCTGGGCTCTTTATCAACCCTCGGGTTACCATAAACTTGTCCCCCGGCCAAATCATTCCTGATAACCACAGATACACCCTCTACAGGAAGCATGGCTTGTAAACCGACGGTGACCGGTCCTGACACCAAATCGGACTCCAAATGGATGACATGAGGTGGAGCACTAACACAGCCACCGATCCCCTGAAAACGAACACTATCCCCCGTTGCCGTCTCCTCGGACCATGGCAAGATGCCTTCCAGCATTAAGATTGATGTGCTCCTGTGTCCCTCAATATCCTAACCGGTCTCTGGTTAGTCGAGGCTCCATCCAGTGACACAAACCCCTCTGAAATAAATGGTTGGTAACCCTTTTGATGGCGATTTCTCACAATGGCCATTGCATTTGGAGTCGTACTAGTCGACCTCCGCTGCTGATTTTCCTTTTTCAGGGCATAACATTGGGACATCACATGTCCAGGTTTCTTGCAAAAAGCGCAAGTAGGCCCGGAGGAAAAACTCGTGGTCTGCCTCGGGCCCCCCAGAAAATAAGTTTGTCTTGGGCCCGTAGCCCCCTGATTTCGAGCAGTTGGGGTATCAGAGTTGTCCCCATAATCATCTCGAGGCCGCTGCCATGTATTGTCGTTCTCCGCACCGGATGTTCCATAACTCCCCTGCTGAAGTCTAGGCGAGGAGTTAGGTTTGTGGACCCCTATCCGGTGTGTTAAGGCATAATCATCTGCCATGGTAGCTGCGTCCCACAACTTTGGTACTTTCTTTTCCTGCAGGTACACTTTGATGTCCTCGAGGACACACTGTTGAAATTCCTCCACCAGGATCAAGTCACGCAATGCTTCGAAGTCTTTCCCGACTCCTTTTGACTCACACCACCGATCAAACATGTTTTCTTTCACTCTGGCAAACTCCACATGGGTCTCACTCTCCCTCTTCCTGGCATTCCTGAATTTTTGCCGGTAAGCTTCAGGAACCAACTCATAGGCTTTGAGAATGTGCTTCTTCAATACCTCATAATCTGCACATTGGTCCATTGGTAGCGCCGAATAAATATCTTGAGCTTTACCCACCAGCACACTTTGCACTAGTATGGTCCAGGACTCCTCCGGCCAGTTTAACTGTCGAGCCACTTTCTCAAAGTGTGGAAAAAATTTAGCGACTTCCTTTTCACTGAAGGGTGGAACCAGCCTCACATGTCTGCCCACATCCCAGGTGTTCTGGCTAGGTGTCGGCCCAGTCAGCAAGGGTGGTACCTCTCCCCGTTCTCTCATTAAATCCAGCTCCTTGAATTTAATTTCTTGCTGAAGCGCCATGTCACGTTCCTTTAACTCCCTTTCGGCTTTTCTCTCCTCGGCTTCGAGTTCCCTTGCAGCTCTCCTCTCCGCTGCTTTTCTCCCTTCTAACCTTTCCTGGAGTTCTCGTTCCACTCTCCTTTCCTCTGCTTGTTTCTCTTCTCTCCTTTCTTCTGCTTCCTTTCCTCTTCTGATCTTTCCTTTTCTGCTTTCCTTTCTTCTTCTGCTCTTTCCTTTTCTGCTTTCCTTTCTTCTTCTTTGATCCGTTCCTGGCTCCGTAATTGCAACTCCAGTTTCCGGAGCTCAACATCTTCTGGTTCTTCGGGTAGCCACTCCCAGGCTAACTCGTCCCATGTTCCTAATCCCACCATAGACTGTATCACCGTGGTCTGCAACTCTGCCTTTCTCAAATTAGTTCGGACCTCCAAGTTAAAATGTTTGGCCAATTTCAAGAGGTCCGATTTTAGTAATGCTCGGAACTGTGCCTCACTAGGGGTTACCGCAAAGTTCAGTGCAACAAACGCCATGGTGACTACTGGTAACACCTGTTAACCTTCACACAAGACTTTACCACAATTTCCCAAAAATTTTTACCAGACTAAATTCAGGGAATCTTATAATTTTCCTAATTAATAATTAATTAATTAATATTAATTAATAAAAATATTATTTTATTATTTTATACAATTTTATATCCCGGACGATTCAATTGGACGAGCCCCCAATTCTGTTACGTGGTCCTCCCTGTGACCACCTGGTCTCGGTGACCCCCGGACCTTGAGAGGAACCCCGCCAGAAAGATATATGATTTATACGCTTTCGCAACGCAATCAATACTAAGTAAACCCTCCAGTACTAGTAGACCAACGAAGGAAACAATCCAAATCAATAAGGAAACCACACCAAGGATCTGGATCAATCAACAATATATTCACCCCTGAGTACAATCAACAACAACACAATACTTCAAAGCTCAGTATGAATATTCCAACAATATTTCTAAGATGGCCATCTTATATATTCCCACCTTGCCCCCTACTTACGGCACCCTCAATGGTCAATGTCTCTCACAATGTCTCTGGGCCCCTCCCGACCCCGGTGAAGGTCGATTCGCGCCGGCGAATCACGATCTCAAGTCAATGGCCGAACAAGGTCGACTAGGATGGCGATGTTCGCGCCGACCCTGCGCCCCCATAGTTCGATCTCCGCACGCGGGCGGTTGAACAGACACCTTCCTGACGTGCTCCAAACGTGCAATTTCCGTGATGGGAACAGCTGCTGCAGCGGACCCCTTCTCGGCAAGCCACCGAGGTCGGAGCCCGTGATCGCGGCCTCTGGGCGGTGAACGGCTCGCCAAGCGCGCGAAGCCCCAGGCGCCCCCGTACTCGTTCTCATAGACGTTGAGGCGAACTGTGCCGGACGCTTGGTTCCGTCCAGGAACCCCCGGCAACCGGACACGTAACAGGTAATTACCCCGCGCAGGTAACTCCTCGCGCCAGACCGGCTTTTCCAACTCAGCGTTCTGCCGCAGGTAAAAGGCGACTTGACCCGCGTCCGCTGGTCGAAGAAGATGGCCGCTTTTCTCTCCAGACCTTGTCTTCCTTTTTCCTTCCGGTTTACGATCCCGTTTCCGGTCTCGTTGTTACCAGGAGCGCTTCTAACCATTTAACCACAACATTTAACCACAATAAAAATTAATAGAATAAACATTAATAAGAAAGGACCTGAATAGTAATTCACATAAATCCGGAATTCGTAACACCCGCTAAAGCGGGGGTTAGCCTTGCGGGCCCCATGACCTCATGGTTCCCTGCTTGAGGCAGTTTTTATGGCCGGATGCCCTTCCTGACGCCAACCTTTAGTCGCCTCTTACAATGCGCAGGGATACGATGTGCCTATTCTAAGCTGGGGTACACATCGTGATCATTCATCCCAGCAAGCTGGTACTCAATTTTCCGACCTCGGAAGGATGACAGGCTGAGTCAACCCCCCTGATGTGAATTCAGCGATTAGACCGGGATTCGAACCCAGGACCCTAGGACCCCAAGCTGGCACCCTAACCACTAAGCCAACACCAGGACTTCCAAATTAAAGGAGTAAAACATACATTTTAAATGCAGATTTTACTTTAATCTGTGTAAAAAAAAAAAACTTTCATTTAAAGGCCATCTACAAAACACATATGCAAAAAACAGCAAAAAAATAAAATAAAAACAGGTTTTTGGTGCCCCGCATTCCCACTCACTGACTATTTCCCATCTGTCCTCCCAATTTCCCTTCTCTCCAATCTTCCCCATCCCTGCCCTCTGCCATTACCACAGTGAATTTGTTTTACCCTCAGTTAAGATGCCACCCAATCCATTGCAATCCCCCATGAGAAACACCCTATTTTAAATAAAACATCAATGTGTGGCCCATCCCTCAGATGGACATTAAACTGCTTTGCCAACAATAGTTGGTGGACAGTAAAGATCCCACAGTGTCCTTCATGAAGAGTAGGAGAGCTATTGCCAGCACCATGAACAAATTCGAAATTCCCGTGCCAACCTACAGGGGGCACTGAATCAGTGACAGAGCTGTGCCCCCATCAAAAGAGCCAGGTGCTGCATGACCGAAGAAGGCCTATAACACAAAGACTATGTCGATAATTTTGGATTTATTGCATACTGTGGCTCAATTTGAAATGCATGTGGTTTATCAAATTTTTCTGAATTATCGCATTTTTTCTCTTTATGCCAAAGGCCCCCCTGCCCCCCCCCCCAAAAAAAACAATTAGCTGTCTTAAGAACAAACTTAATCTGCAAATATAGGGTTGTCGGAGTTCAAGGGGTGTTCGATTAATAGTGTTACGAGTTTTTCTGAAGCAGGCTCCTTAAAGTAATAATAACTTCATTGGCAATCTTAAGTAAGGTAGGAGACGGATTTCGATGGACTGTCACTGTCCCACAGGTGGCATTGTTGTGTTTTTTTTTTGTTTTTTTTGTATACTGAATCGAGGCTCGTGAAAGAGCTAACATTTATTTCACAAACAAATCAACCAGACAAACAAAACACACAAAAAGAGGGAGCGGAAGACAAGATGGGGAGAGAAGGGGAGGCACACAACCACAACATTTGAGAGCAGGGAGAAGTGTGGGAGGGAGAGGGCTTGGGGGCAGGAGGCGTGGGAGGGGGAGGGCGGGGGGGAGAGGTATAAAACACAAGGGGACCGAAATTAGCAGGGGTAGAAAAGATCAAGGTTTTGGATGGGGGAGGATAAGAGATGGTGGTGAACAGCTGTTTTAAAGACCTGGAGGGTGCAGTGGGATTGAAGAGAGTGAGGGAGTTTGTTCCAGAGGCGGGAGAAAAGAGGAATGAAGGAGTGAAGGTGAGCAGAAAGTCTTGATTTTGGCAGTTTAACCATAAGAGGGTTGCAGGCAGATCTTGTGCGACCTGTAGGAATATTTGGGGGACAGAGCCCAGAGAGGGCTGGGGGGGGCAAGGCCAGAGAGGAGTCGGTAGAAGACGGAAAGACCACCAACCTGCCTGCGGTGAGTGAGTGAAAGGCCCTTGGAGTTAGCTTCATCGCGTGAGATTCCAATGATTCTGAACGCTTTGGTTTCAACAGCGTGAAGACGGGCTAGGTGTGAGGCAGGAGCACCAGACCAGAGGGGAGAGCAGTATTCCATAGAGCTGCGGATGAAAGCCTTGTATGTGGTGAGGAGCTCAGGTGTGCCAAGGAAGGACTTCGCACGACGGAGGATGCCCAGTCGGCGACTGGCTTTGGAGGCCAGATTTGAAATGTGGTTTTCCCAGGAAAGATCATGGCAAATAGTGAGACCCAAAAGCTTGAGTGACAGAACTTCTTGGAGAGGATTATTCAGAAAGTGGATGGGAGGGTTTTCCAGTCGGTCTTTTCGGAGAGACATCGTAAGAGTGTGAGATTTATCAGGATTGAAAGACATGTTCCATTTGTTTGCCCAGTCTGTGATTTTGTCCAGGTCTGCAGAGAGTGAGGAGGCTGCAGACTGCCGATCTGAGGGATGAGGAATGGAGCGACAGAGAGTAGAGTCGTCAGCAAAGAGATAGAGAGGATTTTCAAGAGAGTCAGAGAGATCATTGATGAAGACCAGAAAAAGCACAGGGCCCAGAACACTACCTTGGGGAACTCCAGCCTGAACAGGAAGAGGAGATGAGAGAAACCCATTCAGGGCCACACGTTGACTACGACCAGAGAGGACGTCCGCCAGCCATGCGTGGAGATTTCCATGGATACCAAAGGAGGAGAGTTTGGTGAGCAGAGCAGAGTGCCAGACCGTATCGAAGGCACGTGAAATGTCAAGGGAGACAGCTCTAATTTCCTGTTTGGCGTTGAGGACCTCCATCCATTGTTGAGAAAGCAGAAGCAGCATGTCCAGAGTAGAGTGACCAGGTCTGAAACCAAATTGATGATCAGAGATCAAGCCATTGGAGAAGAGGAAAGATTTCATATCTGAAGCAATGATGGATTCCATGACTTTGCTGATAATTGGGAGAAGGCTGATTGGTCTGTAGTTGCTGGGATCTGTTTTTGCACCTTTTTTGTGCAAAGCGGTGATGTTGGCTGATTTCCAAGCAGATGGCAGATGACCTTGAGCAAAAGAGAGGGTGAAGAGAACAGAAAGAGGGAGTGAAAGAGCAGAAGAACATGATTTTAGGACCCGTGGGCTGATGCCGTCAGGACCAGTTGCAGAATCAGAGTCGAGGGTTGACAGAAACTTTTCCACCTTGTCAGGAGGAAAGGACACAGAGTCCAGGAGCAGCTGGGTACGACTGGGTATGGTGGGTACAGAGAGGGATGGGTTTGGGACACAAGATTTAGAGGCAAACACAGAGTTGAGGCATTCAGCTTTTTCACGTGCGGAGTCAGCCGTTAAGCCGTTTGAGGTGAGGGAGGGGATGGAGGGGGAACAAACACCAGAAACAGATTTGACCAGATGCCACCAGGATTTGGAAGAGGGAGACAGATAAGAGAGTTCGGTCTTGAGAACGGTGAGATATTGTTTCCTGGCTCTCCTGAGGGTGGACACACACTTGTTTCGGGCTTTGTGAAAGGAAATGAGATTTCCTTCCGTTGGATTTGCTTTCCAGGAGACGAAAGCAAGTTGTTTCAGGGCAACAGCCTCACCACAAGATTCCGTGTACCATGGACGGGAGGAAGGGTATGACAACTGAAAATGTTAATTTCTTAATGTTATACAAGAGGGTTCTTAATGTTATACAAGCTAATGTCTGGCCTTGTTCCTCCTGCCCTCTTCAACATCCGCCTTCTTCAAGCCACCCTATTCCATACCCATTTGTCAAGGAACGCTCACGTGCTCACCCTCCCAAAGTCTACACTTGTTGCCCACCTGGATTCATTCGTGCCCTATTCTCCACACTGTGGAATCATCTCCCTGTGTCCAATGTCTCATCCTCCCCACTTCATTCTTTCATATGTCCTGCCCATCTCTACCTCCTTTTCCCACTCATGCCCATCCACGATCCTCTTCACAGAAGCAGGCAGGATTCCTGTCTCGGTAAACCTAAGACACTCCAGGAGTGCAACAAGGAGCATGCCCTTTGACACACCTGTTTCCGAGTCTAGGTCGACTCAAGCAGACGCACACGCAAGACCAGCTCTTAATGTACTCTCAGTACAATCAACGTGACAGAACAGCCACACGTGGAATGTGCTTAGTTTCCAGCAAAATGAACATCTAAGACATTCCCCAGCCAATCCCGTTTAACCAGCTTTGGCATGGGGAATCCCTGAGTTCCAGATCCAAAAGGAATGCTTCCGCATATGAGCAGATCACCTGATCAACCTTTCTCTACAATAGTTGTTTGCAAAGAGAAGACAGAGCCCCATTCACTCAGATTAACTCCCACCACTTCCTCCATTCTTGCCATGCCCCAAATCCACATTGGTTACTTATGCTGCAGTCGTGGGATCAAGGGGAGAATCCTGTGGGATCAGGGGAAGAGCAAGGAAAGTCCATTATTTTCTTCCACCTTCCTCCGTGCTCACCCAGCTGTCATGGAGAGTTTTGAGGGCCCGTGCAGAAAACCTTGCAAGATGGCTAACACGATAGACCAGGACTGAAAACATTTTAATGCACTTACACAATCAAATAATTGTATTGAAAATACGTAATGTCAATCCCCTATCCAATGCTTGTAGCAAAATGGATGTCATGCCATTAAGTGGAATGCAAAGATAAAAAGTGTTCACGACTGGCTGTTTAAAAGCCTTCAATGTCCCATGAGGCCATAAATGTCTCTGATGGATGAAGTTTCATGATTATGGCTCTGTGAGAACTCCCTCTGTCCTTTTCTGCACACACTCGGTGCTTTATAGCATTGGCAAGGTTGATCCCTTCCTTTAAAAAGGAACTTTGCACTTTAACAAACCTCAAAAGTCAAAACTTCCTTTGGCAGGCATCCACTGTATTCACAACTTTGTGGCCATATACATATTACAAATACAGAAATACCATTACCTTGTTGCAGTAATATACTACCATTAACCATAGTTGTAACTATTGTAACATTGTAACATTAACATGTTGTAGTTGTAACATTCCCTGTTTATCGTAAAAAGGCGACAAACAGGGTTGGCGGCAGGAAGGGCATCCGGCCGTAAAACATTGCTTCAAAAAGGGGACCAAAAAACAACAACAACCACGGTCCCCGAAAAGGCCAACCCCCGCTTTGCGGGGAAAAATGGCCTCTAAACGGTGGTTTAACCATAGTTGTAACATACTAACAAAAAAAATCACACAGATCAATAGAAAGGGAATTCAAACAGATCTAAAGGTGCAAGACTATACCGTTTGTAATATGTGTTAACGCTGCTAATGGTACAGTTTGCATTCTCAGCACAGTGAAGAAAATGAGCAGAATCTTAGAGTCAAATAAGATACATAAAATACAGATGTTTATGATAAAAGATAATGAGGAACAAGCGTTACGCCTAGGTCCCCCGTTCGGGAAGTGATGTGAGTTGACAAAGTGGAAGACGCAGAAAACATGCTATGATATGATACCCAATTTTCAATAGCGTTCTTCCTTATGCCGAGATACAGTCGCGCACCAGATTAGAAGTTAGTAGTTCGTTTATTTTTCAAGATATTTCGCTCACAGTGTTCAGACATATATATGGTGGCGGCCATCTTGTATTTTGACGTGGCGACCCAATTTTCAATAGCGTTCTTCCTTGTGCCTAGATACACCCACACACCAGATTAGAAGTTGGTACTTCGCTTATTTTTCAAGATATTCTGCTCACAAGGTTCAGACATACATGGCATCAGACATACATGGCGGCGGCCATCTTGGATTTTGACGTGGGTTGCACCCACACACCAAATTCGAATGCGGTCCTTCGCTTACGCATGCATGCACGCACACACGTACGCACGCACGCACGGATGGACGGACGGACGGACGGACACACGGACGGAGGGGAAAACCACAGTCCCCCTTTCGCTCCGCGGTGCGACGGGGGACAACTATCAAATTGACATGAATGCTAATGTGTCCTTGTACGCATGCGCTGTGTGAGTGTTTTCACTGACTCGGTTCTGCTCGCCGGGCAACCTGCCGTTGCTAGCGTGAAATCTGTGATTCAAATAATCTTTTAAACATAATTTTCAGCAATTAGATGAAAGAGTGGCAATTTCAAAATAATCGTTCTGTTCCTGAATGCAAATCGGACGCACGGAAATCCTACTATATTAAATAAGGCAATTTCCGCCATGTATGCACGTACGTCTAATAATCATGGAAATAAAAAGGCAGGCTCGATCTCCAGAAAAAAAATTCATACATGTTAGTAGTACCCAGGGTAACCCCTCCCCACTTCACATACATGTTGGTAGTACCCAGGGTAACCCCTCCCCTGCTTCAACATATGTGGTCGTAGTACTCAGGGTAACCCCTCCCCCGCTTCAACATATGTGGTCGTAGTACTCAGGGTAACCCCTCCCCACTTGACATACATGTTGGTAGTACTCAGGATAACCCCGCCCCGCTTCACATACGTGTTGGTAGTACTCAGGGTAACCCCTCCCCGATGAGAGGTGTCCGTACCATTTCCTGTTAATACAAGTGAGCAGTAGCAGTGGATATAACATACACACACATGCTCTCTCTGTTCTTACCAAAATAGGCAAAAATCGAGTATGATTTATAGTCCTTGAGCCAACCGGCCATTTTTTGAAGTGAATGCTCCGGGGGGGGGGGAGTAATTCTCATTATGATTTTCCATTAGACCAATGTCTCAAGTGTCAGAAAAGGTGTGATGGACATCTGAGAACGGTAGCTTAGTGCCCGGATGGACGCCATCTTTGAAACCACCCAGCTCGAAAATGCCCATTTGGTGGGGTACATTGTTGCACGTGTATCTGGACTTCTATACTAGCTATCGATGTGCGGTTGACGACTAAATATACGTCCGATGTGTACCGTCTAAATAAAAAATAATATGAAGCATTTTGTTTTAGATTAATTATTATAAAAATCAATTATCGAAAAAAAATCATATATTTTTCAATATTTTATTATTAGACTTGTACTTTTTTTAGTGAAACAACACTGGTATGATTTTCCAAATTATGCATTGTGCTACACCGTTTATCTGTCTATAAAAATAACTCAAAAACTAAAACATATCATCCACCACGAGTGTACACAAAAAATATATGAAAAGGCATGCACTTTCCACAAACCGAAACTATGTCAGTTGGAATTTCCCGCCGATAATCAACCCACAGAACCCAGTGCCGAAAGTGACGTCAGTCTATTCTATATCTATATTCTATATTCTATATCTCAGTCTGAGATTTGTTGCGGTGACCTGATTAATTTCTGAGGGGGGGGGGGGAGGGGGTGGCTTAAGAACTAAAAGTGAACATGTTAGATGGCGCCACATACAACTCTATTATAGAGTTGTATTGTGGCGCCATCTAACATGTTCACTGACTTGGATGAGTATGTCTATGTAAGCTGGCGAGCTTTTCGGATATCGGAGTAATCTAACGTCAGTCTTTTTGTTCTTTCAGCTGAGATGGCCGGTGTCGAGGCGAAACGGGCGATTATTGAACCTGAGTCCGGAACGTGCATCCTGTGCAGCAAGAAGTCGCCACTCTCTGAACTAAGCAAGGCAGCGGGCAACAGTTCTTGGAAGACATTGTGTGACGCAGCCGCAGTTAGAAACTTTTATCCAATTCTAAAGCTAGTCCAAGAAGGCGCAGTTGAACTTCCTAATATTCCAATATTATACCATAGGGCTTGTAGATCAGACTTCACTCACAAAAACCACCTAGCTACTTTGACCAATGCAGCTAGAAGTTCTTCAGTTGATACTGGCGATGCGGTGCGACGGCGATCATCACGGGAAGAGACAGGATCAACTTCAACGGTCTACGATGATAAATGCATTTTTTGCCAGCGTGCTTCAAAATTCATAAAAGGCAGTCGTACCCGTGAAACAGTTGTCTTGGCTGTTGAACTTCGAGCAGATAAGACAATAAGAGATGCTGCGACAGCTCGCAATGATGAGAGAGTTTTGGCATTGACTACACGAGATATGGTTGCAGCTGAGGCTCACTACCACTTCTCCTGCTATAGAAACTACACACGGCCCCAAAAACCTCAAGTAGAAACTGACATTGAAGATAATATCGAGAAAAAAGAAATGATACGATGTATATTCAATTTCATTCGCACTGACTTGTTCTTGAACCCGAGGATTGTTCCAATAGTTGATGTTGCAACAGATATCCTGTCTTCAGATACATTTTCAGTTGATGTTCGTGACTCCATCAAGAAGAATCTGCAGCGCACATTACAAAGAGAGTTTGGAGAATCGCTCATCTTCTTCAATGTGAAACACCGTGTATACTTGATGCCCGATAATCTGACAAAGCGAGAGATTGCTGCAGAGTGCGTAAACCTGAAAGCAGAAGTGAAAGCATTTGAACGAACGGACGGTGAAAGTAACATTGTGCGTGCAGCTACTTCACTGCGACACCAGATCAAAGATGCTCATTACAATGAACGTTGGCCGCCTCAGCCAGCAGAACTCACTTCAGATTACGTGAAGATACCAGATTCTCTTCGTGTATTTCTGCATACTTTGATTTGCGGGAGTGGGGGTAGCTCTGCGCGTGCCGACACACTGGTATGGTCGATGGCTCAAGATATCATCAATGCTGTACACCGGGGTACCATCAGAACATCGAAGCATGTCCTACTTCCGTGGGTCATGAAAACGCTCACCGGTAATACAGAGGTCATCAGAATATTGAATCGACTCGGGCACGGATGTTCGTACACAGTTCTGGAAGAAATCGAGACAGCGCTATGCATAGACAAATTAGCAAGTGTGGAGAAAGATACAGTACCACTTCCGTCACATGTGCACCCTTCGGTCCCGACTGTATTAGCATTCGATAACATCGACAGGCTAGAGGAATCGCTGAGTGGTGGCGGAACATCGCATCGCGTCAACGGTATCATCGTCCAACCGAAGTCGCAGTCGTGTTTGCCGCCCCAACCTCCATCGGCAGTATCCAAAGCAGATAAGAAGCGATCTATCCCGTCATCCAGCGATTTAGTTCCAATATACAGCGGTGGGAAACGAGAGGGCCCACCTGCAATCAAGCCTGCAGATCTTTCTGACACTCTTGCAGGCGCAACATCCCTTGCGCAGCGCCGAAATCACGTATGGATTATGACTCGCATGCTGGAACCATGCGACCAGACAATCAGTTCGTGGACTGGTTTCAACATCATGACTAGAGATCGTGTTCAGGTGACGGAAGATGTAGTTGGCTACCTGCCGACTATAAACGCGCCTGCCACAGATATGGCAACAGTGCAAGAAATCCTCAGAGAAGCTCTGAACATCATGTCATCACTTCAGCTTGAGCGTATACCGGTGGTGCTAGACCAGGCACTATTTGCTAAGGCGACCGAAATAGCATGGAAAGATGTCGATCGATATGGAAGAATCGTGCTCATGATGGGGAACTTCCATACCATCTGTAACTTCATGTCGAGCATTGGGAAAATGTTTGGAGATGCAGGCCTTCGGGATGTAGCTGTTGAGTCAGGAGTAATCGCTGAAGGTTCCATCAACAGGGTTCTGGAAGGCAAGCAATACAACCGTGCTGTGCGACTCCACAAGTTGATGTACGAGGCACTAATGCGCATCATTTGGAAGGGCTTCCAGGTGTGGATAGAAAGCAATCATCCTGACAAGGAACCCCAGATTCGAAGCACTGACCTCAAAATTCGCAGCATCAAGGAGGATGTTTGCCACGAGACTCTCGCTGCTGCTCTCGATGATGATTCATGTGTACAGAGCTTTGACATGTTTGCGAAATACCTACATTTTCTGCGAACCAAACATGGAGACCTGGCTCGCTTCTGGATGATGTATATTGATATGGTAGAGACCCTGCTGGGGTTGATTCGTGCGGATAGAGAAGGCGACTGGATGCTTCACTTGGCTTGTGTCAGAAGAGTGATCCCTTGGTGTTTCGCAATGAACAAGGTGAACTATGCTAGATATCTACCAGTGTACTATGCACAGATGACGCAACTCCACGAAACATGCCCCGAGTTGTACAGGCATTTCAATCAAGGCTACTTCTCCGTACAGCTTAGACCAGGGAATCCATTTGCCAGAATCGCTGTTGATCAGACAACAGAAGAAACAGTAAACAAAGATACGCAAACAGCTGGAGGAACACGAGGTTTTAGTCTTCGACAAGGGGCTGTGTCACGATACTATCTAACTGCAGAAAATCGGGCTACTGCACTGAGGCAACTACGAGAAACTATCCTTGTGAATGGCAGCGACACATCTCACGCCAAGCACCCTGACTTGTCTACTTCTCGCATCAAACGTGATGAGTCTGGCGTCACAGCTATCTGTGATCTACTGGAAAATGACTGGACCAATCCATTCGCCGATGATCCGTCATGTCTTCTCAGTATATCTACCGGAGCGGCTGCGAGGGAGGACGTTTCTAATGACCTACTCAACACCCTGCAAAAGGGGGAAGCGGCGTATCAAAGCTTCCAGAAACGTCTTGAAGAGGAAACAGGCTTTCATGACACATTGAACAAGCTAAACTTGAAGACCTTTGGTAAGATCAAGCAGAAAGTTGTGAAGGGCACAAACAAGGAGATCGTCCTGAGAGCTGACAGACAACTGTTTGCCACCATGATACTCATCGCCAAGACAAGGAACCTCGACATGCAACTTGTCCTTTGTCACCCACTAGGGCCGTTACCATGGTCTTTGGCAAACGTTGATGGGTCAATGAAAAAAACGAACAAAGCTGCACTTGCGAAACACATGGAAGGTCTTGTGGAACCAGCCGAGAACGTTGACAAGCGAAGTGCAACAATAATTGATGCGATGGCTCTCATACAAAAGATGCATGGCGAGAACGACACGTTCGAAGAACTATCTGACCGCATCCTTGCTGCAGCGCTTCACGCTGGTCAAGGCAGTGAGCGCATCGATGTTGTCTTTGACACATACACAGAAGAATCCATCAAAGCAGCTGAGCGTGTGAACCGCGGTTCAAATGAAGGCATCAGTTTCAGCGAGATCAGACCCGCACACAAAATCATGAACTGGCGGCGTCTCCTTGCTTGCAGCCAGACAAAGGAGAAACTGGTTGTGTTTCTGGCGGAGTCGTGGAAACATGAAACAAATCGCGAAAAGCTAGGCAACAGAACACTGTATGTCACCTGTGGTGAAAAATGTCTGGTACTGACCCGCGATAGGTGGAAGTTGGTGCAAGCACTCGAATGTAGCCACGAGGAAGCAGACACGCGTATGTTTCTCCACGCAAAGCACGCCGCTACCCACTACAAGACGATCATCTTAGTGGCAGATGACACCGACGTTCTGATCATCAGTCTTCATCTCAGCAGAACCATCGATAGTCAGCTCTTCATCAGACGAGGAACAAAGGTTCGAGTCAGAATGATCGACGTTGGAAAGTTGGCTGCGGTATTGGGGTCTGGAGTTTGCAGTGCATTGCCAGGGCTTCATGCATGGAGCGGGTGTGACACTGTGAGTGCTCTGGCTAGCCAAGGAAAGATAAAGGCTTTGAAGCTTGTGCAAGCGAATGAGCTGTATCTTCAAGCATTCACAGATCTGGGATCTTCATGGAATGTACCAACAGACGTCTTCAATAGCATTCAGGCCTTCACGTGTCAGCTGTACGCCAAGAACACGAAGATCGTCGGTGTTAATTCGCTCCGTTATCACATGTTCTGTGCAAAGAAGGGCCAGATCGAATCTGGACAATTGCCGCCTTGTGAAGACTCCTTGATGCAGCATACGCTTAGGGCCAACTATCAGGCGGCTATCTGGCGACGCAGCCTTGAAAACCTACCAGACGTCCCAACACCATCAGCAGGACATGGTTGGGAACTCGATGATGGCGGTTCGCTCACAATCCGATGGATGGCGGGTCTACCAGCTCCAGATGTCGTCTTGAATCTCATCTCATGCACATGCAGAAGGACGTGTCGACCGTCAGATTGCTCCTGCATACTGAATGGGTTGAAGTGCACTGTTGTGTGTAAGCTGCAGGGATGCTCCAACATGGTGCAGGATGATGCTATCGTGGCTCAGGATGCCAATGACTCTGATGGCGACTCTGATGATTAACTTTGTGTGCACTGTATATTGTATAGCATATGTTGTTCTCTATTATAATGCAGGCCAAATTGCCTGAAAACCTTTATAGACAGATAAACGGTTTAGCAAAATGTATAATTTGGAAGATCATACCGGTGTTATTTGACTAAAACATGACATGTTCAATGATACCTCCGCTTGCTTATTAGGAATATACATCGTATGGTGTTAAAATCAGCTCCATACGTCTTTCCAAACTCTAGTAATGAATAATTAATATAATTGGCGGCCATTTTGAAATCCAAGATGGCCACCAAAGTGCAGATTTCCTATGTAACAATTTCCGCCTGCTTATTAGATATCGTATGGTGTTAAAATCCTCTCCGTACGACATTCCTAACTTGCGTTATCGTCAGAATAGATAATGCCAGCGGCGGCCTAAGTCATTTTATGCCTCTTTACATTTATTTGTTGTAAACTCGTGGTGGATGATATGTTTTAGTTTTTGAGTTATTTTTATAGACAGATAAACGGTGTAGCACAATGCATAATTTGGAAAATCATACCAGTGTTGTTTCACTAAAAAAAGTACAAGTCTAATAATAAAATATTGAAAAATATATGATTTTTTTTCGATAATTGATTTTTATAATAATTAATCTAAAACAAAATGCTTCATATTATTTTTTATTTAGACGGTACACATCGGACGTATATTTAGTCGTCAACCGCACATCGATAGCTAGTATAGAAGTCCAGATACACGTGCAACAATGTACCCCACCAAATGGGCATTTTCGAGCTGGGTGGTTTCAAAGATGGCGTCCATCCGGGCACTAAGCTACCGTTCTCAGATGTCCATCACACCTTTTCTGACACTTGAGACATTGATTGGTCTAATGGAAAATCATAATGAGAATTACTCCCCCCGCCGGAGCATTACTTTTGGTCTGGCTCAAGGACTATTATCTTGTGGCCTCGGAACCAAACATATACATATATTTATAATGGCACTCACAGCCCATATAACTCCTGCCTCCATTCCCGCCCACCCCCCACCCCATATCCTCCCAAACATGTTATGAGTAATATCATCATTTTAAATGAACCCTGTGCATTCACAAGCTCCAGATATAACCTTCCCAACGGCGTTGAGAAGCACCCACACCGGATACGGTGTCTCCCTCTGGGAAGTCTGTCTGCCTCTGGGAATGAATGTTGGTGATGACTGCATCATCTTTCCGATTTCAAACCCCATCATAATATAATTTATTTACTTTTGTATACAAGATCGAGGCTCGTGTAAGAGCTAACATTAATGACAAAAAAAACATAAACGGACACATAAAACATATAATAAAGGGAGCGGGAGACAAGATGGGGAGAGAGAGGGAAGTACACAAGTACAACAGTAGGGAACAGGGACATCGGGAGATCTATGGGAGGGGGAGGGCTTGGGGGCTTTGGGGGAGGCATGGGAAGGGGGTGGGGGGTAGGGTGGGAGAGGAAAAAACAAATGGACACTGCTAGGAGAGTAAGAAGCTGCAGAGGTCTGCAGAGAGTAAGGAGGCTGCTGCCTGCCGATCTGAGGGATGAGGTATGAAGCGGCAGGGAGTGGAGTAATCAGCAAAGAGATAGAGAAGATTTTCCAGAGAGTCAGAGAGATCATTTATGAAGACCAGAAAAAGCACAAGGCCCAGAACATTGCCTTGAAGACCTCCAGCCTCAACAGGGAGGGGAGATGAGAGAATTTCATTCAGGGACACACGTTGACTGTTACCGGTGAAGAAGTCAGCAAGCCATCCATGGAGGTTTCCATGGATACCATAAGAGGAGAGTTTGGTGAGCAGGTCGGGATGCCAGACCGTATCAAAGGCACATGATATGTCAAGGGAGACAGCTCTGACTTCCTGTTTGGCATTGAGGACCTCCATCCATTGTTGAGACAGCAGAAGCAGCATGTCCAGAGTAGAGTGACCTGGTCTGAATCCAAATTGATGATCAGAGATCAAGCCATTGGAGAAGAGGAAGGATTTGGTATCCGAAGCAACGATGGATTCCATGACTTTGCTGATGATTGGGAGCAGGCTGATTGGTCTGTAGTTGCAAGAATCTGTTTTTGCACCTTTTTGTGTAAAGCAGTAATGTTGGCTGATTTCCAAGTAGATGGCAGATGACCTTGAGCAAAGGAGAAGGTGAAGAGAATAGAGAGAGGGTGTGAAAGAGCGGCAGAGCAGGATTTTAGGACCCATGGGCTGATGCCGTCTGGTCCAGTTGCAGAGGTTAACACCGTTATGGAAGAGGGGGCATCGGATACAGGACAGGGGAGGGGAGAGGTAGGGTAAGATGAGGAAGAAGAGGAGGAGGAGGTAGGGAGAGCTGTTGATAGTGTGTCGGAGATTTTAGAAGAGCTAGGAGAAAGTGAAAGATGAGGAGGACAAAAGGTTTGATGGTGATTGGATGAGGCACAGTGAGGTGTTGTTTGAGGGGGGGCAGAGCAAGGAAGAAGGTTGGAGGAGATGTAGGTATGTGTTGGAATGAAGAGGAAGTGGGGAGGAGGCTGCTTTGAGGAGGAAGGGGGAGAGGGGAGAATTGGAGAAAAATAGAGGGTGGGGAGATTTTAAAGGGAGAGGGGAGATTTTGAAGGGGAGGGGCGAGGGGGGAATTTAGGAGGGGAGGGGTTAATTGGGATTTTAGAAAGTATTGGACGATTAATGGACTCACTGATTTAATGTTGGACGATCCATTCACGATTAATGTTGGACAATCCATTAAATAAATCACCAAACCTGCCATGTTCACATGAGGTAATCCTGCAAGCTTCAAAGTCCACTCACTGGCAGAGATGTTTTGTAAGTTCGGGCAGAATGTGCCATCCACGATCCTTGCCCCGGCCCATATCGTCGGGAATTTTTGCAGTGCTGTATGCAAGGTTTCAAGTTTTTGGGCAAGTTGATCAGAAAGTTATCCAAATCTTTCGTTGTGCAAAGGCCCACCCTCTTCTCTCTTGCTCCTTTCCAAGTATTTTCGTCTTCTTTTAGAAACTCTGAGTCATTTTAGGTAACAATCCTTATCTGGCACACACGATATAAGGTCCCTGCCCTGATGACTGCCGTTGCTGGTGGTTTCTGCCCATGCACACTGAGCACTAATGCTGGCAGACGGGATGCCCATTTTTAATGTCCAGCCAAGGGACGACATACGCACCCAGGTTCGACAGCTTAGAGGCGAATGTGAGCAAATGGATCTGAATGTTTACCTTTTGTGCATTCTGTCAATAAGGACATCCAAAGTTTTGCCACAAAAGCCAAAACGAATTATGAAGTGTTTGAAAGATGGAAAAATCCCCATAACTTGGAAGACCTCTCAGCTGCAACTGATCCACTACAAAGGAGATAGGGATGGACCTACGGAATAACTATTCATTTAGTTTTCTGTCCAGTATTTATAAAATATTCATAAAAACTCTCAATAACAAACACAGGTTTTAACTGGAAAATAACCAACAAGTAAGTGCATGGGAGCAAGTTAGTTTTAGAAATGGACACTCAACAACTGGATCCCCTTGATGCAATAAATCAGCTTCTGGAAAAATCAACAGAATATAAATTTCCTTTGCGTCTCACATTCATTAATTATGAAAAAGCCTTCGACATTATAGAAGTCGTTCAACATTGTGGAAGTGGAAGACATGTCGTTGAAGCTGAAGGTAAAGGTGTATGCTGCATGTGTGAGAAGTGTTATGATTTATGGGAGCGAGACATGGGTAATGAACGTAGAGCAGCAACGAAGGCTGGAAAGGGTGGAAATGCGAATGGTTCGGTGGATGTGCGGAGTATCGTTGAGAGAGAGGAAGACAAATGATGAATTGCGAAAGGTGATGGGAATAGAGCCTGTGATTGATGCTGTGAAGAGGAACAGGTTGAGATGGTTTGGTCATGTGTTGAGGAAGGATGAAAGTGACTGGTTGAGAAGAGTGATGGAAATGAATGTAGAAGGAAGTTGAGGACGGGGAAGACCGAGAAAGACTTGGCAAAAGGTGGTGGAAGAAGAAATGCGGGCAAGGGGGTTAACAAGGGGAGATGCAGAAAATATGGCAAAATGGAGAAGATTGAAATGGGGACCGCAAGGCTAACCCCCGCTCTTGCAGGGAAAATGGCCTTAAAATGCATGTTGTTGTTGTGTTGTTGTATTGTGGAAACAAATGCAGTCATACAAGCTCAACATCACATAAATGCTAACTCCAAAGACAACAATACGTTAAGCGAGGTATACAATGGTGGAATCGCAATCTAGAAACTGCACCAATGTCGTGGCGAGGTTAGAGATCGAGAGCAGGTGTCAGACAGGGTGACACAATCTCACCAAACAGCTAGATTGGTGTTTTATGGTGAAAGACCAAACCACCTATGGTTTACTGATAATGGTTTTAAAAACATTGATGAAGAACTAAAAATCATGACGGACAAGCTCAATTCATAGAACACCTTACCCAGACAGCCTTGATAACCAAAGATATGGGCGGAGTCTGTGAGCGGCAAATTTGATTGGTCGAGATGATGTAAAATGCCGTAATATTTTGTCTTAGTACTGCTAAATGAAAAGTTTTTGAAAGTGCCAAAAAGGTGGTTTGTGTTCTATGGTGTGCAAATATATAATTAAATTGAAATAAAATAAAGATTTTAAAATATAATATGAATATATATTTGGAAGTTTACCGTTGTTGATACAGTGTCATTTACACCTCCTTATTTAACACCTTACATTAGTTATGTCTGCCTGTTGTTTGCGTCCTTAATGACGTCGCTGAAAACAAAGTTTCCTGTTTAGAATGATTTTCAATTTTGTTTGATGCCAGACAGGCAAACAGAGTAAAAATAGATCTCACTCCTCTCTGCGCACGATCACAATTCAAAAGTAATCAGCGCACTCGGGATCATTCAGCAGATGTCGTCCGATTGCAGAATCACAATTTTCAGCAAGTATTTTGGTTCCGTTTTTGCATGCGTGCGCTGGTTGCATATGACCAGTAACTTGCCAGTTAGAGGACTTGGGTTATCCAATGGAACTGGGCGAGACACGTAACAAGAAAAGCGGACCTGTACCAAAATCGAACCGAACCAACTCATCCACCAAATTTTGTAATAACCCATCCGTAACGTTTTTAGATAGTGTGCACTATATCGTTTTCGAACCGATCTCTCAATGCTGAAAATCACTTTAAAATTCCACTATTCGGATCCAGATTTGCATCTTCACCAAAATATAATCAACTCGTCACACACTCAACCTGTCCACCAGGTTTTTCCCAAGTCCGTCCATAACTTTTCGAGATATCCTGCAGACTAACAGACAAACAGGAGTGAACACGTAACCTCCGTTCACCTTCGGCAGCAGAGGTAAAAAGCAGAGAAGCCCCTGGGAGAAGCAGAGGTAAAACAAACATCCCCGATGGAGAAATGAAATTAGAATTTTAACTGAAGTATAATGGATTCAAATTGCGTTGAATGGAATAGAATGGACCATGTCGGCAATTGGCCTGCAGTGGATTAATAAAAAATTAATGGACCATGCATCCTGAAGGCAACACAATTATTTATTTATTTACAAAGGATAGAAGCGTAGTATGGGGTTTCAGTGTATACTGCTGAGTTAACATACAATTTTATAAGTCGTGTAAAGGGAACTTGGCCACTGTGAGAAATCAATGATGAGCTTTGCTAGATTTGATTGAAACCAAAACTGCAGAATAAATTGTACCATCAGGTGAGCGTTGATTCTTTACAGGCGAGATCTAAAAAAAATGTGAAGCTGAACGTTATTATTTGCCCACAACATCAGTTAAATAGAGTTTTGTTCATTAAAAGATTCTCTGACATTTTACAATCCATTAGAAAGTTATCGGAGAAATGGCAACCAGCATATCGTCGTCTCGTTTTTGTAAAGGACAAATTCGTGATACCACTGAGATAATTCAATTGTATGCCTTCATGTGATCTACAATGACAGCAACAAAGCAGCACCTCAACCTTAATCAGGGAAATTTCACTTACATCGTTTTCAGGTTGAGCGATTGGCACGTTCATTAGACTGGGCCTGCCACCCAAGGCCAACTGCATCACACCCATGCCGTTGGTCATGCACTGCATATTGGCCAGTGTCTTGACGTCTTGCTGCGCCAAGCCATCGGTGGGCCTGCAGGCCGGTGCCTTGACATCCTCCATGTCCAGGCCGTTTTCTGAAGGAAGTGATGGACGGCCGTAGATGATGTGCCAGACAACGTCAGATACTGAGGCCCCTGCATGACTGAAGCCAGAACGGACTTGTTTCATGGCCATCTTAAGGTTTGTCATTTCCTTGTCATCGTCCGCTTGGAAGAGGTCTGCACTGAAAGAGCTCAGAAGCAGTGCCAGAAAGAGGTTTAAGACCTATACAGACAGCAAGAAGGATGAGTGTCACATCAATTAAAAGCTGTTGATCATTTTTATTATATATATATATATATTATAATATGTATATATTGTTGCGGTTTTGAGAACCCACACTTGTAAATATAACATAATTAAAGGTTAAAGGTAGCACCCCATAGATAGGCCACAAGCAACACGTAGGTCACCATTGGACATCAGTTATTTCTTAGTATGTGTTAGATAAGGCCATTCCCAATAGTTGCATCTGCGTTGCGTCAAACAAATAAGAGTAGGCCCTTATTTGCGGTGGCAGAGTAGGCCCTTTTTATTATGAGAGCGTGCAGTGGCAGAATTGACGAAATGTGTGGAGTGTATGGGAGGCGCTGGAGCGCCGCGTTTTGTGAGTATGGAAAGGGTCGCGTATGGATGTGAGAATGCGATCCAAGCATCGACGCTGACCGGGGCAGCGCTTAGGCCGACGTATAGCCGACGCGAGCTCTCAGGGCGTGGTGTTCTTTGTGTGCTGCGGGGGCTGGCGGGGATCGTTGCCGCGGCGCTCTTGCGTGGAGCGCCGTGCACGATTCGGGCCGGGTCCCGCCCTGTATGGTCGGTGCCGCGCTTTGACGGGCAAGGCGAACGGCACGATTCCGGGGGAGATAGGTCAGGTCGGACCTTCGCCCCCTGGCGGGCGCGGTGTTCCGACCGGGGGAGGTTGGGTCATCGGGCCGGAGACCGAAAGGCTCCGCGCAGGGATGGCGCCTGGAACCTCGGGCCGAGTATGCCTCCTCCCCAGAATCGAAAATGCCGGACGGACCCAACCAACAGGAGACCAAACCACCCGTATGCATTGCTCGGGTTTTCGAAGCCGAGCTGTAAAAATGCATTCCCACCCAAGAGGCTCAAGTTTAATGGACAACTAGTAGTGGTAGTGATAGGAATGGTAGTTGTACCATTCATATTGGGCACATGAGCAGTAGAGTTTATGGGGTTTGGCAGTATAAACTAGCCGAGGGAGGGCTAGGATAATTGATAGGATTTAGAGATGACCATAGGAGACCAAGATTTAAGTAGAGACATCGTACAAGTAGTGGGGACGTAGAGAGATTAGTTGGATGATAATGACGAGGGATGTGCTTAGTATAAGGGATGACGGGGAGCACTAGTATTAGAGGGAAGGAGATAGTCAGATGATGCTGTGTGTGTGTAATTGTGGGAACCACCATGTGCATGGGCTTGAAATGAGGAATTGGAATGAGAGTCTTGGTGGTACTGGTGAGCAAATGAGGAATTGAGAGGCAATGCTCATGAATGATGTGTGTGTGTGTAAAACTGTATGAGTGGAGTATTGAGGATGTGTGTAATTGTGTTGTGTGAATGACTTGCAGAAGGTGCAAGTGGGAAACAGGAATGAGAGCACAAGAGTGTGCAAGAGAGCTTGGTGGTGTGGAATAAATGGTGTGGAGTGAATGGTGTGTGGAATGAGTGGAGTGGAGTGCATGGTGCGAAGGAGTGAATGGGGGGAGGATGGACCCCTTCACGAATACCCGGGGAGGGTAGTTTAAAGTTAGGTAGAGGAAGTAGGTAAATTTGTTGGATATTGACATCTGTGGTGCGTGTAGTAGAAATAAGTGCTTAGAGGGGTGCATAAGACTGTGGATTGGCTGGGCGTGTGGCTTAATTGGTACGTATGGTTAAATGAGCACTCCGCCACTGGTAGTCTGTCGGCCAGGTGAGGCCGCAGGTAGGCTCTGGGAGCCAGGTAGAGTTGTGTAGAGTTCAGTGGGGCCCGAGGATCCATGGGAAGGACCCGGGTTGCCCGATGCTGAGGGGGCATTATAGGGGGTAAGAGCCAGGGAGGGCCTTCCCCGGTTAGGTAGTCGTCAGGAGCAGGCAAGCTCGGGAGGCGGCTTCAGTGGCGGAGGTGCGCAGGTAAGTAGACATGCTGGTAGAGCCACACGACCCAGCCCCGAAATTGTGCGAGGGCACAGATAGAAAAATGGGAAGAGTGAGACCCCAAATTGGGAGAGCACCACAGTATGGTCAATGGGAATGGGTTTTTAGAACCACATAGTGTAAGATGGCCAATGGATTGGCAGGGCGAGACCCCGGGTAGTGTAACTGTGTTAATGTCATTTCGAAGATAGTTAGGATAAAATGTCTTCGCACCATACACATCCACTCACCGAGGTGACAGGACTCCACACCAGGTTTTGCGGATATTTGGAGAATGTAAGATGCATCATGACGGAGTTTGACATTGTGTTGATTCCATCCCTTCCTTCTGGGGAGGGATTGGGTGACGAATTCGGTTTAGGGGAGATATGGGGGACGAGACAGTAGAGACGGATTTGTAAATTGTGTAAATATGGGGAAGGGCAAGGGTAGTGTAGGCTGACGTGGGGGGTGACGAACGAGTAGGGACGAGCTTTCTCAGCTCGCTCTCCCGCGCCCTTCATGTCGCATTGCCTTGTTTTGATGTGTACCCTTGCGCCATTTTCCCCCGCTAACCTCTGCTTTGTCTTCCTTCCCCACTCATGGACCTATGGTCTTTTGTGCGAGGGGAGTGTGCAGGTGCCCTGATCAGTGCGGCCGCACTCTTGCTGCCTGCACCCTGCTGCCTGCCTGCCTGCCTGCACTGATACACCATATGGACCACATGTTCTGTGGCCTGGCACCTTTGCTGGGACAGACCATTGCTGCCAGCAGCATCCTGCTTGTGGACCACTGTGTTTTAAGTGGCATCAATGCCATGCAGGCGAACCACCTATGCTGGCCCTGCTGGCCAAATAAAAAAAAACGGGCGCGGTTTTGTGCCCTTTTTATTAATTAATCCATCAAAGAAGAAGATTAAGCAAGATGCAACCAAGATCCATCGGCCCAGCAGTCAAGACAAGCACAAGACATCACGGATTATTTTAAAATGTTTGTTTTTGTGCATGTTGGGTGATGGTGCTTTTCATGCATTTGTTTTATTATGCTGCATTTATTGTGGTACATATGGGTGTATGGTGTATCGGTGCAGTGCAGTGCAATGGTGTTTCCTCTTTTTTTTTTTTTTTTTTTTTGTATACAAGATCGAGGCTCGTGAAAGAGCTAACATTAATCACACAGAAAGACAAACCGACACATAAAACACATAACATGGGGAGCGGTAGACAAGATGGGGCGAGAGGGGGAGGAACACAAACACAACATCTGAGAGCAGGGACATCGAGAGATCTGTGGGAGGGAGAGGGCTTTGGGGGGGGGGCATGGGAAGGGGGGAGGTGGGAGAGGTATAAAACATATGGACACTGCCAGGACTTCCAGGAAAGAAGTTGGAATTTCAAACAAGGTGGATCTGGGGTGAATTAGTGGGGGTAGAAAAAAATCAATGTTTTGGATGGGGAAAGATAAGAGATGGTGGTGAACAGCTGTTTTAAAGACCTGGAGGGAGGAGTGGGATTGAAGGGAGTGCGGGAGTTTGTTCCAGAAGGCGGGAGAAAAGAGGAATGAAAGAGTGAAGGTGAGCAGAGAGCCGAGATTTCGGCAGTTTAACCATCAGACGGTTGCTGGCAGATCTTGTGCGACCTGTAGGAATATTTGGGGGACAAAGCACAGAGAGAGCTGGGGGAGCAAGGCCGGAGAGGAGTCGGTAGAAGACAGAAAGACCACCTACCTGTCTGCGGTGAGTGAGTGAAAGGCCCTCGGAGATAGCTTCATCACGGGAGATTCCAATGATTCTGAAAGCTTTGGTTTCAACAGCGTGAAGCCGAGCAAGGTGTGAGGCAGGAGCACCAGCCCATCGGGGAGAACAGTATTCCATTAAGCTGCGGATGAAAGCCTTTTATGTGGTGAGGAGCTCAGGTGTGCCGAGGAAGGACTACGCACGACGGAGGATGCCCAGTCGGCGACTGGCTTTGGAGGCCAGCTTGGAAATGTGGTTTTCCCAAGAAAGATCATGGCAGATAGTGAGACCCAAAAGCTTGAGCGACAGAACTTCTTGGAGAGGATTGTTGAGAAAGTAGATGGGAGGGTTGTCCAGTCGATCTTTATGGAGAGACATAGTAAGAGTGTGGGAAGTTCTGTCGTGGGCTCTTATCAGAAAGTTCCTCTTTTTCTCACAAAAGTCAGGTCCTGGGTTGTAGTTTGTAAATAATTAGTAGCGTCTTGTAAATAACTGGCTCCCCACCGGCTTAAATGTTTCTTTTGCGAATAATTCCGTAATTCGGTTAATTGTGGGCGTGAGTCAGTTAGGTAGGACACAACGCAGGAGGTGGGACATATCTAGTGTTAAAACTGTCGCACTCAGGGTGAGGTTAAATGTTGAGGGAAACCACACCTAAGTGTCACATGTAGTTGTAAAGGTAGTCCTGGCCCAGTTTTCGGCTCGAGCCGAGCCTGGCAAAAGGAGGGGTGCAGTGTTGCGGTTTTGAGAACCCACACTTGTAAGTATAACATCATTAAAGGTTAAAGGTAGGACCCCATAGATAGGCCACAAGCAACACGTAGGTCACCATAGGACGTCAGTTATTTCTTAGTATGTGTTAGATAAGGCCATTCCCAATAGTTGCATCTGCGTTGCGTCAAACAAATAAGAGTAGGCCCTTCCGTTCATTTTGGCAGCCTCCCTTCCATGTGACGCCATTAAGCGCTCCCCAGTCTGTGCCCCATGGCCCCTCCCAATTGGTTACGCGCCTTTGCCAGCAGCGTTTGCAACCCCGCTGGGCTTCCGCCCAAACCAGCCCAGAAACCCACGAGGTAAGGCCCGAAAAGGGGGCGGAGCACCAGGACGGAGGTGCGGCCACGTCAAACAGCCATCAGGGCGGGGCCGGTAAACCATAACCAGCCAACCAGGGCTGGAGTGAGATCGCCTGACAGGCGTGGTTTTGGGCTTCCAGAGCGTTCGCTGGCTTGGTTATAAAAGCGCGCACAAAAGCACTTCGAGAGGACTTGGAAGGACCGATGCGATTGCAAAGGACTCGCCGGGGAAGGTTGACATTCAGTGGACTCGTGAGGAAAGTGCAGTGTGTAAAGGAGTTACGGAGCAGCGCTCATTGCGAAAGGACTGAAGCCAAGATTGGTGTTACAAAGGACTGGCACGATTCACGCATGAACAGGACTCGCGTGATAAAGACTTGAAGGAATTGAAGGAGAGGGCTGACTGGGCGAGCGCGCGGCACGCATTGCGGAGAACTGCAACGTGCTGAAGGACATTGGGGAGGGGGCGCTTGGAGCGAGTAAGACCGGTAGCGCGAGTACAAAAGCGCCGGTGCACATATTACGTACGCCAATAGCCCAGCTTACCTTTCCCGTCACTATAATTGTCTGCTCGCGCTACACTATGTGGAGAGCTGCCTGCCGGGTTTCGTCTGCTGGTACGGGTCGAGGACCGGAACCAGACCGGAGCCTGGACGCCATCGCCAGACCTTCCACCCTACCATCTACACCCCCCGCGTGAGTCTGAAGTCTGAGACCGAATCTGAGAGCGATCGGGCCCGTGTCCAGGGAATACAATAAGACTGTTTAAGACTGTCCTCTGTACTTTTCCTTCCTCTTTCTTTCTTGTACATTCTTTCGTTTCCTCCTCTTCTTTGTACATTGTAAATAAATTGCCTTGTTCTTTCTGGTTTCTCCTTAATCCGGTCGTCCTAGTCTTTTCTCAATTGGGTAAGCGTGGCACCATTAGGAACCGCTTAGAATCGGGTCTAGTCTTGGTTAACAGCTCGGATCGCGGATTGCTATCCGCTCGGCAATCTTCCATCAATATCCGTGATTCGAGCGGGAGTTATCTCCTCGTTTCCGGTCAGCGTTAGTACTTAGGTAATAGCGAATCCCTAGTCCTAAAAACCCTACCTAACGCTGCCCGGGAAGGACGTTATAACCCCCAGGATCGCGTCGGCCAGATAAGAGACAAGGGGATTAACCCCCTCTTGATAAGGGGAAAGCCGACGTCGGTGACCCGCAACTATATATATATATATATATATATATATATATATATATATATATATATTGTTGCGGATATGAGGACTGTATTTTTTTTTATTGTGTGTTTTATTATTATTATTATTGTTTAGTCTGCGCCTCCTGCCTCCGGAGCTGTGTAAAGGTCAAAGGGCGTCCCATAATTAGTCCATAAAGCATCCACACAACAGCTAATCATAGAATACCCCTGTTCGATAGCTTATATCTTATTATGTGTTTTAGGGTAAGGCTGTGTCTCCCATTAATTGAAATACTCCATTGCACCAGTGAAAGAGATAGATTCCCTTCATTCCCATTCCCAAAACCTCCATTCCCCCTTTCATCGATTGGAAACTACCTCCGCTCCAATTGCCGCCATTGACCACGAGGCAGGGTTGGGGAAGAAAGGCGGGTCCCCACCTCGTCATAGAGGGGAGGTGTGAGTCAGCCCCACTCAACCAACCACGAACAAGGGGTTGGACTTGGAGAGGGTGTGGAAAGAAAGATCGAGGAGGTTCGCGAAGGTTGAGGGGTGGGGCCTATATAACCCGCAGGCAGGGCGTTCCCAAGGCAGACAAGGGAGATGAGCTTTGACGACAGAGAAACTGCGAAAGAAGTCCAGGGTTGAACTGCAGCTCGAGCCACCGAAACTGCACTCACTGCAGCTCGAGCCACCGAAACTGCACTCGCTGCAGCTCGAGCCACCGAAACTGCACTTGCTGCAGCTCGAGCCACCGAAACTGCAGCCACAGCAGCGTGAGGCCTGGACGGCAGTTTGGAGTAGGGCCGCGAAGGAGCGGCGGCTGCCCACGAGTCGATCAGCTGCAGAACTAGTTGGACCTCCCTATCCCGCCAGCCATCCACCAGCCACCCACCTGCCATCCCTATCATCATTCCCCGTGTAAGTGTGCTCGTAGTCTGTCTTTTGTCTTGTCCCTGGGTAGTAACAATAAGTCTGTATACGCTAGTATTTTCACTGTGTCACCTGCGTCTCATGTGCTTGTAAATAAACATGACTGCTGTCTTTCTGCTTATGTGTGTGAATAGTAAATAAATTTAGTAGTATTTCCAAACCTTTCTTTGCCTTCGTTTATCTCTTTGCATTCGGTCGCTTTAGAGTTTTCCCGATTGAATAGCGGTGGCGCGATCCGGCCAAAGTTTGGGGCAAATCGGGTATTAGTCGGGGAATAACTGTTCGGTCGCGGTAATACCAACCGCTCGGTAAATAACATCTTTAACCGCGTCCGTAACAATATATATATATATATATATATATATATATATATATATATATATATATATATATATATATATATATATATATATATATATACAACAACAACAACAACGTGAATTTTAAGGCCATTTTTCCCTGCAAGAGCGGGGGTTAGCCTTGCGGTCCCCATGACAATCTTCTCCATTTTGCCCTATTTTCTACATCTCTCCTTGTTAACCCCCTTGCCTGCATTTCTTCTTCCACCATCTTTAGCCAAGTCTTTCTCGGTCTTCCCCGTCCTCTACTTCCTTCTACATTCATTTCCATCACTCTTCTCAACCAGTCATTTTGGTCCTTCCTCAACACATGACCAAACCATCTCAACCTGTTCCTCCACAGCATCAATTACAGGCTCTATTCCCATAATCTTTCGCAATTCATCATTTGTCTTCCTCTCTCTCAACGACACTCCGCACATCCACCGAACCATTCGCATTTCCATCCTTTCCAACCTTCGTTGCTGCTCTACGTTCATTACCCATGTCTCACTCCCATAAATCATAACACTTCTCACACATGCAGCATACACCTTTGCCTTCAGCTTCAAAGACACTCCCCTCCTCATCAGCACGCCACTCAGTTCCCGAAACTTCTTCCATGCACATCTCACTCAAGCAACCGTTGCCGAGTCTGATCCAGCTTCTCCATTCAGCATGTCTCCGAGGTAGCAAAATGTTTTCACACCTTCCAGCTTCACGCCGTCTCCAAGATCCAACTCAACATTTCCTCCATCTGCAGCTCCCCTCTATACACACCTTACATTTGAATGTAGCTGCCACACTGGTTAATGACCCTCTCAGACCACTACATTTTTGATGAACCCACTCAGCGCACATTGTACATTGAATGGAGTTCACTCCGACACCCTTCCTGCACACAGCACATGGCCACTTCCCAGTTCTTTCCACCTCACCACACGCTTTACCACTTGCCATCACCTTCGTCTTTCCTATATTCACCTTCAGACCTTTTGTCTACATACATTCCTACCACTTGTTCATCTTTTCCTTCAGTCCATCCATACTTTCCGCAATCAACACCAGATCATCTGCATACAACAACTCCCACGGTAAACCCTCGTTCATGGTCTGAGCCAGCACCTCCATCACAGCTACAAATAGTAGTGGACTTAGTACTGACCCCTGATGCACTCCCACCTTCACCACAAACTCACCACTGTTCCCATCCTTCGTCCTTAAAGCTGTGCGTGCTCATTTGTACATTGCCATCACTACTCTGATAAACCATTCCTCCACTTCTAACTTCCTCAATACCCATGTCAATACTTCGCGTGGAACCCTATCGAATGCTTTCTCCAGATCAACAAACCCAAGAAACAACTTCTTCCTCTTCTCCATGTACTTCTCCTGCAACTGCCTCACAATAAAGAGCGCGTCTCTCGTTCCTCTTCCTGGCATAAATCCAAACTGCATTTCTTCGATCTTCACCTTCTTCCTTATCCTCCTCTCCAACACCCTTTCCAATACCTTCATTCCATGCTCCAATAACTTTATCGCTCGGTACGAGCCACACTCCAGAGGGTCACCTTAACCCCTTGTATAGAGGGACGAGGGTACTCAGTTCCCAATCCAGTGGAATGCGACCTTCTTTCACCACCAGATTACAGATCTCTGCCATTCTCTTCACACCCCAACTTCCTGCTGCCTTCAACATATCTCCCACAACTCCTGTCGGCCCTCCCGCTTTTCTACTCTTCATTGCTTTTATCGCTTCCTCAACTTCCTTCTCAGTTATCTTCTCTGCCGGTCCTAAAACTGGGTTACTCTCTATGTTGCCATCCCATTCATTCTCTGTATTCAACAGCATTTCCATATTTATTTTCCATCTGCCTTTAATTCCATCTGGGTCCACAACGATTTGTCCCACTTCATCCTTCAAGCAACTCACCCCCATCACATCACACCTCTCTTTCGCTATCTGCTTTGCAATCCTGAATACCGCTCTCTGACCCTCTTCCGAATCCAAGCGTTCTCCGAACATTTTCCTACATGTCTCCTGCGCCTTTGCTACCTCTTTCTTTGCAGCCTTCTTGGCTGCCTTATACCTTTCATGCTCTGCTTTTTCTGCTCCTGTACCCTTCGCCTTCTGCCACTCCTTGAACTTCTTCCTCTTCTCGTCAATCCTCTTTCCAACTTCATCATCCCACCACCATGTTTCCGAGTGCCTCGGTGGTCCTTTTGTCCATCCACATACCTCACCAACGGCTCCCAACAGACTATCTTTCATTGACATCCAACCACGTTCAAGCTCAACCACATCCACCTCTACCCGACTCATCCTCTTTTAATGCCTCCCTTACTGTCACCTCTTTCAACCTCCACACCTTCATTCTCGGTTGGCACTTCACCCTCCAAGCTCTCCTCGCATCTTTCACCCTTATGTCGCAGACAACCAAGTCGTGCAGTGAAACAGCCTCCTCCCCCGGGATCACCTTTGTATCCCGGAGGTGCCCCCTATCTCGCCTACGCACCATGAGGTAGTCAACAGTTGTCGTCGACCCACCTGACGTGTATGTAACAAGTTTATTATCCCCTTTCTGGAACTGAGTATTACAAATCAACAAATCAGCTCCATCAGCAAACTCCAAAATCCTTTCACCTTCTCCATTTCTCACACCATATCCGTAACCCCCATGAACTCCCTCAAAACCGTCCATACTCCTTCCCACATGTCCATTTAGGTCTCCTCCTACCACAACAACTTCCTCATCTTTCACGTTTTCCATCAGTTTCTCTATCGCACACCAGAACTTGTCCTTCTCTTCATCGCTCCGACCAACCTGCGGAGCATATCCCGAGATGACGTTCACCAAGAGCTTTCCAACTCTCACCACACTGTCTACAAACTCCTCAGAAAACATGACGCCAACACCATTCACGCCCTCCGGGCACCCTTGCCACACAAACTTGTATTTCTGTCCCTGCCTACCTTTCACCATTCTCACACCACTTCCCTTCCATCTCGTCTCTTGCACACAACATATGTCCACTCTTCTTCTGACCAATACTTCCACCACTTCTCCTGATCTCCCTGTCATTGTCCCTACATTCCATGTCCCAAACCTCAGAAACCGATCTCCACTTCGGGCTGTACCCTGCCCATATGTAGTTGTAATTGTCATGGATCTCTTTTTGAGGCAATGTTTTTATGGCCGGATGCCCTTCCTGACGCCAACCCTCCTAGTCGCCTCTTTCGACACGCAGGGATACGGTGTACCTATTCTAACCAGGGTACACACCGTATTGTTAGGGTTGTATGTACACACCGTGTATACCAGCGTATTGTTAGGATTGTATGTATATATATTTTTTTTTTGTGCAAAAGAGTGAAATAATGGTGCGTATGCATGTAACTGTATTAAAGATACAGTGCTAACCCATATACCCTACAACCAATTGATTTGACATTTGTAAAGGAAGAATCCAGAGAATCATGACATAAAGCAGATTTCCACATGTAAATAATGGTGCGAATGCATGTAACTGTACTAAAAATACAGTGCTAACCCATATACCCTACAACCAATTGATTTGACATTTGTAAAGGAAGAATCCAGAGAATCATGACATAAAGCAGATTTCCAAAATCTTGGACTAATGGCGATGCTTAAGAAAAGAGCAAGAAGTGTCACTTGTTTTGAAACATAAACTCTATCACAATTCGTTTGCTAGCTTTATAAACTCTGCCACCAAAGGTTGATGGAGGTTATGTTTTCACCCCTGTTTGTCCGTTTGTCTGTCCGTTTGTGAACAAAATATTTTAAAAAGTTGTGGACGGATTCGGACAAAATTTGGCAGAGAGGTATTGTATGTGACAAGGAAGAATCGATTCAATTTTGGTGAAGATCCGGTTCTGGATCCACCGAGTAGAATTTTTTAAGCGATTCTTCACCATTGAGTGACATGGCCAACCAGGTGGAGGTATGCTCTCTACAGAGTGCCGTTCTAGTTTTTCTTGCGGTGGTCTAGGTACATGATTTGGAGTACCAACAGCGAAACGATTGACATAAAAAAAATGCGGGATGGAATGAACTTGTGAAGAAGAGAAATTAGCCTCTTGTGGAGGAAATTCCAGGAGCAGTCACCGTTAGGAATGGAGGTTATGATAGAGCAGTTGTGACTTCAGAGAGAAAATATTTATGGTTAACATTTCCGTTAAAAGATGAGGTATTTTTTATGGAGGTAATATTTGTGGTTAACATTTCATTTATGATTAACATAACAGTTAATATTTATGGTTAACATTTCCATTAAAAGATGAGGTATTTTTTATGGTGGTAATATTTATGGTTAACATTTCCATTAAAAGATGAGGTATTTTTTATGGTGGTAATATTTGTGGTTAACATAACAGGTAATATTTATGGTTAACATTTCCATTAAAAGATGAGGTATTTTTTATGGTGGTAATATTTGTGGTTAACATAACAGGTAATATTTATGGTGAACATTTCCGTTAAAAGATGATGTATTTTTTATGGTGCTAATATTTGTGGTTAACATTTCATTTATGGTTAACATAACAGGTAATATTTATGGTTAACATTCCCATTAAAAGATGAGGTATTTTTTATGGTGGTAATATTTGTGGTTAACATTCCCATTAAAAGATGAGGTATTTTTTATGGTGGTAATATTTATGGTTAACATTCCCATTAAAAGATGAGGTATTTTTTATGGTGCTAATATTTGTGGTTAACATTTCATTTATGGTTAACATAACAGGTAATATTTATGGTTAACATTCCCATTAAAAGATGAGGTATTTTTTATGGTGGTAATATTTGTGGTTACCATTTCATTTATGGTTAACATAACAGGTAATATTTATGGTTAACATTTCCGTTAAAAGATGAGGTATTCTTATGGTGCTAATATTTGTGGTTACCATTTCATTTATGGTTAACATAACAGGTAATATTTATGGTTAACATTTCCATTAAAAGATGAGGTATTTTTTATGGTAGTAATATTTGTGGTTAACATTTCATTTATGGTTAACATAACAGATAATATTTATGGTGAACATTTCCGTTAATAGATGAGGTATTTTTTATGGTGGTAATATTGGTGGTTAACATAACAGGTAATATTTATGGATAACATTTCCGTTAAAAGATGAGGTATTTTTTATGGTGGTAATATTTGTGGTTAACATTTCAGTTATGGTTAACATAACAGGTAATATTTATGGTTAACATTTCCATTAAAAGATGAGGTATTTTTTATGGTGGTAATAGTTGTGGTTAACATTTCATTTATGGTTAACATAACAGGTAATATTTATGGTTAACATTTCCATTAAAAGATGAGGTTTTTTATGGTGCTAATATTTGTGGTTACCATTTCATTTATGGTTAACATAACAGGTAATATTTATGGTTAACATTTCCGTTAAAAGATGAGGTATTTTTTATGTTGCTAATATTTGTGGTTACCATTTCATTTATGGTTAACATAACAGGTAATATTTATGGTTAACATTTCCATTAAAAGATTAGGTATTTTTTATGGTGGTAATATTTATGGTGAACATTTCCATTAAAAGATGAGGTATTTTTTATGGTGCTAATATTTGTGGTTACCACTTCATTTATGGTTAACATAACAGGTAATATTAATGGTTAACATTTCCGTTAAAAGATGAGGTATTTTTTATGGTGGTAATATTTGTGGTTACCATTTCATTTTTGGTTAACATAACAGGTAATATTTATGGTTAACATTTCCGTTAATAGATGAGGTATTTTTTATGGTACTAATATTTGTGGTTACCATTTCATTTATGGTTAACATAACAGGTAATATTTATGGTTAACATTTCCGTTAATAGATGAGGTATTTTTTATGGTGGTAATATTTGTGGTTACCATTTCATTTTTGGTTAACATAACAGGTAATATTTATGGTTAACATTTTCGTTAAAAGATGAGGTATTTTTTATGGTGGTAATAGTTGTGGTTAACATTTCATTTATGGTTAGCATAACAGGTAATATTTATGGTGAACATTTCCGTTAAAAGATGAGGTATTTTTTATGGTGCTAATATTTGTGGTTACCATTTCATTTATGGTTAACATAACAGGTAATATTTATGGTTAACATTTCCATTCAAAGATGAGGTATTTTTACGGTGGTAATATTTGTGGTTACCATTTCATTTATGGTTAACATAACAGGTAATATTTATGGTTAACATTTCCGTTAAAAGATGAAGGTATTTTTTATGGTGGTAATATTTGTGGTTAACATTTCATTTAAGGTTAACATAACAGTTAATATTTATGGTTAACATTTCCATTAAAAGATGAGGTATTTTTTATGGTGGTAATATTTGTGGTTAACATAACAGGTAATATTTATGGTTAACATTTCCTTTAAAAGATGAGGTATTTTTATGGTGGTAATAGTTGTGGTTAACATTTCATTTATGGTTAACATAACAGGTAATATTTATGGTTAGCATTTCCATTAAAAGATGAGGTATTTTTTATGGTGGTAATATTTGTGGTTAACATTTCATTTATGGTTAGCATAACAGGTAATATTTATGGTGAACATTTCCGTTAAAAGATGAGGTATTTTTTATGGTGCTAATATTAGTGGTTAACATAACAGGTAATATTTATGGTTAACATTTCCGTTAAAAGATGAGGTATTTTTATGGTGGTAATATTTGTGGTTAACATTTCATTTATGGTTAACATAACAGGTAATATTTATGTTTAACATTTCCGTTGAAAGATGAGGTATTTTTTATGGTGGTAATATTTGTGGTTAACATTTCATTTATGGTTAACATAACAGGTAATATTTATGGTTAACATTTCCATTAAAAGAAGAGGTATTTTTTATGGTGGTAATAGTTGTGGTTAACATTTCATTTATGGTTAACATAACAGGTAATATTTATGGTTAACATTTCCGTTAAAAGATGAGGTATTTCTTATGGTGCTAATATTTGTGGTTACCATTTCATTTATGGTTAACAAAACAGGTAATATTTATGGTTAACATTTCCGTTAAAAGATGAGGTATTTTTTTATGGTGGTTACCATTTCATTTATGGTTAACATAACAGGTAATATTTATGGTTAACATTTCCGTGAAAAGATGAGGTATTTTTTATGGTGGTAATAGTTGTGGTTAACATTTCATTTATGGTTAACATAACAGGTAATATTTATGGTTAACATTTCCGTTAAAAGATGAGGTATTTTTTCTGGTGGTAATATTTGTGGTTAACATTTCATTTATGGTTAACATAACAGGTAATATTTATGGTTAACATTTCCGTTAAAAGATGAGGCATTTTTATGGTGGTAATATTTGTGGTTACCATTTCATTTATGGTTAACATAACCGGTAATATTTATGGTTAACATTTCCATTAAAAGATTAGGTTTTTTTAATGGTGGTAATAGTTGTGGTTAACATTTCATTTATGGTTAACATAACAGGTAATATTTATGGTTAACATTTCCATTAAAAGATGAGGTATTTTTTATGGTGGTAATAGTTGTGGTTAACATTTCATTTATGGTTAACATAACAGGTAATATTTATGTTTAACATTTCCGTTAAAAGATGAGGTATTTTTATGGTGGTAATATTTGTGGTTAACATTTCATTTATGGTTAACATAACAGGTAATATTTATGTTTAACATTTCCGTTAAAAGATGAGGTATTTTTTATGGTGGTAATATTTGTGGTTAACATTTCATTTATGGTTAACATAACAGGTAATATTTATGGATAACATTTCCGTTAAAAGATGAGGTATTTTTTATGGTGGTAATAGTTGTGGTTAACATTTCATTTATGGTTAACATAACCAGTAATATTTATGGTTAACATTTCTGTTAAAAGATGAGGTATTTTTTATGGTGGTAATATTTGTGGTTAACATTTAATTTATGGTTAACATAACAGGTAATATTTATGGATAACATTTCCGTTAAAAGATGAGGTATTTTTTTATGGTGGTAATAGTTGTGGTTAACATTTCATTTATGGTTAACATAACAGGTAATATTTATGGTTAACATTTCCGTTTAAAGATGAGGTATTTTTTATGGTGGTAATAGTTGTGGTTAACATTTCATTTATGGTTAACATAACCGGTAATATTTATGGTTAACATTTCTGTTAAAAGATGAGGTATTTTTATGGTGGTAATATTTGTGGTTAACATTTCATTTATGGTTAACATAACAGGTAATATTTATGGATAACATTTCCGTTAAAAGATGAGGTATTTTTTTATGGTGGTAATAGTTGTGGTTAACATTTCATTTGTGGTTAACATAACAGGTAATATTTATGGATAACATTTCCGTTAAAAGATAAGGTATTTTTTTATGGTGGTAATATTTGTGGTTAACATTTCATTTATGGTTAACATAACAGGTAATATTTATGGTTAACATTTCCGTTAAAAGATGCTAGTAGATGTACGTATATTTAAGAAGTATATTCACCTCTGCCACCAAAGGTTATGTATCCATCTCTGTTTGCCTGTCTCTTTGTGAGCAAGATTTCACAAAACGTTATGGACAGATTTCGGACAAAACTTGGTGCACAGGTTAGGTGTGTGACAAGGACAAATTGATTAAATTTTGATGAAGATATACATCCGGATACGAGAATATGTTCATTTATAAGTGATTTTTCGGCATTGAGAGATGGGGCCAAAATCGATCGACAGAATGATATTTCAAAAATTTGTGGACGGATTATGATAAAATTTGGATGGATGACTTTGGTAGGTGACAAGAACAAACTGATTAGGTTTTGGTTAAGGCCCAGTTGAAGATGCTGCCTATCAGAGGGATACAAGCCATAAACTGTTCAGCCTGGTGGAGCTATGTGCGCTACCGAGTGCCGTTCTAGTTACCTGCGCCACTGAAGGTGGATGGAGGTTATGTTTTCACCCCTGTATATCTGTTTGCTTGTCTGTGAACAAAATATCTCAAAACGTTATGGACGGATTCGGACGAAATTTGGCGGAGAGGTTGCTCATGTGACAGGGACGAAATTATTAGATTTTGGTGAAGATCCGGATCTGGATCTGAGAATTATTGAAGTGATTCTTCATCATTGAGCGATAGGGCCAAAACCTATAGCACGATATCTCAAAAAGTTATGGACGGATCTGGACGAAACTTGGTGGACAGGTTGGGTGGGTGACAAGACCGAATCGATTTGATTTTGGTGAAGATCTGAATGTGCGTTCGGATATGAGAATTATTTAATTTTGTCAAGTGATTCTTCACCATTAAGAGATTGGGTGAAAAGTGATATAAAACATGATATTTCAAAAAGTTGTGGACGAGTTATGACAAAACCAGGTGGACGAGTTGGTTAGGTGACAAGAACAAGCCTATTCGATTTTGGTGCAGGTCCGAAACCAGATTCGTCCTGTCATTGGGATACAAAACATAAACTGTTCAGTCTGGCGCAGGTATCCTCTCTACCGAGTGCCGTTCTAGTTTTGTTGCTGCAAGTCGATGTTAACCGCATTAGGAATGGTGATGGCTTCCAGGTTTTGCCAGACCCGGGCACCTCATTGTAACAGCTGTCGCTGCTTTGTCTAAAGTGTTTCAGGAAAGGAAATCTAATACCGAGGATGGAATAATTGCATCAAATTTTATACTTTGATTACCACTTTGCCCACAAAGTGGTACATTTTAATATTGTTGTGTAAAAAGATTTCACATTCTGTTGTGTTAAATCTTGACTTGGTTTCAATGTATTTATGATAACGACAATGCCCTAATGATGGTGACAACTGAACAAGCACCCTAAATGTTGTGGGTTAAAATCTGGCTTAAGGCCGAGCCATTAAAGATCAGGCAATCTAAGCTCAAGATACAGATCTACTATCATGGGGAATCATCATGCCATCAGTAGTGTTGCATGGGCTCGAATCTCAGTGCAGCGATAAACTCCTCACCTCATACAAGGCTTTCATCCACAGCTCAATGGAATACTGCTCTCCCCTCTGGGCTGGTGCTCCTGCCTCACACCTAGCTCGTCTTCACGCTGTTGAAACCAAAGCTTTCAGAATCATTGGAATCTCCCACGATGAAGCTGATTGTGAGGGCCTTTCACTCGCTCACGGCAGGCAGGTTGGTGGTCTTTCTGTCTTCTACCGACTCCTCTCCGGCCTTGCTCCCCCTGCTCTGTCTGTGTTCTGTTCCCCAAATTTTCCTGCAAGTCCGTTTTTCACAGCTGTCCACGCTCTACATCAAAATTGAAGTTAAGTAATTGTTCCCATTTGTATTTTCGTTATAACTGTATTTATGTTATGGTGTGTGTACGTATATTGTGTCCCAAGGAAGATTTTTGGTGCAAATCTTCCATACCTGTATAGAAAATCGTGTTAATTCGTGTCGTGTCTTGAGGCCTTGTACAGTGTACAACCTTGAGGCTTTGTTTTTCTCTCAGCGGTCCGTCGTTTTGTGCTCCAATAACTTTCGTTCTCTGCTTTTCCCAGTCTTTTCACCCCATAGCCTACTTCCTTGTGTAAATCCCAACTCCAAAAAAACAAAAAAAAACATTTCCTTCTCTGTTCTTATTCTTTGTTCTCATTCGTTTATTCGTTCTTATTCATTCATTCGTTCTTCGACCACGTGTTTCTCCCCCATTTCCCCAGATAGTTTTCACTGTTAAACTTTATAATGTTTACACTTTCCCCTCAAGTTCTGTATTCCGTCATATATTAAAACACGTTTTTCTTCTTCTTCTTTAAAAGGTTGCTTTCGACTTGCTCACCAAATCTATTCATCCCAAAAAAATATTACATCTCTTACAGTTCCTCTTTTCCACATTCACGAAACTCTCCTGCACTCCACCCCTCCATCCAGCGTCCTGAAACGTATTTTTGACTCGAAGGTCACAAGAAACACATTTTGCAATGAATGTTCGTTTCCCATTAATCGTACACTTTCTAAAATCCAATCTCACCCCTCCCCTCCAAATCTTCCCCATCACCCCTCCCCTCCAAATCTTCCCCATCACCCATCCCTTTCAAATCTTCCCCCTTTCCCCTCCCCTCCTAATCCTCCCCATCACCCATCCCTTTCAAATCTCCCCCCTTGCCCCCTCCCTCCTAAACTACCCATCACCCCTCCCCTCCAAGACTCCCCCTCGCCCCTCCCCTCCTAGACTCCTCCCTCACCCCTCCCCTCCAAATCTCCCCCATATCCCATCCCTTTCAAATCCCTCCCCTTGTCCCTTCCCTCCGAAACTCCCCCCTCCCCTTCAAATCTCCCCACCCTAATTTCTTCTCAATTTCCCCCCCTCAAAGCATCCTCCCCGCTTCTTCCCCCTTCCAACTCTCACCTCCATCTCCCCCAACCTTCTGCCTCGCTCTTCCCCCTCCTCAAATAACACCTCATTGTGCCTCACCCAATCACCATCAAACCTTTTGTCCGCCCCATCCTTCCCTTTCTCCGAGCTATTCTGAAATCTCTGACACACCTTCAACAGCTCTCCCTCCCTCTTCCACCTCTTCCACATCTTACCCTACCCCTCCTCCCCCCTGTTCTGTATCCGATGCTCCCCCTTCCTCTTCATTAACGGTATGGACCTCAAACATCCGGGGCCTTCGTTCAAACTTGACTGATCTCTCCATACAGGTTGCTTCTGTCAAACCAGACGTGATCTGCTTAACAGAAACTTTCCTCCTTCATGATGTCTCTGATTCCTTAGTATCTCTCCCGGGTTACTCCCTCCTCCGGTATGATAGACCTGAGCCTCGTCCTGGAGGTGGGGTTGCTATCTTTATCAAAAACTCTCTTCCTCACTCGCCCTGCACTGCACTCTCGCCACCTCACCCCCAGGAATACCTCTGGCTATGGCTTCCCCTTCGCTCCCACCTCTTGTTCATATGTGTGTTGTACCGTCCACCAAACAGTGATGACTCCATCTACATCTCGCTGTCTGATAATATGGACCAACTTCTATCTACTCATCCCAACTCTCTCTGCCTCATATGTGGTGATTTCAATTGTCACCATGCCAGTTGGCTGGGTGTGGGTACCTCTCTCACCAGCCATGGCTCCTCAGCAAAGGACTTCTGCGACTCACTGGGACTGACTCACTGGGTCAATTTCCCGACCCGGATCTCAGTCAACGGAGCATCTTCTCTTCTGGACTTGGTTATGACTAACTTCCCTGAAAATGTCTGCTGCTCTTCTTCTGCTCCAATCGGCTCATCTGATCATGTGCTTATTAAAGTGGACATCTCTCTGACCATTCTCAGGGAGCCTGCTCAGCGTCGACGAGTCTGGCATTTCACTCAGGCCAACTGGCACGGTCTTCAAGCAGCCATCAATCATCTGGACTGGTCTCCCATCTCTACCACCTCTGACATCAACTCATCCTGGGAATTCTTCCAAAGTAAATTGCTCTCTCTCATGCACAGATTTATCCCATCTCGTCTTCAGTTGTCATACCCTTCCTCCCATCCATGGTACACGGAATCTTGTGGTGAGGCTGTTGCCCAGAAACAACTTGCCTACGTCTCCTGGAAAGCAAATGCAACGGAAGGAAATCTCATTTCCTTTCACAAAGCCCGAAACAAGTGTGTGTCCACCCTCAGGAGAGCCAGGAAACAATTTCTCTCTGTTCTCAAGACCGAACTTTCTTATCTGTCTCCCTCTTCCAAATCCTGGTGGCATCTGGTCAAATCTGTTTCTGGTGCTTGTTCCCCCTCCATCCCCTCCCTTACCTCAAACGGCTACACAGCTGACTCCGCACGTGAAAAAGCTGAATGCCTCAACTCTGTGTTTCCCTCTAAATCTTGTGTCCCAAACCCATCCCTCTCTGTACCCACCATACCCAGTCGTACCCATTTGCTCCTGGACTCCGTGTCCTTTCCTCCTGACAAGGTGGAAAGGTTTCTGTCAACCCTCGACTCTGATTCTGCAACTGGACCTGACGGCATCAGCCCACGGGTCCTAAAATCCTGTTCTTCCGCTCTTTCACTCCCTCTCTCTGTTCTCTTCACCCTCTCTTTTGCTCACGGTCAACTTCCATCTGCTTGGAAATCAGCCAACATCACTGTTTTGCACAAAAAAGGTGCAAAAACAGATCCTAGCAACTACAGACCAATCAGCCTTCTCCCAATTATCAGCAAAGTCATGGCATCCATCATTGCTTCGGATATGAAATCTTTCCTCTTCTCCAATGGCTTGATCTCTGATCATCAATTTGGTTTCAGACCAGGTCACTCTACTCTGGACATGCTGCTTCTGCTGTCTCAACAATGGATGGAGGTCCTCAATGCCAAACAGGAAATTAGAGCTGTCTCCCTCGACATATCACGTGCCTTCGATACGGTCTGGCACCCCGCTCTGCTCACCAAACTCTCCTCCTTTGGTATCCATGGAAATCTCCACGCATGGCTGGCGGACTTCCTCTCTAGTCGTAGTCAACGTGTGGCCCTGAATGGGTTTCTCTCATCTCCTCTTCCTGTTCAGGCTGGAGTTCCCCAAGGCAGTGTTCTGGGCCCTGTGCTTTTTCTGGTCTTCATCAATGATCTCTCTGACTCTCTTGAAAATCCTCTCTATCTCTTTGCTGATGACTCCACTCTCTGCCGCTCCATTCCTCATCCGTCAGATTGGCAGTCCGCAGCCTCCTCACTCTCTGCAGACCTGGACAAAATCACAGACTGGGCAAACAAGTGGAACATGTCTTTCAATCCTGACAAATCTCACACTCTTACGATGTCTCTCCGAAAAGACCGACTGGACAACCCTCCCATCTACTTTTTGAATAATCCTCTCCAAGAAGTTCTGTCACTCAAGCTTTTGGGTCTCACTATCTGCCATGATCTTTCCTGGGAAAACCACATTTCCAAGCTGGCCTCCAAAGCCAGTCGCCGACTGGGCATCCTCCGTCGTGCGAAGTCCTTCGTTGGCACACCTGAGCTCCTCACCACATACAAGGCTTTCATCCGCAGCTCAATGGAGTACTGCTCTCCCCTCTGGGCTGGTGCTCCTGCCTCACACCTAGCTCGTCTTCACGCTGTTGAAACCAAAGCGTTCAGAATCATTGGAATCTCCCGCGATGACGCTATCTCCGAGGGCCTTTCACTTAATCACCGCAGGCAGGTTGGTGGTCTTCCGTCTTCTACCGACTCCTCTCCGGCCTTGCTCCCCCAGCTCTCTCTGGGCTCTGTCCCCCAAATATTCCTGCAGGTCGCACAAGATCTGCCTGCAACCCTCTTATGGTTAAACTGCCAAAATCAAGACTCTCTGCTCACCTTCACTCCTTCATTCCTCTTTTCTCCCACCTCTGGAACAAACTCCCTCACTCTCTTCAATCCCACTCCTCCCTCCAGGTCTTTAAAACGGCTGTTCACCACCATCTCTTATCTTCCCCAATCCAAAACCTTGATCTTTTCTACCCCTGCTAATTTCACCCCAAATCCACTTTTTTGAGGTGACTTTTGACGTCTTTCCTGGAAGTCCTTGGTGTCCTTGCGTTTTATACCTATCCTGCCTCCCCCCAGGCCCTCTCCCTCCAAAAACATCTCCCGATGTCCCTGCTCTCAAATGTTGTGTTTGTGTGCTTCCTCCCCTTCTCTCCCCATCTTGTCGACCGCTCCCCTTTTTATATACTTTGTTTGCTTGTTTGTTTGATTTGTTTGTTTGATAAATGTTAGCTCTTTCACGAGCCTCGACTCTGTATACAAAAAACAAACAAAAAAAAGGACACACAAGATCTGCCAGCAACCCTCTTCTGGTGAAACTGCCAAAATCAAGACTCTCTATTCACCTTCACTGTTTCATTCCTCTTTTCTCCCGCCTCTGGAACAAACTCCACACTCTCTTCAATCCCACTCCTCCCTCCAGGTCTTTAAAACTGCTGTTCACCACCATCTCTTATCTTCCCCCATCCAAAACCTTGATCTTTTCTACCCCCGTTAAAACACCCTAAATCCACCTTTTTCAATCTCCAACTTCTTTCCTGAAATTCCTAGTAGTGCAAATTTGTTTTATACCATGTACCCTTCTCATGGCCTTGACTCTGTATACAAAAAACCCCCCAAAAAACCTGTCATCCCAGTGTTTCGCATGTAGTACGAGGCATCAATGTGTGTGCCGTCCCTCGGATTGTCGTTAAACGGGGCATCCCATCTACCGGCATTAGTTGGTTGACGTTAAAGATCCCATGGTGTCCTTCACAAAGAGTAGGCGAGCTATCGCTGGCACCCTGAATGAATTACTAATTCCTGCTGTAACCTACAGAGGAGACTGTTTTAGGGCCCCAGTCAAGGCCTGCCTTTTTTGCATGTGAAAAAAGGTAAAAAGTCCAAACATTTGAACAGCCTCGGACGTGCACCTTGACCCCATGGTCAAGGCACAACGTCAACAAGGCTGTCCCAATAACAATACACATGCGCCTCAACCCCAAGGCACATGGTCATTCAAACGCATGCATCATGCCCCCGAAGGGCCACAATGCATGGTCATACAATTGGGACCACTCCTCTTAATAGGAGTAAGACCCCTTAATCCACCAGCAGGGCATTACTCCTGCCAGGTCTCTCAGCCAAAAGGCATCTCAGCCACTGCATCAGCAGCACTGCCAGGCCCCTGTATGAACTGATGCTAACCCACAGCCATTGTCTGCATACAAACGATGACGATGGCAATGATGATTATGCCATCGTCATAACATTGGTAAGACCGAGCTGGTTCACTAATGAGGTAATGTTCCTCTTTCTTGTACCCTCTGTCACTTTGACAATGTTGTATATTGTCAAAATGTCACTTTAAAACAAGACCAAAAGTCTAACGGCGGCGTAGCCGGGCTTGTAAAATATGATAAACCACAAGCACACATGATTAGCTTTTTAAACAGTCGTTAATGCTGCTTAAAACATCAAACAAATAAATTTGGAGGAATCCCGACATCCGTGAGGTAAGTTTTACAAACAGAATTGAGCGAAGATCTACTGTAATCTATATACCCCACAAGGGACGGAGGTGTGCTCATTTACAAAGCAGCTAGCTTGCGCTTGCCAAGCCAGCCGTTCCTTAAGGGTTTTGAATGGAGTGCTTGCTCGAATGCTTTTCACCACTTGGCGATCTCTCCACAAGAACCTTGGTAAATGAACACACACAAAATGTTCTTGAGACCCGATCATAGATCGACTGTAATCTATATACCCCAAAGAGGAATGACCTTTCCTGCCGCTATCGAAGTGAACGGGTGTTTACGCCGTAATGACATCATATACGTAATGAAGTAGCATGACGGCCGGACACAAAAGTTCCGCTACTTTTATATATATTTAAGATATATATTTAACAACCAGTACGTTTGCAGTCACTACAAAGGGTGACGTGTTACGATTAAATTTACTATAATAATAACGTTACGTTATTATTACGAAAATTCTATTATTTTTTTAAAACCAAGCTGAATTCCTTACTTCCGCTTTTACACCGCTTCAATCAATCAACTTTCCATTCACGACATTGGGATTAAAGTATTATGGTTGTATTTACTATAATATTATTATTACTACGAAAACGATACTACTGAAACGACACCACTGTATTAAGAAACCTGTGTTTAATTTGTCCGAAGCGGACGGTGAGTCATAACGTCTAAGGCCGATACGTACCGTATTGTTGGAAGAGACGTAACGTCGATGCTTTCGATATTTGATGGTCATTTTAACAATCGGTTTGTTTGTGTTTCACACTGAATGAAAAACGTAAAGGTAGAGCATGGCGATTGTGATACATGACAGGTTCGACAATATGTTCGGCATATATATCAAAAATGGCGGTGCGTGGAGGGTCAGCCGCAGCACCGCCGTAATGACATCAGACGTAATCACATCACCATGTCATGTGACCAGATTCTCAGCTCTGATTGGTAGACGTTTGAGGGGACATACATACATACATACATACATACATACATACATACAGATGGACAAACACTGTTCTAGACAGCTCTGCCCGATGGGCTGTGCCGTAAAAAAAAAGGTAAAAAAAACAACTCACCACCAAGTTCCCAAACACCAAAACCACCAAGAAGAATATGATGCAGATGTAGTCATTTTCAGAAAGCTTCATGCATATCCACATATTCTCAATCCACTCGCCGCACAAAATACGGAACACAATGAGGAAGGAGTGCCAGAAGTTTTTCGTGTGCCAACGCAAAGGAACCTTTTCTGGCAAAATAGCTTTCACATGTTCATCGTTGTATATTTCCTTAAAGAGCTGCATACCGACGATGGCAAAGATGAACACAATGACAACGAGAATAACTGTGAGATTTCCAAGAGCGCCTATTGTGTTTCCGATGATCTTCATTAGTGACTTCATTGTTGGCCATGACTTCGCCAGTTTGAATACTCTCAGCTGAAGGGGGAAAAACAAACAGGTATCTTATGAGTATATCCGATATTGATGTTCATTTTCCATAATGATAATTGTTGATTGACACAACAGAGCATTGATCCAGGTTTTAAAAAGAGAAGTTTGGAGGAATGGAAGAGGGAGGGGGGGGGGGGGGATAACCCTTGGACAACCTCCACTAGATCAACCTATGTTGGTGTAAGTGCATTCATTAATACATTTCCTGACTCCAAGACTTTTGGCCATCATGAAATGAGTAAATGGGATTCATAGGCCAAATAGGATGGTCACACACCATGCAAAGCCTAACTCTAACATTGTACTTACTACTTTGATCAATATATGCAGGGGCTCACACTCAAGTACACCAATACTTGACTGACCCTCATTCGAGCAGAAAGGAAGTGCTGATTAAAAAAATATACAACACATAAAATGGTAAAATAGCACCAGGTGCATGCACGCACACACACACACACACACACACACACACACACACACACACACACACACACACACACACACACACACACACACACACACTATATATATATATATATATATACGGCAGACACCTATTTTTTTATTGAAATACCTATTTTGGGGAAAGTTATAAATATATGATAATACATTAAATCCTATAGCAAGTAAAGTTGGAATAAATGATGTAGCATTGATGGGTTGACCGACTGCCTGTACGCAACTGAGGTTGTGGATCTACTGATGTACCATCTATTGATGTGGATCCATGATCGAGGTTGTGGATCCGCCGTTGGGAGAGGTCCTGGGCTGAAAGGATCGAAACCTCGAGGAAGAACGGTGCCCAGCTGATGATCCGTGCAGTCGGGAAACTAATCAATTGCTTCCAGGTTAAGGTTCTTGCTTTGGGTAGAGGAACTATGTTTGAGGTTTACAATTTAAATAAAGTTGAATATGGGATGTTGTGAAATTAACATCATTTACAGCAATCCTTTAAATTATTTATATTTAAGTTTAGGAACAACCGATACTGCACAATTAATTAAATGCATTTTTAAATAAGAATTGAAAAAGAGAAATAAGAATTGAAAATCATGAGATAGAATTGTGAGAAACAAAAATAAAAAAAACAAGATGTGTGTGTGTGTGTGTGTGTGTGTGTGTGTGTGTGTGTGTGTGTGTGTGTGTGTGTGTGTGTGTGTGTGTGTGTGTGTGTGTGTGTGTGTGTGTGTGTGTGAATAAGAGAGCGACAGAATTGTGAGGAAAATAAATGAAAAAAACGAGATGTGTGTGTAAATTTTTATATTTACATACAGTGCATTCAGAAAGTATTCAGACCCCTTCACTTTTTTCACATTTTGTTATGTTGCAGCCTTATGCTAAAGTCGTTTAAATTCATTTTTTCCCTCATCAATCTACACTCAATACCCCATAATGACAAAGAGGAAAACAGGATTTAGGAATGTTTTGAAAATTTATTAAAAAGAAAAAACTCAAATATCACATTGACATAAGTATTCAGACCCTTAACTCAGTACTTAGTTGAAGCACCTTTGGCAGCGATTACAGCCTCGAGTATTCTTGGGTATGACACGACAAGCTTTGCACACCTGGATTTGGGGATTTTCTGCCATTCTTCTCTGCAGATCCTCTCAAGCTCTGTCAGGTTGGATGGGGACCGTTGGTGAACAGCCATTTTCAGGTCTCTCCAGAGATGTTCGATTGGGTTCAACTCAGGGCCCTGGCTGGGCCACTTAAGGACCTTCACAGAGTTGTCCCTAAGCCACTCCTGCATTGTCTTGGATGTGTGCTTAGGGTCATTGTCCTGTTGGAAGGTGAACCTTCGGCCCAGTCTGAGGTCCTGAGCGCTCTGTTTCAGGTTTTCATTAAGGATATCTCTGTACTTTGCTCCGTTCATTGTTCCCTCAACCCTGACCAGTCCCCCAGTCCCTGCTGCTGAAAAACACCCCCACAGCATGATGCTACCACCACCATGCCTCATGGTTGGGATGGTATTGGGCAGGTGATGAGCAGTGCCTGGTTTCCTCCAGACATGACGCTTAGAATTGAGGTCAATCAGTTCAATCTTGGTTTCATCTGACCACAGAATCTTGTTTCTCACAGTCTGAGAGTCCTTTGGGTGCTTTTTTGCAAACTCCAAGCGGGCTTTCATGTGTCTTTCGCTGAGGAGAGGCTTCCGTCTGGCCACTCTGGCATAAAGCCCAGATCGGTGGAGTGTTGCAGTGATGGTTGTCCTTCTGGAAGTTTCTCCCATAACCACACAGGATCTCTGGAGCTCAGCCAGAGTGACCATCGGGTTCTTGGTCACCTTTCTTACCAAGGCCCTTCTCCCCCGATTGCTCAGTTTGGCTGGGCGGCCAGCTCTGGGAAGAGTCCTGGTTGTTCCCAACGTCTTCCATTTAAGAATTATGGAGGCCACTGTGCTCTTGGGAACCTTCAATGCAGCAGAACATTTTTGTAGGCTTCCCCAGATCTGTGCCTCGACACAATCCTGTCTCTGAGCTCTGCAGGCAGTTCCTTCGACCTCATGGCTTCGTTTTTGCTCTGATATGCATTGTCAGCTGTGAGACCTTATATAGACAGGTGTGCCTTTCCAAATCATGTCCAATCAATGGAATTTACCACAGGTTGACTCCAATCAAGGTGTAGAAACATCTCAAAGATGATCAAGAGAAATGGGAGGCACCTGAGCTAAATTTCAAGTGTCATAGCAAAGGGTCTGAATACTTATGTCAATGTGATATTCCAGTTTTTTCTTTTTAATAAATTTGCAAAACTTTCTAAAATCCTTTTTTCTCTTTGTCATTATGGGGTATTGAGTGTAGATTGATGAGGGAAAAAATGAATTTAAACGATTTCAGCAAAAGGCTGCAACATAACAAAATGTGAAAAAAGTGAAGGGGTCTGAATACTTTCTGAATGCACTGCATGGCACGCACGCACGCACGCACACACACACACACACACACACACACACACACACACACACACACACACACACACACACACACACACACACACACACACACACACACACACACACACACACACACACACAACTTACCAGGCGTAAGGAGCGAAACACAGAAAGACCATTTATTTTACTAACTGCAATCTCAATGAAGCTCAGCAGCACAATGAATGCATCAAAAATGTTCCACCGCTCCTGGAAGTAGAAGAATGGATCTAGTGCAATCACCTTCACCAACATCTCACAGGTAAAGATTGCTGTGAAAAACTGCACACAGACACACATATGGATTTCTCATAATGGATTCAATGAATCAAACACTTTTTCATTCAAATGTCATTCCAGATGATGCTTTCTCGACTCATTATTGAGGTCAAGGAAATACAACAACAACAACAACAACAACATGCATTTTAAGGCCATTTTCCCTGCTAGAGCGGGGGTTAGCCTTGCGGTCCCCATGACAATCTTCTCCATCTTGCCCTATTTTCTGCATCTCTCCTTGTTAACCCCCTTGCCCACATTTCTTCTTCCACCATCTTTAGCCAAGTCTTTCTCAGTCTTCCCCGTCCTCTACTTCCTTCTACATTCATTTCCACCACTCTTCTCAACCAGTCACTTTCATCCTTCCTCAACACATGACCAAACCATCTCAACGTGTTCCTCTTCACAGCATCAATCACAGGCTCTATTCCCATCATCTTTCGCAATTCATCATTTGTCTTCCTCTTTGTCTTTTGAGGTCAAGGAAATCCGATTAATTATTTATTTAATGATGAATGAAATAGGCCTGGACATCAGAATTTGTTTGCACAGTCATTTTAAGCTATTAAAAAGAAATGAAGGATAATCAGACTTTCTATCAAAGAGCCATCTATGACTACTGTTAGCTATGGTTGTCCTTCCTTAACAACATTCCACCCAAACCCATCAACCTCATATTGTGCAAGGTGCACATTTCATGTAAACAACACAAGAATGTAAAGGACACAACTTAAATGATGCCCCACTATGTCAGTCACACCCACATTCCATTTTTCATAACATGCATGTTACAATAAAAGCCTGAAACAAATTATTTATTCCTTAAAGGCAAAACCTATTTGGCCCTAATACCGATCGAAAGGCCTACTCTTGGTGAAAAAGCACAATGTGATCTTTTTAAAATCCAAATGAATGGAGACTAGATAGCCAGCTTAATGTCCCCTTTTGGGACATGTGCTACACAAATGTTGACCTCCTGTATGGCTACATAAACCTAGACAACAGTATATGTGAAAGTCTCAGTGAAGATGTATTCAGATATTGCACCAGATAATGTGTTATCATTTGCTTTCATTACTTTAAAATAGCATTGGATAGTGCTGTGGTTGTTAGCAAATGCATTTGGAATGGGATTCACTTTTTAGTTTAGACCACTTGTTGCATCATCACTGAGGATCAGCTGTGCCCTTGATGCAGTTCCCCTGCACATTTGGGCAGAAATTTGGAACTTGTTCATGGTGTTGGCGTTATAGTCTACTTGCCAGCAATGTGAACCCGGAAATGTTGAGTACCCCAAAGTTTTAAGTTAGAAATGTACAGTATGGGTCCCCAGCACTTAGAAACTGCCGGATGCTAACTTGCATATGTTGGGCAATTAGCAAAATTAGCATTAATAGCATTAACCCTATCAAACATAGGCCTGGGACACTGAAATTTCTGTTTCGCTCTATTGCTCCACTTTTATTCACAGGTATTAGAGGTAACAAAGGCAAGTACCATACCAAACTAGAATAATATGACTATGGGTAAATAATATCCTCAAAATTAAAACACAAGTATACCCAAAATAATCAGAGCTGAAAAATATGTGCACTAGTTACATAACATGAAACTTCCATCAAGAAAGAGCGTCTTGCACTTCTACTACTCTGCACTGTTATAAAGCATATCCTCATCATAAAACTCATCCTCATCGTCTTCATCTTCTTCTCCTGACTCTACATTCTTGTCATATTGCTCCCCTTGCTGTGAGTGTGTGAGTGTGTTGCAACATGTACTATCAGAGCCTTTGCAGAAGCAGTAGCTGGTACAGGCCAGGCCTGCAGCTACGCAGCTGCACTTTGCTGTTAAACAGGGCTTTAACCCAGCTTTGCAGCTACAGCTGATCATTTCCAACACGGCAGGAGGAGCAACGGGGCTTGCATCCAGGATGGGCATGATGACTTCCTCTCCCTTCTCGCCTTCCTTCTTATTCCATCCAAACTCTGTTATGTCCACAGCTGGTGGGTCAGGGCAGTCTGCTGCTTTCCAAAGCAGCACCTGTAGATGGGCACGCCGTCCATGGAGGAGAGCGTTGCGCTCTGTAGGAGGCAGTGTCTTCAGTGCTGGGGGGGTTTTGCGCTTTCGGTAGACTAGGGCATGCCCGTACTATATCTATATCTAAAATTATATCCCCCCCCTCTATTTACATGAAATGGTTTGGTCCAAAGCGAACGGCTTGCGAGTGGTGACAATCCCCCCCCTCTATTTACATGCAATGGTTTGGTCCAAAGCGAACGGCTTCCGGAGTTTGGTAAAGAAATCGCCATCGCGTGCACAAACGCGCAGGAAAGCGAATGAATCGCAAATTCGTTTTTATTAGTTGTAAAACATAGTTTAACGCCAACATAGTTTGCAAACGTGAAATAAATGAATACGCTCTCAAATGTGCCATCCGAGGCAGAGTGTGCCCGCCACGTTCGGCACACGCGATCGTTCGCTGCTCTCTGATTGGTTGAATCGTTTTTTGGACATAGCTCGGTAAGTAATTGTCCGATTAATATGAAACCTTGAAAAGGCACATCCTCGGGTCCCCAGCAATATACCTGGCAAGTTAAAAGTATATCGGACCCGTGGTTGTCGAGAAACAGCGGTCACAGACAAACAAACGTACAGACAGAGATTACTGGAATTATAGATAGATGTCATATCTGGCGACGTTCAGAGATGCCGACTCCCTCTCGTTGTACAGAGCCAGGAAGAAACCACTCACTGCCTCTGTAATCTGTAAATCAGTAGCTCCCTCCTCTCCGATGAAGTGAAGCAGGTCACCAGGTACTACTCTCATGGCCTTGAGTGCGGACACCTTCCCTTTCCCCGCGGGATAGGAGGTGGTGTCACGTCCGGAGAGAGCATGCATACCCAGGATGGAGCGACACTGCTCACCGAGATTCTCTACTGTCGAATTGATGTTGAGAATAGTGCCATCCCATCTCTCCATCTGCAGGTTACATGTGATACCCACCTTCCAGCACCAATAGACCATGAGTACGAAAACATCAGTGTCGTCGCTGAGAATGCGGACAGTTTCAGCTCCGCGACTGGCTGCATCCAACATGATGAGGGAGACGTCAGCCTCGTCATGAGTGACAATACTGTCTGCTTTGCTGACCATCTTGATGTGATCTCCTATGCTGTGTGTGCACAGGAGCTCACCCAGTCTCCGTTTGTTTGTCTTGTTCTTCATCACTTTGTCGCGGCTAGGTCGAGGGGTTGTCAGTGAGAGTCGGTACTCTGTTGAGCTCTCCCCAGCTCTTCTCTGCCTCTCGTGGTCTTTGGCAGAGACTTGCTCATACCGGTCAAAGATGACAAATGTTTCGGTGATGTAGCGATTAAGCCGGCGCCCCATGCTGGCTGCGAGGTCAGCCACAGTGCCTGACGATGGCCACACCACGTGATAGATGAGCTGCGATGCATCAACGAGTACAACATGTGATGGGTGAGGATTGGGGGCAAGGATTCCAAGACGCTGGGCGATCACAGACTTGTTACCCTTCCTGAGGCATCCATACTCATCGATGATGGATGCAGGGACCGGGCCGAGCTCGTAGTCAAAGAGGGCAGAGAGCTCCATTCTTCTCTTGCTCCCCACCACCAGCAGCCGAGCAAACAACGCCTCAAGGTCACATATGATCTTCGCATTGACCTTCACTCTTTTTTTGGTGAATGTCATTGTCACCACCTTATTTGAGATGGGTGCAAGAAATCTCTCAGGAAGTGATGAAGAGAACAGTGTGCTCATGTCCTGTCCGATCTTCAATGCATCTTGCACATTCACCTTTTCATCTGCCACCTGGCCATTTATGATATGGTGGAGGGTCGCGGTCTCCATGGTGAGTGGCTGGGAGTTTTCCTGTAGCACTCTCAGGATTTTAGCCCGGTCCTCCGCGTCCAATTCCCGCCGTCATTTACCCTCTTCTTTGTGTCTGTTGGGCTTCATTGTCTTATCCGGTGCTTCAGCATCGTCGTAAATCTCATCCAATGACTTGGAGAGATAGGAGCAGATGCCGAAAGATTGGATCCACACGGCGACCTGCTCAGGGTTGGTGGAGATGCCCTTCATGCCTCCTACTCCCTTCCCTTGCTTGATGCGTGTCTGCTCCCCAAACATGTCTCCACTCACGGCTTTTACATCCCTTTTTTCACATGAAATTTTGATCGCAGGAAATTTTTTATAAGAACACTCACGGAAAGCATATCTGTCTAAGTGTATTATGTCCAAATTTCATACAGATCCTTCAAATAGTTTGCTCACACGAAGCATTCAAACGGAGCAATAGAGCGAAACAGAAATTTCAGTGTCCCAGGCCTATGTTTGAGAGGGTTAATGCTATTAATGCTAATTTTGCTAATTGCCCAACATATGCAAGTTAGCATCCGGCAGTTTCTAAGTGCTGGGGACCCATACTGTACATTTCTAACTGAAAACGTTGGGGTACTCAACATTTCCGGGTTCACAAGAGGGCTCTATAGGCTTGGCAAGTAGACTATTAGCTTTCCTCCTTTTCGTGAAAGATAATGTGGGATATTTGATGTCCAGTAACTAATGATAGCACACTGACAGGACATCCAGGTTTAATGTTCCACCAATGGACAGCGGGCTGGCAGGATAGCCTAAGAGCTATGCTCATTCGCCTCTGAGCTGTACAGCCTGGGTTTGCAATCCCGACCCAGCTATGATGAAACTATGCTTTGAATGAAACTATGAAACTATGAACTATGAAACTATGAACTATGAAAACTATGAAAAAAGCTATAAATGGAACACAGAACACAGTCATTCTGGTGTTTCGCAGGCAGAACGATTCATCAATGTGTGTGCTGTCCCTCGGATGGATGTTAAACTGGGCGTCCCATCTGCTGGCCTTAGTTAGTGGAATCCTCATGTTGTCCTTTTTTTTTCTTTTTTTTCTTTTTTTTTGGTATACAAGATCGAGGCTCGTGAAAGAGCTAACATTAATCACACAAAAAGTCAAACCGACACATAAAACACAAAAATAAGGGGAGCGGTAGACAAGATGGGGAGAGAGGGGAAGGACACAAACACAACATTTGAGAGCAGGCACATCGGGAGAAATGTGGGAGGGGGAGGGCTTGGGGGGAGGTGGGAGAGGTATAAAACATAAGAACACTGCAAGGACTTCCAGGAAAGAAGTTGGAATTTCGAAAAAAAAAAGTCTGTCATCTCAAAAAAAAAAAGCTCAGGCTGTCATCCTTCCGAGGTCGGCAAAATGAGTACCAGCTTACTGGTAACAGGGGCACTGCATCGGCAGCACAACGGCGCTTCCAGTTTACGTCGTACACACAGTGCCTGCGCAGTCCTGCATTATTGTCTTATATGTAAAGTCAAGGTTCATAGAAGATGCAAGAACACAGAATTGATTAGGAAGCAACAATACAAAAGGAATCGCAGAACTGAGGATCAGCTGAGAATCGCTAAACTGAGAAACGCAGAGCTGAGGGACTAAATAGATCGAGACGCTGCCAAATAATTTTCTTCATAGGTATGGGTTATGCTGGTTGGTTTACCATAGAGTCCCTGTATATAGAGAGTTGTGTCAACTCAAATTTGGACGCCATTTTGTGTCTAAGTGTGTCGGATTAGATATACATGTACATTCGCGATATGGGGTGATATATTCTAAACCTGCTAAAAAAAAAACTACTACACATATTTAGTCTTATTATTACATACAGGTGATATTTGTTTTGTCAAAAACTCAGCTATTGCCGTGAAAAAGAGCTGTGTGGTGATATTAAAAGTGGTATGGCAATGCATATTACAAGCCAACACTGCATATAAGAGCTAACATTATAAGTAAGACAAACCAATGCTGTCGTTCTCTGAATTTTAATAACTTTTAGAAAGGAGTGTGGGCATATCCAATATTTTTAAAAGGGTGCCGAGAGCAATTCCGGTGTAGGACTTCCAGCCGACATATAGTCTAACACACTTAAAACAAATTCTGTACGTGGTATTGCCGTATTTCTATAGTGTACAACTTTAGTTTTATCGACATTTATATTCAATTTCCATTGTAATGATTTAACAAGCTGCAAGTCAGCTTCTGTCTCTGACATAAGGAAAACGTCATCGGCATCTAGTAAGATTGAAACGTTCATTTATTACTACACCCTTGCCCAGAACTCTGATGGATATTGCCTGATCGATTAATGTTTCATAGCTGGCGACTTAATTAACACTTAATTTTCGACTGCGCCAAGCCGTAATTAAACAGAGAAAAAACTTTAAAAAATACCTGCAGTGTGCACGGTTCGTCTAGTCGAACAGATATGGAAAAGCACAGATAAGACGTCGTATTCACCATAACTTGTTTAATTTCCCAAAAATGTCCCAAATTTGTCTTCTGACTTTATCACTTGGAAATCTATACATCTTATATTTCCCAGATTGGTTTGAACAACCAAAAGCAGAACAACCAGTCATTTTGTTTGGCAATAAACAACATTCCTGTACCAAGCTGACGTTCACGCACGGTGAAGTTAGACACAAAATGGCGCCACGAAATCACGTGACCAGAAATCTCGGGTCAGCGCATGGCGCAACTCTCTTTATACAGGGACTCTAGTTTACCATTGCCTTCCCAGCAGTCAGGGCAGGAGTTTGGAATTAGGCCAAGGTAGCAGCGATAGCTCGCATATCGAAGCTCTTGGAAGAGCAGAAGAATATGGGGATATCATAATGGAGGAACAGACACGATGGGGTAAGTGGAAAATGGTGGGAAAACATCAAATGGATGGACGACAGCACAAAGAAAGGAACTGCAGGAGAAGGGTACAGGATTTCATTGGGTTTATTGGGTTCATTATTGACCTTGACCCTTAATTATCAGGTTCTAACATTGCACTGTATGTAGTGCGAAGACTGTTCATTGTACATTTACCCAAGTTGGCGCATCGATAGATAATTGTCTGAAATTGAACCAAACGGTCTTTGGTCGTGGCCTTCAATGGCTGATGTAGATCATAAAGGAATTTGTCATTAGTAGCATGAAAATGTTTCATGGTGCAGTCACAAAAATGTGTACATGGTCTTAAATTCATCCTAATGGTCTTTCTTTTTGAAGGCATGTCCTTAGGAATTTGCTAAAGCTGTAACTTCTGCTCTTACTAAGCAATTGACTTGCAGGGGCCAAAGAAGATAAATTTTTGGTAACAAGCAGATGTTGCAAAGAAGTAGCGCATTGACATGTATGAACACCGCATGAGTATTTTTTACTGTTAAATACTACCTGTATTCGGTTTTATCACACAATACTACTGAAAGGGTAGATGGAATAATGTCACTCAAAACATCTTATGAGCAGATGCGGATGAAATCAGGTGCAAATCAAATGCTTCATCTTATCTCATCAATGAGCTACACTCATTGCATTTTTTTGAATTGTATATCTAGGGACAGGTTAACAACAGGTTACGAGGTGCTGACCTTATTGCTATAGTCCAAAAATGACAGAAATGCACCATCCATTTTATGGTGGTCCATGGCCATGCAGATGGTGTTGAGGACAATGCACATCATGATGAACATGTCCATGAAAGGGTTTTCCACCAGCAGTCGAAACCTTCCTTTGAGCCAAACCCATTTGGAACAGCAGTTCCAGATGAGGGTGGTGCGTAAAAAAGAATTGCAACATTTTGAACATCGTGACTTTGACTTGGCTACTGCAACAGAAAAATAGAAAACACAAAGATATTTGAGAACAGCATGATGATAAAAATCATAGAATAAGACAAAAACAGATGGAAAGTGAGCGGCACTTGGCTACAGAGAAGCATGAGGTCCTCCAACAGATTGGTACCTATTTTCTAACCAATAGTATGCACCCGTGCAAATACTCTTTGACAGGCAACCAAAAACTTGCACTGCACAAATGTCACGTAATCCACCTTTTGGTGGTAACATGTTAGATATATTCACAACGTAAGAGGAATTAGTGCTTTAAAAATGATGAAAGCAGTGAAACGACTTCTTTTGTAGCCGGCGAAGCCGGTGTTGTGAATGAACGCGTACGTATTATGTTGAAAAGCCAGATTTTGCTGGATCCCTTGAGAATTTCGAAGCTTTGACGCACCAAATCGCTCAATGGAGGCCGCCATCTTGCGGATGCGGAAGTATGCATAACAAATTGAAAAAAGTTCAAAAGGAGTTTGTTTCATCCATCTTTTTTTGATTCACAATCTTATGCACCTCTAATTTGTAATTAAAATACTTTAAGACCAACCTCGGCCCGCACGGGCCTGGTTATCTTCAACGAAAATCGTCACCAAACACCGGAACCAATGAGATTCGAGCATTTGAAAAAATATTTCAAAAACCAAATCACTCAATGGAGGCCGCCATCGACCGGATGCGGAAGTATGCATAAAAAAAATTGCGAAAAAGTTCAATAGGAGTTTGTTTCACCCGTCTTTGTTTGATTCACAATCTCATGCACCTCTAATTTGTAATTAAAATACTTTAAGACCAACCTCATTCCCCAGGCCCACACAGGCCCTGGTTATCTTCAACGAAAATCGTCACCAATTACCGGAACCAATGAGATTCGAGCATTTGAAAAAATATTTCAAAAAAGCTTTTTACCACATTTCGGACGCTGAAAACGGCGTCAAATATTCTAAAATTGACGAATTAATTTTTTAGAAATCTCGCGGCCGTCAGGGATAGTTTTTCACGGCCGGAAATATCCGAAGTTGAGACGGAATTCACCGAATTAATCAAGAAGTAAATTTTATAAATTTTAATCTCATCCAGAATGCAAATGGTGTCATTTTGAACTAGGTACGGTACCTACTACATCTACCTACTACCAACTACCTAACCTACTGATGCCATAGTGATGGGTAAAATAGTGGCAAGAGGCTTTGGCTTCGCCGGCTCATTGCGGCTTTGCAGTCGGGTACTATTAACTATATATTCTGAGAAAGAGAAAATATTGTGAAAACGCACCTGTTACAACTACCAGTTGTCTTGGTATAACTGCCATGGTACAACTACCAGAGCTAAAAATGATATCATGACATGGAATCTCGAGAGCATGAATGCATGACCAAGTGGCAAAGTGTTCCTGAGCAATCCGAGTTTGGAAAGTGTTCAACATATACATTCAAATAAAACTAGAAAGTATCTGACAATGCAAAGCCCATCCACATCCACATTAGATTCAGACTTCTTCTTCTTCTATATGCTAAACAGGACGAAAACAGCTTAAAAATACAAAAATATTGACAATTTTAGGTGACCTTGACATTTTGAACTCAAAAGCAATAGGCTTCAGTGACCCAATATGCAAATCCTGCTTAAATTTCAATCAATCAGATGAAAATTTATGCAAACTTGACCTTTGACCTTTTGATCAAAAAAAAAAAAAAGGCTTTATCTTTTGATTGGTCGTGACAATCCAGTCACTTACAATTCACTTACAATTCACTTACAATAGTCACTTACAAAGTGACAATTCAGTCACATTAAACAATTCAGTGACCCAATATGCAAATTCTTAAAATTTCAGGTCAAATGAATGAAAATTGCCTATTTTAGGTGATGTTGACTGTAGTGAAATCGTATCCGTACTGAACCCGGGTGGGGATGCTCGCTGCTCGCTGTCATTGTTGTCCCCGCTAGGGGCGTGACTATAAGACCCGTTGCTGTGTCAGTGCTCCGAGACTTCTCCCTTGTGACATGTTACATCGGTAGCCTCGTTAATGGTACGCCTTTATAGAATATCTAGCTTGCTTGCATTGACTGATATGAATGGCTTTATGAGATGTCGCATCGTATGCTTATTGTGTATTTCTACTTACAGGAATGATGTGATGATCTAAATGCAATTAAACCAAACCGTTGGACTAAAGTTGTGTGGACCTGAATGGTTTTCCACAACACTTAATTGCATTTAAGATCTGCTGACATGGCTGGCAACAAGACGTTGACGGTGTCCATTTTCAGCGCCGACCCACAAGCCACGGACGGAGGCTTGCAACTCAAGCACTGGCTCCGACAACTGGAGCATCTCTTTGATGAGCCTGAGACCGCTCCGACGCCTGCCGCGAAGCTGGCGATATTACACTCAAAAATCGACTACCGGGTCTACCACGCGGTCGCTCAATGCACGACGTATGATCTTACCATCGCGGAGCTCAAGCGGCTTTACATAAAAGAAAAAAGCCCTGTGTATGCGCGTTATTTGCTGCAGACGCGACGGCAGCAGCCCAACGAGCCTATGGATCATTACGCCCAGGAGCTCCGGCAGCTCATGCTGGACAGCGTCAAGGAGCCACGGACTCCCGAGCAGGCTAAGGATGATCGACTTTTAGATGCCTTCATAGCAGGGGTCTCCTCCCAGGAACTACGTCTCAAACTCTTGGAGAAGACCGACCTGACCTTCGCTACGGCGGTTGAGCAAGCGACGGTGTATACCGAAGCGCGGATGCAATCGAACGCCTATGATCGCACGCGCCTTTTGGCGGGCACCTCACTACACGCCCGGCCGGAGAGTACCACTGACGAGGACGTGGATCCGCCTGCTGAACTCCGGGATGCTCCGGAGGATGACCCTACCCTGACAGCTGCCGTTACGACCAGCAGACCCAAGGCCTTGCGCGGGGCCGCATGTTTTTTTTGTGGAGGGCCTCGTCATGCCCGAGTCGTGTGTCCGGCACGTGACGCTATTTGCCATTTGTGCTCGCTAAAGGGACATTACGCGAAAGTGTGCAAGAAAACGGCACGCGGCTCGCGGCCCTTCGACTCGCGCAGCCGCGGCCGCGCGGGCGCAGCAACCTTGAACGGGCTCGTAGCAGAACCCACGAGCCCAGCGCCTTACCCGACTTCGAAGGGGAGGGCCGCTCTCTGCGGCCCGCTGGGCGCTCAGACGACCTTGATTGGCGCCACCGGACAGCCACCACCGTCTCATTCTCCATCGGGGACAAAGGCCGCGTCCTTGGCCAAACCACGGGCCACACTTCACCAAGCCCCTCGTACTCCTCGAGTCGCCCACGAGCTAACGGCGGCCCCCGCCCCGTCAAAAGAGTTAAGGCAACTTTCGAATACTACGGAAGCCTTTTGTCAAAGCGACCAAAAATGTAAAAAGGCAATTTCGAATACTACGGAAGCCTCTTGTCAAAGCGACCAAAAATGTAAAAAGGCGATTTCGGATACTACGGAAGCCTTTATCTGCCAGGAGTGTCAAAAGGCAATGTCAAATACTACGGAGGCCTTTTCTCGTCGGATTTTGAATCGCGAAACACCGGAATGCTGGGGAAAGCCCTCTGATGACGATAATGGGATCCCCATGGCCAACACAGCCTCCGGCCACGCTCGCAAAACTGCTGCTGGTGTAGGATCCACCCGCGAGGCTGGACCGACCCATTCGGGGGGCTCAGTCCCGCTCCCAGCTGCCTCGTCTGGCCTGGCTCAAGCCCTTATTCCCCTTATGGTTGAGGGCCATTGTGTTCAGGCCTTGGTGGATACCGGATCTACGGATAGTTTTATCGACCAACGACTTGTGCTCAGGCATGGATGGCGGATCGGGCGGTCTACGAGACGGATCTTCATGGCTTCCCAGGGACTGCGGCTCAGCACGAAAGGGGAATGCCGATTGAAACTCGTGCTAAAGGGACGGGTTTTCCCTGATGTACACCTTATGGTTTTACCCGCATTATGTGCTGATATTCTGCTAGGACACGATTTTCTTAAGCTGCATGGACGTCTGGTAATGGAGTTCGGTGGGCCTGACACTCTTGTTGTGGGGCCGGACGACGCGCTAACGGTGTGCGCCCTAGTGCAAATGGACGTCCGGCCGCTTTCGCTGTTCCCCAATCTAACCTCCGACTGTACCCCCGTCGCGGTAAAATCGCGACGCTACTCTCGCGCGGACATGCAATTCATTGCGGACGAAACGGCTCAGCTCTTGAAGGACGGCATCATAGAACCTAGCAGGTCGCCGTGGCGCGCTCAGGTCTTAGTGGTGCGCAGCGAGGCCCATCGCAAACGCATGGTAATCGACTATTCCCAAACGATTAACCGCTTTACACAGCTGGATGCCTACCCCCTTCCGGGGATGGACGCGCTAGTGCAACAGGTATCCCAGTATTCGGTCTATAGTACTCTCGATCTCCGTAGTGCGTACCACCAGATCCCTATCTCTAGGGCGGATCGTATCTATACCGCTTTCGAGTCGGGGCAGCGGTTGTACCAATTTACACGATTGCCCTTTGGGGTGACGAACGGGGTCGCTTGTTTCCAGAGGGCCATGGATGACCTCGTTGCGCGGGAGCACTTAACCGATGTTTTCGTCTACCTCGATAACCTTACGGTTTGTGGATATGACCAAGGGCACCATGACGCTAATCTGAAGCGCTTCCTTGAGGTCGCGCAACGGTATCACTTAACTATGAACGAGGATAAGTGCCGATACTCCCTACGCACCATAGATCTTCTGGGGTACACCGTGACCCATGGCTCTGTCTCTCCGGATAAGGAACGTCTGCGACCTTTGCTCGACATGGCCCCTCCCTGCGATCGGGCGTCCCTGAAACGCGCCCTTGGGCTGTTCGCCCATTACTCCAAATGGGTGCAAAATTTCTCCGCGAAACTTCGCCCCCTTGTGGCCTGCGACACTTTTCCCCTGAGTTCGGCCGCTTTGACGGCCTTTGAAGGTCTTAAGACCGACATCGCCCGAGCCGCCGTAGCGACCATCGACGAGAGCGGCTCGTTCGTCCTCGAAAGTGACGCCTCGGATCAGGCCATCGCGGCGACCCTCTCCCAAGGGGGACGTCCCGTGGCTTTCTTTTCACGGACTCTTACCTCCGCTGAGCGGAGGCACTCGTCCGTTGAAAAGGAAGCGTATGCGATCGTCGAGTCTATTCGGCGATGGCGCCCGTACCTACTCGGGCGGAGCTTCCAAATCATCACGGACCAGCAAAGCGTTGCGTTCATGTACGACACCTTACACGCCCAGCGCATTAAGAACGAGAAAATCACTCGCTGGCGTATCGAACTCGCCGACTTCTGTTACACCATCAAATATCGCCCAGGGAAGGATAACCAGGCCGCCGATGCCTTATCACGCCCGACTACATGTGCTGGTATCACCTCGTTGGAGGGCCTACGGGTGCTGCATGCTACTGCGGGCCATCCCGGCTAGGCTGGGCCAAATCGGAGGTGATTTTCCTAATTCAATGTAATTTACCTAAAAGTTGTGAGTGAGTATCAGGAACAAAATCATGAAAAAAAAATTCAAAAATATTGACGTTTTACGGTCAGACAGCCCGTTACCATAGCAACAGTTACAGACGACTCAAAAAATGCCTACATTGACGATTTCTCAAGCTGTGTTTGACCCCCAGAGTTGATTCTGGTACCAAAAGATGCAGAATTGAAAGCCAAGGATGATTGGATAGCTTAACAATGTCTGTGACACAATTCAATACCACTTTTATCCAAAAAACTGATTTTTGTCTGAAATTTCAAGCATATTTATGGAAAAAAATTGAAAATGTTGCTTTTTAATCATAGGATAACCATTAATCAGATTAAATTTACTTTAAATTGTCTTTTACAACCTTGTATTGTCCAGTTTTTATAACTGTTATAACGTTGTTTAAATTTGGCCATCTTCATTTCAATAAAAAAAAAGTTAACAAAAGCAGCTTACAATCATTAATTTTAATGCCTGCTTTCGGTTGTTACTGTAACCATTCATCAGGGCGTTCAAGGCGCCCTTGCACACATCAAGGATAGGCGCTCTTGTCTTCGATACAACGGCAGTGAACTCTGGGGTCAAGAGTGGAGTCGTAGTAAGACTGGAGACTGAGTTTGGCAGGAGTCTTCTGCAACTGGCGTGTCGGCACCACATCCACGAATTGGTTGGAGGGGCGTCTTGCTCAATAGTGTATGGCCCCACCACAGGACCTAATGAACAGCTGTTCAAGCGACTGCTCAACACTTGGAGTGAATTGGACCGGGGCAACTACACATTGGTCGAGGTGTCTGCTCAACAGAGAGAGCTGGCTGGCCATGTACATGCCACCATCACCTTCCTTCAGACGTGGATGGACAATAGCACAAAGGAGACTCTTCGACACGACTACCTGGAGCTGGCACACCTCACACTGCTGTTTCTTGGAGGGACTGTCCCTGATGGTATGAGGACCATCACTATCAAAGCTCCTGGGGCATTCCACCACGCCCGTTGGATGAGCAAGACTTTATACACTATAAAGGTGGCACTCTTCCGTTGGCAGCTGGGAGATATCTACACACCCGAAGAGCTGGAAGACATAACCAGTCTCGCTGCATTCATGTCAGTCTTCTACACTAAAGCGTGGTTGACATGTACCAGTGCTGCAGATGCACCATCTAACGACATGTACCTGATGAAGAACCTTCTCAAGGCTGAGGCCAGTATCGCAAAGAATCCAACAAAGTGGCCTGCCAAATTTCTGTCCTTTGTGACTGTGGCCCGAGAGAAGCTACAAAACCATTTGTGGTACCTCTCAGAGAGATTGGTCTCTTTGGCACTCTTCTCGGACAGAACGTCATCTGACAAGCAGACTATGAGAAGGGCTATGCTCAGGTACCATGGGACTGCACATAACATGATACAGGAGATGCCAGCCTCACAGCAATTGGGGAGTAAAGCCCTCAAAGACTTTGTTGGTTACGACTCTTGGAGCATGTTTGAACTCTTGGGTATTGACTCCAGTTTTGTCAAGCTCCCCGTTGCACAGTGGCCCACCTCAGACAGCTATCGTCATGGCAAGGAAGTTGTGGCCAAACTCCCAGTTGTCAATGACGCAGCAGAGCGGACACTTGGACTCGCCACAGATTTGAACACTAACAAGGCCCCCAAATCTGAGGCGCAGCTCCAGGCTCTATACAGGGTTGTGAAGGGCGTCAGGGAGAAGCTGCATGGACTGGAAACATCCACTGAGGTTGTGACTAAGAAGTCATTGGCCTCCATTGATTACAATTGGGACTAGGTTTTTTATTTTGTTATCAATGTTCAATGTCAGACCTTAAATTTGAGACAAAAAAGCTTAATCAATGACAAAAGTTAATTTAAAGTACATTTAATTTGACTATAGCTCTGATTAATGATTATCCTATGATTAAAAAGCAAAATTTTCATTTTTTTTTCAAACAAATGCCTTAAATTTGAGATAAAAATGAGTTTTTGGGATAAAAGTTGTATTGAATTGTGTCACAGACATTGTTAAGCTATCCAATCATCCTTGGCTTTCAATTCTGAATCTTTTGGTACCAGAATCAACTCTGGGGGTCACACACAGCCTGAGAAATCATCGATTTTAAGACTTTTTTGAGTCGTCTGTAACGGTTGCTATGGTAACGGGCTGTTTTACCGTAAGACGTCAATATTTTTGAAAATAAATTTCATGGTTTTGTTTCTGTTACCAGCCACAACTTTTAGGTAAATTACAACCTTGTAGTATGAAAAATTGAAAATCACCCCTGATTTGGCCCAGCCTAATCCCGGCGTAACGCGTTTCGCTCATTTCGTGCGGAGTGGGAATCTCCCTTACTCGATTGACGATATCCGCCGTATCTGTCGCGACTGCGCTATCTGCGCGGAAATCAAACCGCGTTTCTATAACCCCCCTATGGGGACTCTGGTGAAGGCTACACGCCCGTGGGAACGCTTGGCGATGGATTTCAAGGGCCCTTTGCCGGTGTCGAGCGGCTCTCGCTATCTGCTCACTATCGTTGATGAGTACTCACGATTCCCCTTTGCTTATATGTGCGCGGACATGACTGCTGCCACGGTGATGCGATGCTTACAGAACTTGTTCTCAATGTTCGGTTACCCGGCCTATGTCCATACCGACCGGGGTGCAGTCTTCTTGTCTCAGGAGGTGCGCGGCTATCTGCTCCAAAACAACATTGCGTCTAGTTACACCACGCCGTACAGACCCCAGGCTAATGGGCAGATCGAACGCTTCAACGGGATTATCTGGAGGGCCGTCATGCTCCATCTCCGGACCCACGGCCGGGGCCTCGATAAATGGGCTTGGTCGCTACCTGCGGCGTTGAACTCAATCCGGGCACTCCTGAGTACGGCAACTAACCAAACTCCCCACGAGCGACTTTTCCACCACCCCAGGAGCTCGGGGTGTATACGGTCTTTGCCCAGTTGGCTCGCTGGGCCCGGGCCGGCCTACCTTAAACGGGCGGTTCGCGCGAGCAAGTACGACCCCCTTGTGGACAAAGTGCAGATTCTCCAGGCTAATCCTGAGCATGCTCGTGTGATGACGTCTGATGGTCGTGAGACTACTGTCTCCGTTCGTCATCTTGCCCCTTGCGGGGTCGACGACCTTAGTAGGGAATCGGACGAACCGGTCGAACCCATCTATGAGACTATGGCCTCTCCCGACGCTCCCATCGCCGACAGTCCACCGACCCTCCCCCCGTCGAGACTGCCCGGGTCCGACGACTTGGCGTTACCCCCTTCATCACCCGACCCTGTTGACGCCTCTGACACCGGGGATACAGGGTTACGAGACGCCGTACCCGGGGAATTTCGAACGCGTGCTGGCAGAGAAATTCGCCGCCCGGCCCGATACGGTTGGGCCGACTGATACTCCGCGCCCTATTCATGCTGACGCTCACTCGCTTTTAGCCACGCGGCCGTATAATTCTGACGGGGGGGGGGGGGTGAATGTAGTGAAATCGTATCCGTACTGAACCCGGGTGGGGATGCTCGCTGCTCGCTGTCATTGTTGTCCCCGCTAGGGGCGTGACTATAAGACCCGTTGCTGTGTCAGTGCTCCGAGACTTCTCCCTTGTGACATGTTACATCGGTAGCCTCGTTAATGGTACGCCTTTATAGAATATCTAGCTTGCTTGCATTGACTGATATGAATGGCTTTATGAGATGTCGCATCGTATGCTTATTGTGTATTTCTACTTACAGGAATGATGTGATGATCTAAATGCAATTAAACCAAACCGTTGGACTAAAGTTGTGTGGACCTGAATGGTTTTCCACAACATTGACCTTTCGACTGAATTAGTAATTTCTCTTCTCCATATTCTCATAATAAAGCTTTGCTGAAAATCTGATGACAAAAGCTCAAATGGTAAAAAAAATTATGGCCCAGACAGACACACACACAGACAGACACACACACACACAGAAGTGATTGCAATACCCTGTCTCCCGCTATGGGGGATGGGATAATAAAAACATAGGGGCAATACCCCTCGCCCTCACCTGGTAGAAAAAACAGTATACTGCATCGACTAACGGTATTTCAAACCAATTTCAATGGTTGCTAAAAGACAGGGCAGCATGTAGAGTCACACTAACATAATCAGAAGACTTTAAACAAACAAACAAATACCTATTTTGGGGGGCAACCCTCCCTCCCCTAGCCCCACATACCTCCTAAGACCCCAATTTTTCTAATGCCTTGAACAAACATTGGTACATCATGGGTGATTACGGTTGTGGTCAAGTTTCATCAAAATTGTGTGTAATTTCAGAAAATAAATCAAATACCTATTTTGGGGGATTCAAACCTGGACCCACTTTGACCCCCGTAAACCTCCTTAGACTTTGATTTTTTTTTAGTGCCATGAACAAACTTCGGTACATCACGGGTGATGAAGGTTGTGGTCAAGTTTCATCGAAATAGTGTGTGTAGTTTCAGAGGAAAGAGCAAAGACCCCAGTAAACCTCCTTAGATCCCGATTTTTTAAATGCCGTGAACAAACTTTAGTGACAACACAACAAATATAATTTGTGCCAAATTTGGTCACAATCCCATCAGCAGTTTCAGAGAAGAAGCTTCAAGTGTTTAAGGACGGATGGACTGACGGACAATGCGCCATCGCACAAGCTCCCCTGAACTTCGTTCCAGGTGAGCTAAAAACTGTTAAACGTGGAAATGGGTGGGCTTGGGGACGGTTAATGGGGATGGAAAATATCATGCTTGTGGATGAGCTGAGATGGTGGTGAACAGCTGTCTTGAAACCCTGTAGGGAAAAACGAGATTGAAGACTAGGGCGAGGGTACTGATGTGGAAAGGTTTGAAACCATTAGTGGGCATGAAGGGGAGTTGGTGAGCACGTGCAGGCAATCTCTGCAAACTGGATTTCCCATGATACACAATGAGAGACATAACGAGAGGGGTGAAATGAGTGGGAAGGCACAGAGGAAAGTTGTACTTCCATAGATCTCCCAATGTCCCTGTTCTCTACTGTTGTTGTGCTTTTATTTCTATTTCTCTTTCTCTTTCTCTTTCTCTTTCTCTTTCTCTTTCTCTTTCTCTTTCTCTTTCTCTTTCTCTCTCTCTCTCTCTCTCTCTCTCTCTCTCTCTCTCTCTCTCTCTCTCTCTCTCTCTCTCTCTCGTCTCCCGTTTCCTTTATTTTATGTTTCATGTGTATTGGATGGAAACACAACAATGCAGGGATCAAACAACAACAGAAAGATGACGGTTGTGGTCTGGAAAGCTTAACTTTGATGAGAACAAGGAGGCACATCCGCTCAGATCTGGAACCGCAAGTGAATCTAGTTACAATAGTTACTGAACACTTGTCTGCTCAAATGGCAATCTCTTCTCCGAATGATAAAGTTAAGTATGGGTAAGTATGTGTGCAGCCATTTCAAAACAGGTAAAGTGCATGCGCTGGGAAACTCACCGCCATTTGTGGTGTCATGTCGCATTTGTGTGCTGCATTCAAAAATATCCGAAAGGTGATCCAAACTCAAGTGCTTCTGAGACAAAATATCCTGCAAGAATAATCATCCGTCCATAACGAAAGGGTGAGTCTCACTCGGGTGTAAGCTTTCACTTACCCCAAAGGGAATTCCATCCTAGACAGTAAATGAAACTGTCAGACATAAGGGTTTAGGACGTGGTACCATTATGAACCCCATGGTATGATTGTGTATCCCATGGTACCCCATACCTGACACGTAACACTGTGTCCCTCAATACTAAAGAAAGAGAAGGGTAAATTTTATATATAATACGGAATCAGGTTTCGGCGTTTACCACAAGAGGAACTTCTCAGGTCCGGGAGTTCCGGAGGAGTCCGAGGCCACCGACTATGGATAACTGCGGGCTGGCAGGTTGCGAGTCAACCACGAATGTCGATTCATACTGCAAAACCTGGCAGGGTCCATGCTGCTACATGTGTTACCTTTCTGGTGGTTTGGCAATATTAAGGGGGGCTCGCACCCTCGATACATATTCATCTTATCGACGTAATAAGGTGCAGCCGAGCGGAGCTGCCAACTACGTATCAATTAAGGTTATGGAGCCAATTTGTTGGGGGTAAAACATCCCATCTATCACTAACACACCTTAATCGAGTCAATAGGAAAAAGACTAAACAGGCAGGTTGGAAACAACGGTTTACCAAAGAATTGCAGCACGCAAGTATTTACAAAGGACAATCAAGCAACACATTTACAATTATCAAAAACGCACAAGCAAACAGTCAAAAATTACCCCCAAAATGTTTATCCCGCTTAACGCTTCCACCCATCTGAAACCTTACTTATCTAAAACGTATGACATGGGCCCAGCAGAAACACTCTGAGGAAATGAGACAGGAAGAAAAGAGGACAGGGAGAGTCAAGTTCAGGGCTTAGGTTCGGCCACTGGGCTCACCCAGGCACTGTCAATGGATGGGTACCAATTCTGGTACAGTAAGGGGGGGGGGGGGGGGGGGTGAAGGTAAGTGTGTTATTGTGGTGCAGGTGGGTGTGGTGTGTGCAGAGAGAAAAGGTGAGAGGTGTAACTTAGTATGCCCGTCCAGACCAAGGGACAGGCAGGTGGTCGATTTCTCTTTTTTTGGTAACTCTCTTTTAGCTCTATGGTCAGCAGGCTCTTTGTGTGTCAAGGGAGACAAATTAGAAGTGTTAATTATAAAGGGGATAGCAAGGACATATGTGCACGTCAATATGGAGCCTCGTTCCTCTCCAGAGATCTCTGCCTGCCTGTGCTGTCTCGCATCTCGGATCCACTATCTGACGCTTAGAGATCCGTGTCGCCCCAATCACCACGCAATGTCTCCCGGACTTCGGCGTCATGAGCCCCTCTCTGGTCCGGGTTGCAAACAGGTTCTCTCCTCTCTCTCGGTGGCAGCAGATCTGTGATTTAGTGTGATGGCAGAAAAGAGCTGTCGCATTCAGTCTTTTATCTCACTTGAGCGGGGTGGAGTCTGGTGTGATCAAAGGGCAAGATTGGCAGGCCCTCGGGGAGCAAAATTCGGAACTTCACCTCTGATCCCACACAGAGCATTTGGATTGGTGCTCTCCCAGAAGCACCACCTTTCTCTTCTGTCACTCATCTCTTGCCGGCAGAACTCTTGTGCTCCCAGCAGGTGATATGCGTGCACAATACTGTTCCGGAGTCCGATGCGGCTGTTCCTCAACGATCTTTCCCGCCAAGTTAATTCAAACAGGAGGAAGTTCCTGCTCCTATTCCCTTGTGGTTATGTGGTTGGTGTGTGAAGTGTTTAATAAATGTGATGGATGGATGTATGAATGGTGGGCAAAGCAGGTACTGTTATGAAATGCATTTGGTTTGTTATAGGTGTTTCTTTTGTCTGGATAGGTAAAGGAACCGAATTGGAGCTGTGTCTAACTGTGTATGGAAAGAGAAGAAGCCAAATTAAATACTGTGTCTAAAATTTGCAATGGTAACTAAAAATAGTGCTGTGAATGGATGGGTGATAGACAAGAGGAGGGAGGAAGAATAACATCAAGCAGGGAATAGGAAGGGCATCGAGAGGAAGGAAGAATACCTCTATATCTGTCGCAACGCATATTTCCCATGTCCCTAAATGATGGATGGGGCTATCTAAATACAAATATTAACCAGATAACTAACTCGGGACTCTCTCGTTAAGGAAGACCAAGAAGAAGGTCTATTTGGCCAAAAGCTTGTGCATATATACAGACTTGGCATTTAATATGGAATTTTTTTTTGTGGGGGTGAACTTACTTTTCAAGATGTCTTAGAACCAAAAGTTCATTGGAATTATGTTTAAATTATTCTAGATTTTGTTAATGTGACCTTTAAAAGAAACAAAAACCACTTTTGACATTTCGAAACAAATAAATTGATCCTTGAAAGAGATGTAAACTGATATCGAACTCAATTCATGGACAGTACTGTGTTAAACTTCTGTACATTTTCCAGAAGTATCTCTTTATTTTGCACATTAGCCAAATTTTTTTTTAACAAAAACAAAAGTTAAATTACGACTGGGATTACGGACAGTAAAATTACAGTTCAGTACGTCGTGTAACCCCCACGAGCATTCAGGAGAGCACGTACACGTTGAGGCATGCTGTTCACGAGATTTGCCAAGGTTTGGACAGGAATCGCTTGCCATGCAGTGACAATAGCCTGCTGCAATTCACGCACAGAGGTCGGCTGCTGGTCCAAGTGGTCGATTTGACGCGTTAATTCTGCCCACAAGTTCTCTATCAGATTCATATCTGGGGACATGGCAGGCCACTCCATATGCTCTACACCACGGTCAGCAAGAAAGTGTTGGATCATGCGAGCACGATGAGGCCGTGCATTGTCATCTTGGAAGTCAAAGTTTCCTCGAAAGGCTGCACGAGCAAATGGAAGCAATGTTTCTTCCAGAATGGCCCTGTACTTGAACTGGTTCAGGTTTCCATTCAGAACAACCAGGTCAGTTTTGCCCCCTGCATGAAAAGCAGCCCAAACGGTCACCCCACCACCTCCAGCTTGGACTCTTGGCACTATACAATCTTTGTTGTAGGCTTCATGCACTTGTCTGCGCACTCGGACGCGGCCATCTTGACGATAGACCAGAAATCTAGACTCTTAGACTTACTGAATTAGACTAGACTTACTGAATCTTGTGGTGAGGTAGTTGCCCTGAAACAACTTGCCTTTGCCTCTTGGAAGGCTAATCCAACTGAAGGAAATCTCAGTTCCTTCCACCAAGCTCGGAACAAGTGTGTGTCTACCCTCAGGAGTGCCAGGAAGCACTATCTCTCCTCACTCAAGAATGAACTCTCAAACCTGTCTCCTTCCTCCAAATCCTGGTGGCGTCTGGTCAAATCAGTTTCTGGTGTTTGTTCCCCCTCCATCCCCTCCCTTACCTCAAATGGCCACACAGTTGACATCGCACGTGACAAAGCCGAATGCCTCAACTCTGTGTTTGCCTCAAAATCCTTCGTCCCAAACCCATCTCTCTCTGTTCCCACCTTTCCCAGTCGAACCAAACTGCTCCTGGACTCTGTGACCTTCTCTCCTGACAAGGTGGAGGAGTTTTTGTCAAACCTCGACTCTGATTCTGCAACTGGACCAGATGGCATCAGCCCACGGGTCCTAAAATCCTGCTCTGCCGCGCTATCTCACCCTCTCTCTGTTCTTTTCACCCTATCCTTTGCTCAAGGTCATCTGCCAGCATCCTGGAAATCAGCAAACATTACCGCTTTACACAAAAAAGGTGCAAAAACAGATCCTTGCAACTACAGACCAATCAGCCTGCTCCCAATTATCAGCAAAGTCATGGAATCCATCATTGCTTCGGATATGAAATCTTTCCTCTTCTCCAATGGCTTGATCTCTGATCATCAATTTGGTTTCAGACCAGGTCACTCTACTCTGGACATGCTGCTTCTGCTGTCTCAACAATGGATGGAGGTCCTCAATGCCAAACAGGAAATCAGAGCTGTCTCCCTTGACATATCATGTGCCTTCGATACGGTCTGGCACCCAGCTCTGCTCACCAAACTCTCCTCCTATGGTATCCATGGAAATCTCCATGCATGGCTTGCGGACTTCCTCTCTGGTCGTAGTCAACGGGTGGCCCTGAATGGATTTCTCTCATCCCCTTCCCGTTCAGGCTGGAGTTCCCCAAGGCAGTGTGCTGGGCCCTGTGCTTTTTCTGGTCTTTATCAATGATCTCTCCGACTCTCTGGAAAATCCTCTGTATCTCTTTGCTGATGACTCCACTCTCTGCCGCTCCATTCCTCTTCCCTCAGATCGGCAGTCTGCAGCCTCCTCACTCTCTGAAGACCTGGACAAAATCACAGACTGGTCAAACATGTGGAACATGTCTTTCAATCCTGACAAATCTCACACTCTTACTATGTCTCTCCGAAAAGATCGACTGGACAACCCTCCCATCTACTTTCTCAACAATCCTCTCCAAGAAGTTCTGTCGCTCAAGCTTTTGGGTCTCACCATCTGCCATGATCTTTCTTGGGAAAACCACATTTCCAAGCTGGCCTCCAAAGCCAGTCGCCGACTGGGCATCCTCCGTCGTGCGAAGTCCTTCCTAGGCACACCTGAGCTCCTCACCACATACAAGGCTTTCATCCGCAGCTCAATGGAATACTGTTCTCACCTATGGGCTGGTGCTCCTGCCTCACACCTGGCTCGGCTTCACGCTGTTGAATCCAAAGCTTTAAGAATCATTGGAATCTCCCGCGATGAAGCTATCTCTGAGGGCCTTTCACTCACTCACCGCAGGCAGGTAGGTGGTCTTTCTGTCTTCTACCGACTCCTCTCCGGCCTTGCTCCCCCAGCTCTCTCTGTGCTGTCCCCCAAATATTCCTACAGGTCGCACAAGATCTGCCAGCCACCCTCTGATGGTTAAACTGCCGAAATCTCGGCTCTCTGCTCACCTTCACTCTTTCATTCCTCTTTTCTCCCGCCTCTGGAACAAACTCCCACACTCACTTCAATCACACTCCTCCCTCCAGGTCTTCAAAACAGCTGTTCACCACCATCTCTTATCTTCCCCCATCCAAAACCTTGATCTTTTCTACCCCCACTAATTCACCCCAGATCCACCTTGTTTGAAATTCCAACTTCTTTCCTGGAAGTCTTGGCAGTGTCCATATGTTTTATACCTCTCCCACCCCCCCCCCCTTCCCATGCCTCCCCCCCAAAGCCCTCTCCCTCCCACAGTTCTCTCGATGTCTCCATGTCTCTCGGTCCCTGCTCTCAAATGTTGTGTTTGTGTCCTTCCCCCTCTCTCCCCATCTTGTCTACCGCTCCCGATGTTATTTGTTTTGTGTGTCTGTTTGTCTTTCTGTGTGATTAATGTTCGCTCTTTCACGAGCCTCGATCTTGTATACAAAAAAAAATAAAAAAAATAAAAAAAAATCTAGACTCGTCACTGAAGATCACGTGATTCCAGTGTCCTGGCTGCCATTGACGGTGCTCTCTGGCCCACTGCAATCGGCGCTGGTGGTGGTGTCTGGTCAGGCGTGGCTTTCTCAGGGGATGCCTGGCACGATACCAGTCGTTGGTTGACTAGCCTTCTGGATACAGGCACATTTGTCAGTTGCTGCCACTCAGCCCTAAGCCGATTAGCTGACTTGGTACGGCCATTGCAGACTAACCGGTGAAGCTGGCGATCATCCCTCCTTGTGGTTCTGCGGGGACGTTCTGGCCTCGGTATTGGAGTAGGGACACCCCTCTGAGCATTTCCTTTCAGGATCTTTGACACCTGACCTTGAGTGATGTCATACTGCCGAGCAATAGCACGCTGTTTCATGGCGTAATTTCGTAAAGCCACCACTCCATGACAAACAGCATTGTCGAGTTGACGGACCATCTCCAGAGGAAGCGGCAATAACTTTTGGAGATGTGCAGCAGTTGTTTTCCACTAATACAGAACGCAACAACCCTTGTATACCCGACTGTGAAGCCAATCATCAAATGCACCTGTCCGTACATTTTGCCACGCCACCTGTGATATAATCCTGTTGTTGACTTCTTGCTGCGACAGACAATCAGTGACATGGTTCTTTTAACAAATAAATCACCAAAGTGTAAAAGAAACTCACCAGATTGATATACTGAGTTAACAATGTAAACCCAAGTCAAGAAAAAAAAAATTCCATATTAAATGCCAAGTCTGTATATATTGTTACGGAAACGGAGTACGGCGCTCCCCTTAGCAGGGGGAGGGAGGGGGGGGGTTAATCCCTCTTCTATTTGCACTGGCCGTCTCCGATCCTGAAGCTACCCCGCTCCACAAGGCAGGTGGGTAACTCCGCTCGAAACCACGGACAAGATGTTATTTAAGGCCGAGCGGTTGTAGCAGCCCGCGGTTCGAGCCATTAACAAAGACTAACCCGATTAGAACCGTTGGCCGAAATCGTGCCACAGGAACTCAATATGGAAACCTCTAAAACGAACGGATGTGAAGGAAAGAAGGCAAAGGTAGGAAGAACAGGGATTTATTAACTAATTAGGTACAAATCAAAGAAACCAAGGGAGAAGGAAAGAAACAAAAATAATTTACAGAAGAAGAAGACACAGTGCAATTCTAGCTTATCTACAGGCTTAACCTAAATCCCAGACAACACAGACAAACAGATGACAGTCAGACTTACACGAATGGGAATGAAGCAGGAATGGTTGGAGAGAGAAGGAGGTTCAGGCGGTCCACAGAACGGCCGGGCCGGGAGCGAGCAGCCGCCTGCTCTCCACCCTCGGGTCCACACCGCCGGGATGCTTGCAGCAACGCGTCGGAGCTTGTCGTGGCAAGGCTGGTTGGGACAGCGTCTCCCTCGGTCCAGCACACCTCCCTCGTAGCTTGTTCAGGCACCTCCCTTCACAGAACTGTTTGCCACGGAACTCCTCAACGACTCTCTGGTGGGGACTCTCTCACTCATCTCTTAATCAGTCCCTCCCAACCACCTTTTATGAGGCGCGTGGCGATCAAGCCGCCGGCCTTTTGGAAAACGCCCTTCGGTGAGCTCGCCTCGGCCTTGATTGGTCACGAGGGCTCACCGATCCCGCCCCTTGATGAGGCGTTGGCAAAGCCACGCCTTGTTCCTGACGCTGGGCCGACTCCTCCCCCTGATGACGATGGGCGGCACGCCTTTCTTCCCCGAGCTGACCACGCCGTAATAGAGGCAAATGCAGTTGGCAATTGAAAGGGGATGGAGGTTTTGGGCAATTTGAACAGGGGATCTATCTTATTTCATTTGGTGCAATGCAGAGTCAACTAATGGGCAACAGAGCCTTAAACTGACATAGAATAAAGAGATAACTATTGACGGAAGCCTATGATTTGCTACGTGCTTGTACATAGACTAGCTAAGGTGCACTTATTTCAATTAACAGCCAATTAAGGGGAAATGTACACAGGAAATTTAATACTAAATTTACAAAGTGAAGGTTCTAAAAACCGTAACACAGCACCCTCATTCCTCACGGCACGGCTCGGGCCGATAAAACTTTAACTTAGTGTGACACGCAGGTGTAATTCCCTCTACAATTAACCTGACCCTGAGTGTGACAGTTTTAAAACACAAATAAGTATGTCCCTCTGCTGCATTGCACCCTGTCTAACAGATGCACGCCCACAGGATAACCGAATTGCGGAATTAATTCTCAAACTAAACATGAACGGTGGGGAGCATTATTTACAAGTTACGTTACTTGGACTATTTACAAAACGCAACCCAGGACCTGTGATTTCTTTTGGGGGAAACAAAAAGAAAATGCTGTGGGAGGGGAGGAGACAGCCTGCACTGCATCGACGCACCAGCACCAATAAAGAGCACCAAAGCACCATCACCTCAGTTCAATAAAACAAACACACTGTTGGTGGTCTTGCTCTTCGGCTCCCTCTGCTGGCCATTGTTGTTCTTGATGTTATTTTTCTTCCTTCATCTTCTTTGCTTGCGGCCTATTTGGACATAATAATAAAAAGCACAAAACGTGTCCACTTTTCTTTATTTAGAGCCCACATGGGCCAACTAGGGGTGGTTCACCTATATGGCATAGGTGCCACGTTACCGAGGTCCGCAAGGAAGATCTTCCTCTGGCCAATCTGGCCGGTCCCAGCAGAGGGGCCATGCCACAAAACTTGTGGTCCATAAGTGGTGCTTGGCCACAGACTGTGGTCCATAATTGGTGCGTGGATGCAGGCAGCTGGTTGTGGAAATTTCGGGTTCACAGACGCGGCCTCCCGCACGCTCCCCCCCCCCCCCCCAGTGCCCAGAGAGCACGATCCTCGGGTCGGGGAAGGAAGACAGAGATGACAGGTTAGCGAGGGGTAAGGTCACAAGGGTACACATCAACAAAGGCAATGCAAGGTGAGGTGCGCACGGAGAGCGAAGTGAGAAAGCTCGTCCCTACCGTACGCCACCCCCCCCCCCCCCCCCCGTCACCTACTCCACCCTAGCCCTTACCCATATTTACAACAATTTACAATTCGTCTCTGGCGTCACGTCTTCCCCATATCTCCCCTAATACCAAATTCGTCACAATCCCTCTAACCAAATTTGCCATCACCCAAATTCCTCATCAATTCCTCAAAAGGAGGAAGAGAAGGAACATCAGCACAATGTCACACCCACGTCGTGATGTGTCTCACAATCCAAACATTTGCACAGAAAAATAAAAACAACAAACCATGGCACGGTGTGGAGTTCTGTCACCCCAGGTGAGTGGATGTAGATGGTGCGAGGAGATTTCAATCCTAACTACTTCCTAAATGACATTAACACACTTTACACTACCCGGGGTCTTTCCCTGCCAATCCATTGGCCATCTTACTCTTTGCGGTTTTAAGAACCAAACTCCCATTGACCAAACTGTGGTGCTTCATCAATATGGGGTCTCACTCCCCCGGTTCAACTCCCTGTGCCTTTGCACAATTTCGGGGCTGAGTCGTGTGGCTCCCCTAACAGGTCTACTTACCTGTGCGCCTCCGCCACTGAAGTTGCCTCCCAAGCGTACCTGCTCCTCGCTAACCTACCTGGGGAAGGCGCTCCCTGGCGCTTACCCCCCTCGGTGCCCTCTCTGGCACTGGGCTACACGGGTCCTTCCTCTGGATCCTCGGGCCCCATTGAACTCTAACTGGCTCCCAGAGCCTACCTGCGGCCTCACCTGGCCGACAGACTACCAGTGGCGGAGCGCTCAACCAACCATCCCTCTAACAGGCCACACGCCCAGTCTTTTCCACGTCACTAATGCACCCATCCAAACACCATTCTTCCACACGCACCTCAGATGCCAATATCCAACCACAATTTACCTATACCCTCTACCTAACTCTTAAACTACCCTCCTCGGGTATTCGTGATAGGGGTCCATCCTTCCCATACACTCCCTTCGCACCAACCACTCCACTCCACATTTTCCATTCCATACTCCATGTATTCCATACCAGCTATTCCACACAACCATTCTCCATACACCTGTTCACTTGCACACCTGTGCAATCACATCTGGTGCTTCCTGCACCCTCCTTCCTCCCAGGCTTCTTCATTCAATACAATGCACAATCACAATTATTCCTCATACGCTGCTCCATACACTTCCACGCTCAATACAACTCACAATCACCTCACACTTTTCACAATACACTTCTAACTCTCCAAACCATTGCCTCAGGCACCCAAATTCTCCCACGATCATACACACATCTCTCCCGAGCATTGCCTAGCAATTCCTCATTTGCTCAACATCAAGATTCTCACACATACGGCCTCATTTGAGCTACCTGGTGCCCTTCTAACTTGGTGCTCCCCATCTTCCCTTTAAACTAAGCACATACCACGTCATTAACAACCAATCTAACCTCTCTAAGTCCCCGACTACCTGTACAATGTCGCTACTTACCTCTACCGTTACCTATGGTCATTTCTCTAGATCCCTATACATTATCCAAACCCTCCCTCGGCGAGCTTACACTGCCATAACCCCATAACTAGTGCTCATGTGCCCCAGGTGTAGTGAGGGATGGTGGATTTGCCGTCCCTCCACATCGGGCATCTCCTACTATTAATTTTGCCCATCCAATTTTTCTGCCAAGCAATGCCAATCATTCTTACCCATCAAATCTTGCCAATCATTACTGCCAATCATTTTCCCTATTCCCAATTTCGAATCCAAAACACTATCATCTTCACAGTCCATTAAACGTGAGCCTCGGTGCGTCGTTACATCATTAAAACTCGGCTTCGCAAAGCCGAGCAATGAATTCGGGTGGTTTGGTCACCTGCAGGTTGAGTCCGTCCAGCATTCGGTTCAGGGGAGGCGGCATGCTCGGCCTGAGCTTCCACGCACCATCTCGGCGCGGAACCTTTCGGTCTCCGGCCCAATGGCTCGATCCTGAGGGAACGCCGCAACCACAAGGGGGCGCCGCTCCGGTCCCTCCTACCTGCCCTTGAACCGGACCGATCGCTTTGCCCGGCAAAGCCTGGACTCGACCGTGCGGGGCGGGGCCAGGCCCGAATCGTGCACGACGCTTCGAAGAGAAGCGACGCAGCACCGTTCCGCGCCGAGCCTCACATCCAACAAAGCGCACCGCGCGCCGAGTGCTCGCGTCGGCTATCCATCGCCCTAAACGCTGCCCCGTTTAACGTCGATGCCTTACTCGCCTGCTCACACGCATACACGACCCGTTTTACACTCACCAAGCCCGGCGTTCCAACGCCGCCCGTACATTCCACACACTCCGTCCATTCCACCACCGCACTCCCTGTTACACACCACACCTCTCGCGCACCCTCTTGTGCACACTCGTCGTTCGCACACTTCGTTTCACACCTCTCCTCCATTACGTCCTCCATAACACTCACCATGGGCGTGCACTCTCGCATCCACCCACTCACGCGCTTCAATGGGCTCTCCCGCACCCGCGCCACAACCAACTCAGGTGTGCTTTCTCGCACACTCTCGCCGTCCATCCCAAGCGTGCATCCTCGCACCCGCTCCTCCATCAACTCACTCTCCGGGTCACTCTCACCCTCGCACGTACACTCCGTATCGCTCTCACTCTCTGTCACACTCCGTACACTCCGACGTGCATTCCCGCTCGCACTCGGTTTTACTCCCACACTTTATAACACACTCACTCGCCGACGCACACTTTTTCCTCACACGAGTGCCATTCTTTCGTACACCATGCACCACGGACCTCCCACTAACGCCCGGGTGCCATATCGACACCAATCACGCGACAATTCTTTTCGCGCCAAACACTTTGCCGAAAAACCTCTTAGCACCATACACAGCCCGTCTCACCTTCGGGGTTCCTCTTCTTCGCTCCTCGCGCACCTGCAAATCTTTATAAGGATTAGCAAGTATGGCATCAGGATGTGAACACGGACTTTGCACATAATCCATCTCTCCCTGCCGCGAGTGCTTTTCTAAGCCCCCGGTCTCTCCAATTTCAATTCCCACTACTTATTTTTCTTTATTCACCTCGACGACCGCTGGCTTTATTAAAATTTTCTCTCCTACCTCAGCGGTCACCGGCTTCCCTAAACCCCGGGTCGCGATCTCTATACCCGTCATTTTACCCGCGCTTTGCTCCACCTCGCTCAACCAGCGCTTCTCGACCCGCTTTACCTCGTCGCGTACCCCTGGGACCTGCTCGCCCAACCTGCGGTCTCTGTCCCTCTCCGCTTCCCTTACCTCATATGTGGCTTGCCCCCTCGCCAACCCCTCATTAATTTATTTGGCTTGGCCAATTATGCCCCCCAGTTTGTCGCCTAATCTGCTTCCGAATCCCTCCAATTTGCTTCCCAACTTGTTTCCTACTCCTCCCAATTTGCCGATTAATGACTCACATTTGTTGTTTAAACCTTCAAATTTGGCTCCTAGCCCCCCGATTCGATTTCCCATGTCATTTCTCAACTCCCAGATTTGGCTTCCCAATCGCTTCCCCATTCGGTTTTCCAATCCTATATTCCCCATTAGTATGGCTGCATTAATCTGCGCCATGAGGTCCCGCACATCAATTCCCCCTATTTGTGCAGCGGGCGCGGCCGCCGCAGCCATGTGCGAGCCGCCGCCATTTTGTGCGCCTGAAACCTCGTGCGCGAGGCCGCCATTTTGTGCGTCTGAAACCCCCGCTACCACATCCTCATTGCTCTCCTCCTCCATTTCCTCCCTGGGGTCCTGGGTCGATTCTACCCCCTGTAACTCCCCTACCAACATCCGGTCGCCTTGATACTCCATGGCACGATTTAAATTTAGGATGTTAAATAAAATTTTGGCCACTCGTAATTTTGAGTGCGTTAAGCCCACTTCGGGTCCGAATCTCAGTCCCAGACACCAATTGTTACGGAAACGGAGTACGACGCTCCCCTTAGCGGGGGGGGGGGGTTAATCCCCCTTCTATTTGCACTGGCCGTCTCCAATCCTGAAGCTACCCCTCTCCACAAGGCAGGTGGGTAACTCCGCTCGAAACCACAGACAAGATGTTATTTTGCCGAGCGGTTGTAGCAGCCCGCGGTTCGAGCCATTAACAAAGACTAACCTGATTAGAACCGTTGGCCGAAATCGTGCCACAGGAACTCGATGTGGAAACCTCTAAAACGAACGGATGTGAAGGAAAGAAGGCAAAGGTAGGAAGAACAGGGATTTATTAACTAATTATGTACAAATCAAAGAAACCAAGGGAGAAGGAAAGAAACGAAAATAATTTACAGAAGAAGAAAACAGTGCAATTCTAGCTTATCTACAGGCTTAACTTAAATCCCAGACAACACAGACAAACAGACAACAGTCAGACTTGCACGAATGGGAATGAAGCAGGAATGGCTGGAGAGAGAAGAAGGTTCAGGCGGTCCACAGAACGGCCGGGCCGGGAGCGAGCAGCCGCCGGCTCTCCACCCTCGGGTCCACACCGCCGGGATGCTTGCAGCAACGCGTCGGAGCTTGTCGTGGCAAGGCTGGTTGGGACAGCGTCTCCCTCGGTTCAGCACACCTCCCTCGGAGCTTGTTCAAGCACCTCCCTTCACAGAACTGTTTGCCACGGAACTCCTCAACGACTCTCTGGTGGGGGCTCTCTCACTCATCTCTTAAGCAGTCCCTCCCAACCTCCTTTTATGAGGCGCGTGGCGATCAAGCCGCCGGCCTTTTGGAAAACGCCCATCGGTGAGCTCGCCTCGGCCTTGATTGGTTGCGAGGGCTCACCGATCCCGCCCCTTGATGAGGCGTTGGCAAAGCCACGCCTTGTTCCTGGCGCTTGGCCGACTCCTCCCCCTGATGATGATGGGTGGCACGCCTTTCTTCCCCGAGCTGACCACGCCGTAATGGAGGCAAATGCAGTTGGCAATTGAAAGGGGATGGAGGTTTTGGGCAATTTGAACAGGGGATCTATCTTATTTCATTTGGTGCAATGCAGAGTCAACTAATGGGCAACAGAGCCTTAAACTGACATAGAATAAAGAGATAACTATTGAGGGAAGTCTATGATTTGCTACGTGCTTGTACATGGACTACCTAAGGTGCACTTATTTCAATTAACAGCCAATTAAGAGGAAATGTACACAGGAAATTTAATACTAAATTTACAAAGTGAAGGTTCTAAAAACCGTAACAATATATCTATCTATAATTCCAGTAATCTCTGTGTGTATGTTTGTATGTTTGTATGTTTGTATGTCTGTGACCGCTGTTTCTCGACAACCACGGGTCCGATATACTTTAAACTTGCCAGGTATATTGCTGGGGACCCGAGGATGTGCCTTTTCAAGGTTTCATATTAATCGGAGAAGTAGTTACCGAGCTATGTCCAAAAAACGATTCAACCAATCAGAGAGCAGCGAGCTATCACGTGTGCCGAACGTGGCGAACAGACTCTGCCTCGGACGGCACATTTGAGAGCGTATTCATTTATTTCACGTTGGAAAACTATGTTGCCGTTAAACTATGTTTTAAAACTAATTAAAACTAATTTGCGATTCATTCGCTTTCCTGCGCGTTTGTGCACGCGATGGCGATTTCTTTACCAAACTCCGCAAGCCGTTCGCTTTGGACCAAACCATTTCATGTAAATAGAGGGGGGGGATTGTCACCGTACTCGCAAGCCGTTCGCTTTGGACCAAACCATTTCATGTAAATAGAGGGGGGGGATTGTCACCGTACTCGCAAGCCGTTCGCTTTGGACCAAACCATTTCATGTAAATAGAGGGGGGGGATTGTCACCGTACTCGCAAGCCGTTCGCTTTGGCTTTGCGAATGGACCAAACCATTTCATGTAAATAGAGGGGGGGGATATAATTTTAGATATATATATAGTACGGGCATGCCCTAGTATATATAATTATATATATATAAATATATAATTATATATATATATATATATATATATATATATATATATATATATATATATATATATACATATATATATATAAGGGGTGTTGCAAAATAAGTGGTACTTTTTTTCCCCAAAGATGAAATGAAGTTTCAATCGGATGAAAATCCAACCAAAGGCTTTATTTCATTCAAAAATTAAAAACTCACGTTTAATATGCGTCAAATATGTCCACCATTAGATTCAGAAAGCATTTGAAGTCGACTTTTAAAATATTTCAGCAAAGACACGAACACGAGTCGTAAATATGACGGACAACATGCAGGCAACGTGCGCGACACGTCATGATGACGCATGCGAAATTTGAATTAAAAAATCGCGGACATGTGGTCAATACAATCTGGGGGGAAAAAGTATAAAAAAGTATAAAAAAAGTATAAAAAAGTATATCATGTATATATATATATATACAAAAAAGTATATAAAAAAGTATATAAAAAAAATATTAAAAAAAGTATATAAATATCATGTGTTCCACCCCCACATCAGCAGCTTTAATTACAACTGCAACGACAGCTGGTGTGAACATGCAGGAGATTAACTACGACAATAAACATGTTTAAAGCAATTTGACGCAAATGAACCTTGCACTCCAAACTTGAGTCTGTAATAAATTGGGGTAATTAACCCAATTTAATTACCCCAGGAGATATCAATGAAATCAACATGGTTTGCGCATTAAAGAATGACAAGGACTGGCATGCACATTGGGTTAGGAGTAAATAAATAATGTAATAAGCAAAGACAGAACAAACAACAATTTTGCATGAAGATAACAAAAATAAATGTGCTACTTAACAACAAACAGGGAAATTAACCCACCCGAAGGTGCCAAACACACAATAGGCATGCACACTGAACCATGAGAGCGGGTAAAATATCAGGCGGTGCATCCCAAATTGTTTGGAGCAGAGAGGGCCCTAAGAGGAAGCAATAGCATTCAAGCAAGATACTGGTAGTAGGCAGCATTTTGCCCTGGTCATGTCACAGAGGTCACGAGGGAACCCTATCTTGTTGCCGAATCCCACACAAAACCAATTGTTTCAAGTCCCAGAGCTAAAGTCAGTACCCAATGCTCCTCTATGCCACCCTATGTTATGAGTCTCCACCCTGGCGACCACAAAGCAATCACCAGCCCACACATCCTACCAATAATGGACAACTGTTGAGGAGGAGCAGTCTTTCCTCGTAGGTGGGAGGGACACGCTGTATCACCATTCCTAACTCACCCATAATTGCTCAGTTTGACAGGGGAGAAAAAGGACAAAAAGGGAGACAGAACAGAACACCCTTAATGACTCTCACTCACTCTCACTCACTCTCTTCTTTCTCTTTCTCTTTGTCTTTCTCTTTCTCTTTCTCTCTCTCTATCTCTCTCTCTCTCTCTCTCTCTCTCTCGCCACTCGGGCTTATAAGCCATCACCCAGCAGCACACAAACAAACAGAAAAGAGGCAGAAAAAGCATATACACTACGTGAACACAGACGGGTTCAATGGCTTCATTCTAATAATTGTCTCCTCCCCCTTTCCCCACAAATGTAACAATGGGCTGGTAGGGTGGCCTCAAGGAATGCACACTCACCTCTAAGCTGTACCTGGGTTTGAATATTGGCTCATCTATAAACTGTCATCCAGGTGTTTAGCAGGTAGGGTGAGGTATCAATGTGTGTGCTGTCCATTGGATAGACGTTAAACTAGGCGTTCTGTCTCCTGGCATTAGTAGGTGGATGTTAAAGATCCCACTGTGCACTTCAGAAAGAGTAGGTGAGCTATCGCTAACACCCTGACCAAATTCCAAATGCCTGCTCTGGGCTACAGGGGCCACTACATCGGTAGCACAGCGGCACTCCCAGCAAATTATGCTTCCGGCGGCCATGTGCTACATATGACAGAAGGTGAAGAAGAAGAGATACATGATGAGTTTCGCTCTTGATTTGGGATGGGGAGGGAAACTTGGCTGCGAATTTTAGATTCGCAACAACGTTCAGTCAAACATCGACTTTTTTTTTCTTTGAACACTTGCAACCTGTGTGAACTTAGGCATGGCCAAACCTGAGCTTGCGCCACCTTCAAAACATTTATCTTCAAATCGTCATGGCAGTTTGTCACAATGTCACCATTTTTCAGAACAACAACAACAACACAACATGCATTTTCAAGGCCATTTTCCCTGCTAGAGCGGGGGTTAGCCTTGCGGTCCCCATGACAATCTTCTCCATTTTGCCCTATTTTCTGCATCTCTCCTTGTTGACCCCCTTGCCCACATTTATTCTTCCACCATCTTTAGCCAAGTCTTTCTCGGTCTTCCCGTCCTCTACTTCCTTCTACATTCATTTCCATCACTCTTCTCAACCAGTCACTTTCATCATTCCTCAACACATGACCAACCCATCTCAACCTGTTCCTCTTCACAGCATCAATCACAGGCTCTATTCCCATCATCTTTCGCAATTCATAATTTGTCTTCCTCTCCCTCAACAATACTCCGCACATCCGTCGAACCATTCGCATTTCCACCCTTTCCAACCTTCTTTGCTGCCTTACATTCATGACCCATGTCTCGCTCCCATAAATCATAACACTGCTCACACATGCAGCACATGAATTCCATCGTGACGGAATCACCATGTGCACTCTAATTTTAAACATATAAGGTAATTATCTTGAATGCTAAGAAGAGCAGAGAGAATTCAATTTTATGTATTGAACCAGAACTGTCACATGGCTACAGACGAGTACTACTCTCAGTGAGGCAGACAAGGTAATGTGACGGAATCACACGTGGGTGACGATTTTCATGGAATTCATCAGCATACACCTTTCCCTTCAGCTTCAAAAACACTCCCCTCCTCATCAGCACGCCACTCAGTTCCCGAAACTTCTTCCATGCACATCTCACTCTTGCAACCGTTGCCGAGTCTGATCCACCTTCTCCATTCAGCATGACTCCGAGGTAGCAAAATGTTTTCACACCTTCCAGCTTCACGCCATCTCCAAGATCCAACTCAACATTTCCTCCATCTGCAGCTCCCTCTGTGCACACCTTACATTTGAATGTAGCTGCCACACTGGTTAATGACCCTCTCAGACCACTACATTTTTGATGAACCCACTCAGCGCACATTGTACATTGAATGGAGTTCACTCCGACACCCTTCCTACACACAGCACAGGGCCACTTCCCAGTTCTTTCCACCTCACCACATGCCATCACCTTCGTCTTTCCGATATTCACCTTCAGACCTTTTGTCTCCATACATTCCTTCCACTTGTTCATCTTTTCCTTCAGTCCATCCATACTTTCCGCAATCAACACCAGATCATCTGCATACAACAACTCCCACAGTAAACCCTCCTTTACGTTCTGAGCCAGCACCTCCATCACAGCTACAAATAGTAGTGGACTTAGTACCAACCCCTAATGCACTCCCACCTTCACCTCAAACTCACCACTGTTCCCGTCCTTCGTCCTTACAGCTGTGCGCACTCTTTTGTACATTGCCATCACTACTCTGATCAACCATTCCTCCACTCCTAACTTCCTCAATGCCCATGTCAATACTTTGCGTGGAACCCTATCGAATGCTTTCTCCAGATCAACAAACCCAAGAAACAACTTCTTCCTCTTCTCCATGTACTTCTCCTGCAACTGCCTCACAATGAAAAGCACGTCTGTCGTTCCTCTTCCTGGCATAAATCCCAACTGCATTTCGTCGATCTTCACTTTCTTCCTTATCCTCCTCTCCAACACCCTTTCCAATACCTTCATTCCATGCTCCAATAACTTTATCGCTCGGTACGAGCCACACTCCAGAGGGTCACCTTTCCCCTTGTATAGAGAGACGAGGGTACTCAGTTCCCAATCCACTGGAATGCGGCCTTCTTTCACCACCAGATTACAGATCTCTGTCATTCTCTTCACACCCCAACTGCCTGCTGCCTGCAACATATCTCCCACAACTCCCGTCGGCCCTCCCACTTTTCTACTCTTCATTGCTTTTATCGCTTCCTCAACTTCCTTCTCAGTTATCTTCTCTGCCGGTCCTAAAACTGGGTTACTCTCTATGTTGCCATTCCATTCATTCTCTGTATTCAACAGCATTTCCATACATCTTTTCCATCTTCCTTTAATTCCATCTGGGTCGACAACGATTTGTCCCACTTCATCCTTCAAGCAACTCACCCACATCACATCACACCTCTCTTTCGCTATCTGCTTTGCAATCCTGAATACTGCTCTCTGACCCTCTTCCGAATCCAAGCGTTCTCCGAACATTTTCCTCCATGCCTCCTGCGCCTTTGCTACCTCTTTCTTTGCAGCCTTCTTGGCTGCCTTATAACTTTCATGCTCTGCTGTTTCTGCTCCCGTACCCTTCACCTTCTGCCACTCCTTGAACTTCTTCCTCTTCTCGTCAATCCTCTTTCCAACTTCATCATCCCACCACCATGTTTCCGAGTGCCTCGGTGGTCCTTTTGTCCATCCACATACCTCACCAACGGCTCCCAACAGACTAGCTTTCATTGACATCCAACCACTTTCAAGCTCAACCACATCATCCTCTACCCTACTCAGCCTCTCTTTTAATGCCTCCCTTACTGTCACCTCTTTCAACCTCCACACCTTCATTCTCGGTTGGTACTTCACCCGCCGAGCTCTCCTCGCACCTTTCACCCTTATGTCGCAGACAACCAAGTGGTGCTGTGAAACAGCCTCCTCCCCCGGGATAACCTTTGTGTCCCGGAGGTGCCCCCTATCTCGCCTACGCACCATCAGGTAGTCAACGGTTGTCGTCGACCCACCTGACGTGTATGTAACAAGCTTATTATCCTCTTTCTGGAACTGAGTATTACAAATCAACAAATCAGCTCCATCAGCAAACTCCAAAATCCTTTCACCTTCTCCATTTCTCACACAATATCCGTAACCCCCATGAACTCCCTCAAAACCATCCATACTCCTTCCCACATGTCCATTTAGGTCTCCTCCTACCACAACAACTTCCTCATCTTTCACGTTTTCCATCAGCTTCTCTATCGCACACCAGAACTTGTCCTTCTCTTCATCGCTCCGATCAACCTGCGGAGCATATCCCGAGATGACGTTCACCAAGAGCTTTCCAATCATCATTTTCACCATCATCAACCTATCACTCACTCTAGTCACACTCACCACACTGTCTACAAACTCCTCAGAAAACAGGACACCAACACCATTCACGCCCTCCAGGCACCCTTGCCACATAAACTTGTATTTCTGTCCCTGCCTACCCTTCACCATTCTCACACCACTTCCCTTCCATCTCGTCTCTTGCACACAACATATGTCCACTCTTCTTCTGACCAATACTTCCACCACTTCTCCTGATCTCCCTGTCATTTGCCCTACATTCCATGTCCCAAACCTCAGAAACCGATCTCCACTTCGGGCTGTACCCTGCCCATATGTAGTTGTAATTGTCATGGTTCTCTTTTTGAGGCAATGTTTGTATGGCCGGATGCCCTTCCTGACGCCAACCCTCTTAGTCGTCTCTTACGACACGCAGGGATACGGTGTACCTATTCTAATCCAGGGTATGCACTGGGAAACGTTTAAAACATGGAAATTCTGGGGGGGGGGGGGGGGGGGTGTGGGCGGAGGGCAGCATCAGCATCACGTCTGCGGTTTAAACATATTTAAATAATATTTAAACAAAACCATGAAAAATAATCTGGGAAAAGTCTCTAAGTGAGGACGTGGATTTGAGAAAGAAGGAGCAGAGGTGGCTAGAAAAACGAGATATAGGGGGCGTGGCACAAGTCGAGACGAGGAGGAGAGCGAACAAGCACGTGTCGGGGAGAAGAGAAAGAATTAATATAGAATTTTTTTTGTTTGTTTATTTGTTTGTTCTGTTTTCAAAACGCTGGACAAAGGGTAAGATGTTCGTGAGAGGTAGGGGGGAGAAAAGAAAATCAAAGAAACAAGCAAATACTATGAAGGAAAGAACTTATATTCACAAAATACTGACGGGGGGGAGGGAGCCTGGAGGCCGCGCATGAGGTGCGAACAAAAAACGACTAATTACACACAAAATTGCAATAATTACAAAACCAAAACTAAATAGAAACACACAATAACACATACACAATAAAATAACCAGTGGAAATTTGACAAAGACACGAATGGGAAAAGACTCAAACTTTGATGTCGTGGAGAGATCGAAGCAAGCCTCCTCGCTCGAGGGACCAGAAGCGGAAGCCCATTTTTTCAGAACACAGAAATCAAAATTACTTGTCCATTTGGGAGAGATTTCAACACCATCTTCCCTTTGTAATCAGGTTTGTAAAACCCACCCCTATGTGACTCTGCTTTTCCCTCAGCCCGAATGTGCCTTACACTGCCTTGGCTGTTGCAGCTTTCCAAGTGTCTCTTTTGCCATGCCAGCTCAGTGATGCTTCCCTTCCTTGCCGCAAGTTTCAAACGCTCCTCCTCAGCACCAGGGCCCTCCATGAAACTGTTGGTACTTGGAAGACTGGCACGTTGTGTACATGCCAAGAATGTGGCAAACTAAAAGGTAAAAAAATACACACACACTCGTTTTTTCAGGTCTGTTCCTCACAATTCTATTTATTTATTGTATAGTACCGCTATTCCGAAAACATAATACCCTCGGACCCAGCTATTCGCAGGGGATAAGGTCCTGGAAAATCCACGAATAGTGAAACCGCGAATAGCGGGGCATTGTTTCAATGGAAAAAGGGGGGATAGGTTCCCGAGTCACGAAAATCCGCGAATGGAGAGGACCAAATCGCGAATGGTGAGTTAAAATCTACGAATGGCGAGGCAAAGCCCATGAATGTATGCCGCGGCATTGTTTCAATGCCCCTGAAAAACCGTGATTTTGCGGAACACAGCCGCGAATAGGAAAAAAAAAAAAACCATGATTTCTCGGAACACGGCCGCGAATAGGAAAAAAAAACACCACGATTTCGCGGAACACGGCCGCGAATAGGAAAAAAAAACACCACGATTTCTCGGAACAGGCCGCAAATAGGAAAAAAAAAAACACGATTTCGCGGAACACGGCCGCAAATAGAAAAAAAACCGTGTATTCGCGGGACACTTTTCCGCGAATAGAGAAATAGGTCGCATTTTATCACCTGCGAATACGTGGACCCTGCGAATAGCGGAACCTCGAATAGCGGGGTCCGACACTATTATAATTTCAATGATTGCTGTAAATGATGTTAATGTCACAACATCCTATATTTAACTACAGTATATTCTAATAGTAAACCTCAAAATATAGTTCCCTTACCTAAAGTAAGAACCTAATCCTGTAAGCAATTAACTGATTTCCTGAGTACATGCATCATCAGCTGGGCACCGTTCTTCTTCAAGGTTTCGATCCTTTCAGGCCAGAACCTGTCCAAAAGGTGGATCCACAACCTCAGTCATGTATCCACATCAGTAGATTACCAACATCAGATGATCCACAAGCTCAGTTGTGTCCAGGCAGTCAGTGAACCCATAAATTCAACATCACTATTAAAACATTACTTGCTCGATGATTTAATGTTAGAGGACTGCAGATCGACACGAACCTTCTCCAGCAAGACTAGTTCTTCATTCTCAAAGTATCGGTTGATATAAAACCTTGCAGATTACCAAGCAAGAGTTTCTTCATTATTAGGCCTTATTCCATCATGGAATGGGATGTAACTCTTGTGATTGTATACCTCAGTATAGAATAACGGCCGAGAACGATAATTGTACACCTTGTTTGCAATTACCAAACTTTGCACATGTGTTAAGAAATGTACCAGTATTTCGAATCATTTTAGATATAGAGGCATATTGATATAACTTAATGGTGGCCATTTTCCAAGACGGCACCTAGATGGTTCTCAAGTAAATAAAAACAGGTGGACAGTCACTGGTCTGGAGGTATCCCGTGCGATAGGTGAGTATGGGAATGCTCTTCTTCAGAAGAATGGGGACATGGATACTCAGCATCATGATCAGACAGCTAGCATTTGAACGAGGTATAATAATAATAATAATTCATTTATTTTGTATAGCGCTTTTCAAGAAGCCCAACCAAAGGCGCTTTGACAGAGTGGAAAACATAATGCATAACAATACATGAAAACAACAATTGCAAAAAGACAAGAATCAATAGGGAAATATTTAAAGCAAAAGGAGGGAGAAGGAGAAGAGATAGTCAGGGGTTAAATGCTGTGGGTTGAATGTTGAATGCAGTGTTGAACAGGTGGGTCTTTAGTGATGTTTTGAATGTGGTGAGTGAGGAGGAGTCTCTGATGGTGTGAGGTAGTGAGTTCCAGAGGGTGGGAGCAGCGATGGAGATGGGGAAGGCCCTGTCCCCCCAGGATCTGAATTTGGTCCAGATGGAGGGGGTCAGGAGGTTGGTACCAGCAGAGCGGAGGTTGCGGGTGGGAGTGTGTCTGGAGAGGAGGTCAGCCAGGTAGGATGGGGCCAGGTTATAGAGGGCTTTGTAAGTCAAGAGGAGGATTTTGTACTGGATTCTCTGGGGGATGGGGAGCCAGTGAAGCTTGTAAAGGACGGGGGTGATGTGGTCACGGGTCCGGGAATGGGTGAGTAGACGGGCAGCGGAGTTCTGAATGTATTGGAGTTTATTGGTGATTTTGAAGGGTGAACCATAGAGGAGGCTATTGCAGTAGTCCAGATGGGAGGTGATGAAGGCGTGGATGAGGGTTTCTGCAGCCGTGGAGGAGAGGGATGAGCAGAGACGGGCAATGTTTTTCAGGTGAAGGAAGGCTGACTTTGTGATCTGTTTAGTGTATTTGTCGAAGGAGAGGGTTTGGTCAAAGATGACGCCAAGATTCCGGATGTGAGGGGAGGTGGATATTGGGATACCGTCGATGTTGAGGGCAAAGTTATGGGTGGATCTTGTGAGCGTTTTTGGGCCAATGATGATTATTTCAGATTTATCACAGTTAAGCTTGAGGAAGTTGATTTGAAGCCAGGATTTTATTTCAGTGATGCAGTTTGTCAGGATAGAGTGGGTGTCGGTGGAGACGGACTTGGTGGAGATGAAAAGCTGGATGTCATCGGCGAAGCAGTGGAATTGGAGACCATGACGGCGGATTAAGTGACCGAGGGGGGACAGGTAAAGGATGAAGAGGAGGGGGCCAAGAACTGAACCTTGGGGGACACCTTGGGGGAGGGGAGCAGTGGGGGATTTGCAGTTATTGATGGAGATGAACTGGCGTCTGTCAGAGAGGTATGATTTAATCCAAGAGAGGGCAGTGCCGGTAACGTTAAAGGTGGATTCAAGTCGGGTGAGGAGGATGGTGTGATCGATGGTGTCAAAGGCAGCGCTGAGGTCGAGGAGGACGAGAATGTTGAGGTTGCCAGCGTCAGAGGAGAGGAGAAGGTCGTTGGTGATTTTGAGGAGAGCAGTTTCAGTACTGTGGTTGGAGCGGAATCCGGATTGGAATGTTTCATACAGGTTATTGGCAGAGAGGTGATGTTTGAGTTGAGTGGCTACAGCGCGTTCCAAAACTTTTGACAGAAAGGGTAGGTTGGAGATGGGTCTGAAGTTGTTTAGGGTGTCAGGGTTTAGACCAGGTTTTTTTAGAATGGGGGTAACAGCAGCAATTTTGAGGGAAGGTGGGACGATGCCTGTAGACAGGGAGGAGTTTATTGTTGCAATGATAAGTGGAGAGAGAGCAGGGAGGGAGGCCTTGACAAAGCTGGAGGGGATGGGGTCAAGAGTGCAGGTGGCAGTTTTCATTCCTATGAGGAGTTCAGAGAGGTCAGTAGGGGAGATTGGGGAGAACCGAGACAGGGGATGGCAGGACAAGGGGGGGCAGGTGGTTGGAGGGGGAGCGGGTGCGGCGGTGGTCAAGCTGTTGTAGATGTTGTCAATTTTGCGTTGGAAGAAAGAGAGGAAGGAGATGCAGTTGTCTACTGTGAATGACTGGGTGGTGGTGTTCAGGGGGCGGAGGAGTTTGTTTATTGTCGAGAAGAGTGCTTTTGGGTTTCCGGAGCCAGAGTGGATAATTTGAGAGTAGTAGGCGGAGCGGGCGCGGGAGAGGGCATCTTTGTAGTGTTGTAGGTGGTCCTTGTAGGCTTGGGAGTGAACTGTGAGACCTGTTTTATTGCGGAGTCTTTCAAGTTGGCGAGCACGAGTTTTCATCAGGCGGAGTTCAGGGGTAAACCAGGGAGCAGAATGGGTGAAAGAAACTGTTTTGGTTTTTACAGGCGCAAACTGGTCAAGGCAGGAGGAGAGAGTGTGGTTGTAGTAGTCAGTGAGGTCGGAGGGGGTGTGGAGGTTAACGAAGGGAGAAGTGGACATTTTTTCAGAGAGGGTGGATGAGAATGAGGTAGGTGAAAGAGCGTTTAGCTTACGGAAGTTGATAGTGCGATAATGTCTTGGTGTTGGGGTGGGGATGTTGATGGTCATAGTGATAGCTTAGTGGTCAGAGAGGGTGAGGTCGGAGCCAGAGAGATGGTGCAAATTTAATCCAATGGAGCAGACAAGGTCCAAAATGTGACCACGGATATGGGTAGGAAAGTCGACATGTTGAGTGAGGTTAAAGCAGGTGAGTAAATCAGTGAAGTCAGTGGAGTCCATGTGGATATTGAAATTGAGAGATGTCAATGGACTCGTAGATGTGAAGGAAGAACTTATCAATTCATTTAATGAGGAAAGTAACAAAATTATCGTTCTTGATACAGAGGAGATTGCTGACCCTTATGTGGTAACAACCGTGCAAAAGACACATGCAACAGGAAAGGAGCAATTTGATGCTTTCAACGAGGAACGCGTCATGGAGAGAACAGTTTCCATTCATGATTACATCACGAGAAACAAGTTCTTCTCTTTTGGATTCCCCTCAACCAAAATAGCTGAAAAAGGCAAACAAAATCTGATCTCCACGAAGAGTGATGTGCAGTTATTTTTGAGGCGAAAGAAATGGCATGAATGACATGGACATTTCTGTCAGAACTTAACACAGCACTCATAAAATCTAGTAAAAAAAATACCTTAAATAGTAATTGATCCGCCGTGAATGAAAGAGAAGCTCACGTTTTGGGCCTTACCCTTTGTCGGAGCAAAATAGAAAGGGCGCTTCTGAGCCTATCCAATGTAATACATTCTGGAGGAGAGCATGAGACAATTGAGACGTTTGTAATTCGTCTGTACAACAGGACAAGTAACTGCCTGGATGTAGATGTTGCAAGAAGAAAATTGTTTGTCATGAATAATTAAGTTGAGCAGATTCCCCCGACAAAAGCTGCGCTTGAACAGCACGTCAGATGGGTGGCATATCAGGGTGGACACGAGTGTGGTCAAGCACTCATTCCTCATCTCGAGCTTCCTTGTCCGTCCTCTGGGTAGGGCTGGACCAGGAATCAAGAGGATTAGTCCCTCTCATTGGCCATCCGCTATAGACCGATCCGATAAGGACGATCGTGCCCCCTTCGCCGATAAGCGGCGCTCTTGCGTCCGCCATTACTGGGGGGCGTCCCGATCCAAACTTAACTCCAGCTGGCTGCGCCAGCACAACTATCATCGCGATCGTACATGAAAAGTGTCCGTGATAATCATTCTCAAGTGTTTCTCTATACGTGTGGAGTGGTCGTGGACACCTGGCACCTGAAGGCACACGATACAAACCCCGTTTTCGGCGATATCGCCGGGCGCCGAAGGCGCACGGCCATACTGCCCTGAAGGCACCTGGCACCTGGGGGTACCCGGTTTCCACTTCCACCTGCACCAAACCTATTTTGTTAGCAACCGCGTACCCTATGCTATGCCATGCCGAGCCCCCTTCCGCCTTCGCCCTGAGTTTCTCGACCACTACGGTAACGACTCCTCTGACCGACCCGACTAGGTGCCCGTCCCTTCATCGACTCCTCCATACGGCCAGGACTTGGCGGCCGTACCACAGTCGCCCCGCATGGATTCTTCCCTCAGAGTCCACCTCCGTCCAGGCCGGCCACCTCTGGCAACTATGGCTAGGCCCCGAGTGGCCGCTGCCGAGCCCCAAGTTCCTTGATCACTTGGGTCGCGACTTGTCTGGCAGACCCAACTGGGCCTCCGTCCCTTCGCGTGGGCCGCCTCACCAGCTCCTTATCGCTTCATCGACTCTTCCATACGGCCAGGTCACGGCGAGTGTATCACTGCTGCCCCGCATGCATTCTTCCCTCAGAGTGCACCTCCGCGCGGGCCGCCACACCGGCTCCTCACCGGTCGTATAGCTCGGTGGACCGGTCGTATCGTCCACGATTCCATCTTCTCTGATGAATCTAACAAACAAATACGTATATTTTGTATCGATATTCTTTCGGCAAAGTGAACTGAGACCGGTAACTGCATGTAATCTGAACGCTGGAGATCAAGCCGAATGAAGCGGCCGCCTCCCAGCTATGGCGGTGTCTATAGAGGGCGCCTGTCCATTGAACCCTCCGTCGGATCGGTCTATACCAGCCTCTCTGGACAATGCTACCTGAGGCCTCAAAAACCTGTCATGAAATGATTTCTTGTGGGTTTGCAAAAGGACGCAGGTCTTCACGATGCAAACGCAAAAAAGCAGCACTCGAATGCTCAGCTCGTGTTCCTGTGGAGGAATATTTTCTTCAAAAATCAGACTTAATTTCAGGAGTCTTATATCAGAGCTTGTCAATGGAAATATTATTTCTACTCTTTAAAACTGGATTAATTTGTAGCCCACAGGAAAATTTGTGAATACGCTTGTTATGCCTCCACCCCCGAAGGTGGCTGGAGGCATTATGTTTTCGGGTTGTCCGTCCATCCGTACGGGCTAAACCTCATTTTTCTCAGCAACCACATGTCCGATCAAGACGAAACTTTCAGGGTTGGAGTGACACCAATGCAGAATATTTTTATGATAATTGTGACATCATAGGTCACGTGGTATGGCAACCATCTTGGATTAAACGCAAGTAATAAAAAATATATTTCTCAGAAACAGCTGAATGGAAAAAATTGAAACTTGGTACATTGTCAAGTACTCCCAATGGGGAATAAAGGCACGATAGTGATGACATCATTAGTTAAGTGGTATACCAGCCATAAATGTTTTAATCTAATGCCTTATCCTAAAAAATCTGAAATTACATGCACATGATCAATGACCCATTTGTATTGAAATATTAAATTTATAGCATCATAGGTCACAAGGTTTTGCAGCCATATTGGATTTAACCTAAAACCTTAAAAAAAAACACCTCCCAAACCACCGAAGCAATTGACTCAAAACTTTACATGTGTCATCGACTAGGCATGGAGATTAAAAGTTAATCACAAAAACGTCATCAGTCACATGGTGTAGCAGCCATATTGGATTGAAGGAAAATATTAGATAATTATATCTCAGAAACCGCTTACCCTATTGATGCGAAACTTTACAAATGCCATCTAGCAGCATTGCTGCATTGTTTGAAAATGATGTTGTAGGTCACGTGGTTTGGCAGCCATTTGGATAAAAAAACAAACCTTATCCAATCAACACAAAACTTCAAAACGTGATCCCCTACCCATACATATGCAGAGTGTACATTTTGGATGTCATATGTCACGTGGTTTGGCAGCCATATTAACTTGAAAGCTGATATGGAAAAAAAAAAACATTTTCCAAAACCGCTCCACCGATTGATGTGAAACTTGTCATGTCTGGTAAAAATGTGGTACTTGAGAACAGCTGAAGGGATTTAAATCAAACTTGTTTATTTTTAGGACAGTGAACGATGGGATCTAGATCTAACTCAGCAGGGACTATGCGGAGGCATATTTGCAACAGTCAAATTGCTCAAGTTTTAGATCTGGAAGTCATCTTAGTGGCCATTTTGAAAAATGCCAACTGTATTGTACAAAACTTTTCAAAAGGTATGGAATCGAAAAAGATAAGCATGTTTACACATGGTAGCCATCTTGGAAAATGGCCACCCAGGGAGATTTTACAGAATGCCTCTATATCTAATTTTACGTGGTATAGCTTCTTGAACATATTTGGTGCTTGTATACTAAAGTGCACAATTCTTCTGAAATAAAGAGCTATGCCGCTGGTCGACTACTATGGTGTCAAAGCCCTTACTTTTAGTGTCATCAGTGTCTTTTATTGGAATGCTCAGGTCAGTGTCAAAAAATATCAGAAGATATATTGAAAGAGAAGATTAAAGGACAAGCAGCTTATGAACAAGTTTCAGAGGAAGGAAAAGAAGGAGAAAAAAATGCCAAAGAAGAATCAGAGAAAAGGTAAGGTAATGTCCAAGAAGGTTAAATAAATATTCCCCCAATCACCTCAGCTTTCTCGGGACTTGGTGGTGGCTCTACCATGTAAAGCCTCCTTGTAGTGTTGTTTAACGACTCCTTGGATGTTGTTTTGACCTCTTCAGTAAGGACATTGGACTGGGTGCGCTGCCAGCTGTACTGACTCCGTTGGCTGTTCTCAGAATGTGTACAGGAACGTACACGGCTCCTCCTGCGAGGTTTGCCTGCAGCCTGCATCCCCCAAAGGTCACGTCACCCTTATTGTCACACTTGCACACTTTAGCAAAGTATGCAACACACTCATGCATGCACGTTTCTTCTAATTTTAAAGTATCAAATAAGCAAAACACAAACTAAAGATTGCATCATGTGTTTTAGATTGCATCGTGTCCATGTGTTTTATACCTCTCCCACCTCCCCCCAAGCCCTCTCCCTCCCACAGATCTCTCGATGGCCCTGCTCTCAAATGTTGTGTTTGTGTCCTTCCCCCTCTCTCCCCATCTTGTCTACCGCTCTCCTTATTATATGTTTTATGTGTCGGTTTGACTTTTTGTGTGATTAATGTTAGCTCTTTCACGAGCCTCGATGTTGTATACAAAAAAAATCAAAAAAAATAATCAGTGTAACCCTTGTGGTTTAATATTTTCAACAGCCATTAACCGGACATCACACTATTGATGGCACAAGGAAAATAAAAGGATATTACAAAAACAAATACGACAAACGATTGAGTGGTCCCAATGGTTCCTACCTCAGCCTCCTGCTCCTGCTGCTGCATCAAAAGCTGTTCCATGATCTCTTGAAACTCGTTCTCCTTTTGCAGAACCAATTGTTGAATATTATGCTGCTGCTCTTCATAGTTATGCGCAACCACTACCAGGATGAGGTTGATGATGTAAAAAGAGCCCAGGAAAATCACAACTACAAAGAAGATCACATAAACGTGTCCCGAAGAACGTAGTGTCTGTGGAGGTAGAGATGAGAGAATATAACATCATGACTAGGACCCTCGAGAACAACTGATCTTTGGCAATGAAGCTCAAACAACTTGTTTTCATCTGGGGGGTGGTGGAGCTTTGGTCATTACCTACATCGGTGACCGATCAAGCAATGAATCCTGGTGCTGTGATGGTAATAAGCTTTGGGAACGCAAGCACAGCTAAAAATACCGACACACAGGTTATTTAAACCGTCACCTCAAGTTTCAATAGATGAATAGATCATTAACTAAGTGGGTATCCAGAAGGTTACCGTACACCTTTAACCATCTGAGATTTATTTTGATGTGTAATTGTGTTGATGGTCAGAAACTGATGTATTCCACTGAAACAGAGTTTATCATGGTTGGAATATATTCCTGCATCATATATGGATACATTTGCTTTGGGTTAAAGGGTCATCCATTTATTACCCTCGCCAGAGGAGAGGGTATTGCATTTGAGTCTGTTTGTTTGTTACTTGGCAAAAAAAAAAAAAAACATTTTTGCAAGTATGTATGTTGATCACTCCGGTTTGTGTGTTTGTGTGTGTGTGTGTGTGTGTTTGTTTGTCTGTCCGCTCACTTATACTTGCCTACAGGTCACAATTTTAAACCGATTTTCACGAAACTTTACCCAATGGTAGAGTTCGTGGTCCGACAAAATGCTATATATTTTTGGGGTCAAAAGGTCAACATAGGCCAAAGGTCAACCACTTTTTTCAAATTTCTAAAATCCTCAATTTTCATCCCATTGACTTGAACTTTGAATAGGATATACATATCGGCAAACTGAATTCACCCACCAACTATTTTTGAGATCAGCGTCGGCCAAAAGGTCAACAAAGGCCAAAGGTCAACCACTTTTTTCCAATTTCTAAAATCCTCAATTTTCATCCGATTGACTTGAAATTTGAATAGGATATACATGTCGGCGAATTGAATTCAACCACCAACTATTTTTGAGATCAGCGTAGGCCAAAAGGTCAAAAAAGGCCAAAGGTCAACCACTTTTTCCAATTTCTAAAATCCTCAATTTTCATCCGATTGACTTGAAATTTGAATAGGATTTACATATCGGCTTACTGAATTCAACCACCAACTATTTTGGAGATCAGCTTGGGCCAAAAGGTCAACGTAGGCCAAAGGTCAACCACTTTTTTTAAATTTCTAAATCCTAAATTTTCATCCGATTGACTTGAAATTTGAATAGGATATACATGTCGGCGAATTGAATTGAACCACCAACTATTTTTGAGATCAGCATAGGCCAAAAGGTCAACGTAGGCCAAAGGTCAACCACTTTTTAAAAATTTCTAAAATCCTCAATTTTCATCCGATTCACTTGAAATTTGAATGGTATGGGATTTACATATCAGCAAACTGAATTCAACCACCAACTATTTTTGAGATCACCATAGGCCAAAAGTCAACAACAATTTAAAATTTCTAAAATCCTCAATTTTCATACGATTCACTTGAAATTTGAATGGGATATACACATCAGTCAACTGAATTCAACAAACAACTATTTTTGAGATCAGCATAGGCCAAAAGGTCAACATAGGCCCAAGGTCAACCGCTTTTTTCTAAGACTTGAAATTTGAAGAGGATTTTCATATCAGCCAACTGAATTCAACCACCAACTATTTTTGAGGTTAAAAGGATGCTCTACCGAGTGCCATTCCACTTTGTTCTGTTTTGCCAAGTGTCGCTCTATGGGTGACTTTTCATCTGTTTGTCTGTCTGTTTGTCTGTTTGTCCGCACAGAATAAATATGATTTTCTCTGCAACCGTTGGTCCGATTGACAGGAAATTTTCACCATAGGTGCAACTCCACCTGTATAATTTTTTAATGATAATTATGACGTCATAGGTCACGTGGTTCGGCCGCCATCTTTGAAAAACCGAAAAACTTTGCACTTTGATATCTCTGAAAGTGCTGAATAGAAAAAATTGAGACATGGCTCATTGTAAAGAACTCTCCATGGGGAATTAAATATGTTAATGATGATGTCATAGGTGCTTCCATTATGACGTCATAATTCGACAAGTACAAAACTTCATCCAATCAAGATGAAATTTCTTGAGCGCCATGTTGGCATAAACTGGTGGGGAAAAAAAAATAACGATGACGTCATCAGTCACGTGGTTCGGCCGCCATATTTGTTTTAACACAAAAGCCTTAAAAAACCACTGAAAATACATCCTGGCAAGGGTTTGCAATCTCTGATTGCTCTTTTTCTTGTTACATATGCAAATGAGTTGAATGTGATACTTGATCTTCTGATTTTTCAATAAATATCACTTGTAGTGTTTCATTACAACAAAGGCACATTCCATGTGTATTTCATGTATGGTCATATGGTGTTGAAATTTTATACAAGAACTCAGCCTCCATTGCCACCACTCACCCTCTACCCACCCCCAAAAAGGGCTTTCTGACATTCAGAGTTCATACGTGTGACATGCAGTTACATGACATGACAGCATGACATGCCATTAATATGGTTCGAGCTGAAGTTCTTGGTTGGTCATAATAAGACTTAACCAATTAACTATAATGATGACTACCCCTTTTTGACAATGGTTCAACAGATTTTTTAATTTAATTTAATTTTTTAAAAACATATATTTCAGTATTTACCTTCGCAAAAGCGGAAGGTTATGTTTTGATCGCTGTGTATTTATTTGTATGTCTGTGTGTGTGTGTGTGTGTATGTTATTCGCATAACTCAAAAAGTATTCAACCGAATTGCATGAAATTTGGTGGGATGATTGGTTATTATACGGGACACATTTGATTAGATTTTGGGAGCAATCGGGTCAAAGGTCAAGGTCAAGGTCACGAAAAGGTCAAAATCGTATTTTTACCATAGCGCGGTCAATTTTTATCCAATTGGCATGCAACTAATGCCAAAATGTTCAGAATTCAATGCCCGATCTTGTGATATACGACATGACCCAGTGAAGACATTACCCTTGTTAGCGGTTGGGGGTCAAAGGTCAGGGGGGTCACGACCTTGCAAAATGTGCGTTTTTTGTCATAACTCGGTCAATTCTTATCCGATTTGCATGAAATCAGCACCAAACTGTTCACTGTTCTGTTCCCTACACTCCCATGCCAAGTACAGAACAGTAGCTGCGGCGAAGGTATGCGCTCTACCGAGTGCCCGTTCTAGTTGTTCCTTGAAATTGAAATTCACCAGTTTGAAATTAATTCATTAAACATGATTGATCAGCACAGGTTCCAATCGGTATAGTGATATTCATTATAACGAGTGTTAATTACAATGGGAGTGGCTTACAAGATGGCCTAGAGGTGTGCAGGCTTGCCTCTATGCTGTCTAGTCTGAGTTTGAATCCCGTCACAGCTATAAACTGTCATTCCAGTGTTTCACAGGTCGAGTGATTCATCAATGTGTGTGCTGTCCCTTGGATGGACGTTAAAAGGGCATCCCGTCTGCCAGCATTACATGGTGGACGTTAAAGATCCCACGGTGTCCTTTGCAAAAGGCAGGCGAGCTGCCATGAACAAATTACAAATTCCTGCCCTAACCAGTAGAGGGCTGTGGTATTGGGAGTTACATGAATATTAATGAATGCCTGATGAACCGGAAAGGCTGAGGCGTGACCGGTAGTGACGTGTACGAGCTGGGCGAGGAGTGGAGAAGGAGACGCCATTAAAAAGTCGAGCTGAAGAATTGTTGGTTGAGCGTGTGGGCTGTCATTGTTATACAACAAGGGCACTGCATCAGCAGCAGAGGCGTGCCCTCAGCAAATGCACGATGCTACCCGGCTTCATATGAATTAAGATTACATTGGGACAATACTGTTTTTGTTTTTTTTCTGTCAAAGTGGTGACCCGTCCGAGCCAAGGAAAACCTGCCTCGCAGCCATGTGTCTGAAGAGGCAAAAGGAGTGGTTCTTCTTCTTATTCGACCATTTTTTAAAGCAACACTTAAAAAAAATAGAGGAGAAAATTGGGGAATGCATTGTTAATAAAATTGGAAATATTCAATCCACCATCACGCAGGCATAGTTTGTAGGCACTGGTGCAAGTTACACCCTCCCATGTGCGCATGATAAATATATGGCCCTTAAACAGACTGTGATATATTATAACATGATAGCAATCTTGAAGTGTCATACCATGCGGTAAAGACTTTCCCAGGAGTCCTGAGTCATGAGGCGGAAGAGTGACAGGAATGCCCAGGCAAAGTTGTCGAAACTTGTATAGCCATATTCGACGCTGTTGCTCCCAACTCGAACACAAATATAACTTTCTGGGCAGTCACTGTATTAAAACACATTCACATCGACACCATCTCACTGTTCTGCCTCCTTGTATTTAACCATGACATTAACATTGCATGGCCACATGCCTTTAACACAGTAAATTGTGCAGAAACAGTATAATGTCTCGACTTAACAGGCATTGATGGCTAAATAGTTGTATTTCTCAAGGACCTTTGAATCATGAATAGGACTAAATCAATAAAACAAACGTTTTAACTTACCAGAGGTATAGCTTTAGCAGCAAATAAGTGACTTTAGTCCAAAATGATCTGACTCCAGACACTCATGAATTGGAAGAACATAAGAGCAAATGTTTTACACAAGGGGCTTTAATATGATGTGCAGCATAGGTGGCAGGTTTACATCTGTTCTGTGAAAAGCATGCTTCGTACATAGGTTACTCGCACCATCGTATTCGTCCATCAGGGCAACAATAATATTTGCCTGGTTTACAGATTAAAATGGACGAAGTGGAAAGATGTATCATGTACACTACATATTATATGCACAAAAATAGCAAAAAATGTATCCCACCTACATCACTTCTCGCCAATACCTAATGCTGGCAGATGGGACGCGCAGTTAAATACCCATCTGAGGGATGGCACACAAATTGACGAATTGTCCTGCCTGTGAAATACCAAGATGACAGTTTATAGCTCGGCCGAGATTCAAGCATAGACGGCTGGACAGCTCAGCAGTGAGTGTGCGTACGTCTGGACTATCATGCCAGCCCAACCTGACAATGAAACTGTTGGATTGGTGTTTCACAGACAGGGCATTGCATCAATGAGCACACTGTACGTCGGATGGCACGTTAATCTTGATACCCTGTCTGCTTGCTTTCCACTGGTGGACATTAAATAATTTCACTGGTGGATGTTGAAACACCGGTGGACACTGAAATTCCACTTGCTGCCAGAATAGAACAATAAAGTATTTGCATACATAATAGCCGGCGAGGCCGGTGTTGTCAATGAACGCGTACGTATTATGTTGAAAACCTGATTATGCCTTGGCTCGAGAATCCGAAGCGCAGTGGAGGCCGCCATCTTGCGGATGCGGAAGTATGCATAACAAATTTAAAACGTTCATTAGGAGTTTCTTTCACCCGTCATCGTTTGATTCACAATCTTATGCACCTCCAATGTATTATTAAAATACTTTAACACCAACATCGGCCCGCACGGGCCTGGTTATCTTCAACGAAACGCGTCACCAAACACCGGACCCAATGAGAGTCGAGCATTTGCAAAAATATTTCGAAAATGAAACCACTCAATGGTGGCCGCCATCGACCGGATGCGGAAGTTTGCATAAAACAATTGCGAAAGAGTTCAATAGGAGTTTGTTTCACCCGTCGTTCTTTGATTCACAATCTAATGAACCTCTAATTAGTAATTAAAATACGTTAAGACCAACCTCGTTATCTTCAACGAAAATCGTCATCAAACACCAGAACCAATGAGATTCGAGCATTTGAAAAAATATTTTAAAAAAGCTTATTACACGTTTCGGACGCTGAAAACGGCGTCAAATATTCTAACATTGACGAAGAATGATTTTTTAGAAATCTCACGGCCATCGGGGATAGTTTTTCACGGCCAGAAATACGGTATAAGCGGTTTACATATTTAGTTTAGAAATACGGATAGTTTTTCACGCCCGGAAATATCCGAAGTTGAGACGGAATTCACCGAATTAATCACTGCAAGCTAACTTCTTCTGGTGGAGGAAGCCGCAGTGCCCGGAGAGTCAGAGAACCAGCCCTGACAGCGACTAAAATTAGAAGACTACACATATACTGTGAAAACGTATGTTAAGCCCAGTTAAAATTTCTTAAAATAGGCCCTAAGCTAGCACATCGTACAGTTACTTCCTTAAGCTTCTTGTGACATTTATTGTATGCAGGTATTGCCATTGGGGAGGACTGTCTGCTCTTCTCTTTTACCAAGTCTTACCAGGTACGGTACCTACTACACCTACCTACTACCAACTACCTAACCTACTGATGTCATAGTGATGGGTAAAATAGTGGCAAGAGGCTTTGACTTCGCCGGCTCATTGCGGTTTTGCAGTCGGTACTAGTAGCCAGCGAAGCCGGTGTTGTCAATAAACGCGTACGTATTATGTCGAAAACCTGATTATGCCTTGGCTTGAGAATTCCGAAGCGCAATGGAGGCCGCCATCTTGCAGATGCGGAAGTATGCATAACAAATTGAAAACGTTCAATATAGTCAGGTTCACTATGTTTTTTCGTTCAAAATCATGGTAGATTAGCAAACCTATACATTTTTGGAAACGTTATTACATGGAAAATCTGAAAATAAATGTTTACATTTGCCAATTCCGACCAATTCGATTCGACCAATTCGACCAATCGACCAATTCCATTCGACCAATTCGACCATTCGACCAATCGCTTCGATCGACCATTCGAACATTCGACCAATTCGATTTGCCAATCAATTTGACCGACCTTTGCTTGTGTGGAACGGACTGTGAAAACGATGTGGACTATATTGTCAGATACGACACACAGGACAGTGATGACGAACTCTAAATGGCATATTCTGTAATCGTGTATGTTTGATGCCATTGACTGCCTGTGTATATTTTGTCATTGACTGCCTGTGTAGATGTGAAGTTATACTGACTGCATGTGTATATATGATTTTGCTGACTGCCTGTGTATGTTTGGTGATATGAATTATTGTGACACATTTTGATGTTATTAACTGCCTGTACAAAATGATAGCATGTATTTGATTATGCAACTTATCGCGAATATAAAGACAGTATTTTGCAATTCAAAACCTTTGATTCGTGTCTTACCATTCCCCATAGCACTAATTTGATACTTTCATTGGATTCCTTGTCCCTGAAAATATAGGTTTAGTATATTTTAAAAAGTTTTTAGGGTAATTAGAGGCAGAAATAGAACAAAATATGTATTTTACAGTGGCCATTTTGAAAATCCAAAATGGCCGCCATACAGGTATCACTCCAAATGTAAACATTGATTTTTAGTTTCCTTATGCTATAACCTTTCCAAAAATGTATAGGTTTGCTAATCTACCATGATTTTGAACGAAATATAATTTATTGACATAGTGAACCTGAGTAATAGGAGTTTCTTTCACCCGTCATTGTTTGATTCACATTCTTATGCACCTCTAATTTATTATTAAAATACTTTAAGACCAACCTCGGCCCGCACGGGCCTGGTTATCTTCAACGAAACGCGTCACCAAACACCGGACCCAATGAGAGTCGAGCATTTGAAAAAATATTTCGAAAACCAAATCACGCAATGGAGGCCGCCATCGACCGGATGCGGAAGTTTGCATAAAACAATTGCGAAAAAGTTCAATAGGAGTTTGTTTCACCCGTCGTTCTTTGATTCACAATCTAATGAACCTCTAATTTGTAATTAAAATACGTTAAGACCAACCTCGTTATCTTCAACGAAAATCGTCACCAAACACCGGAACCAATGAGATTCGAGCATTTGAAAAAATATTTTTAAAAAGCTTATTACGCATTTCGGAGGGTGAAAACGGCGTCAAATATTCTAAAATTGACGAAGAATTCTTTTTTAGAAATCTCGTGGCCGTCAGGGGATAGTTTTTCACGGCCAGAAATACGGTATAAGCAGTTTACATATTTAGTTTAGAAATACGGATAGTTTTTCATGGCCGGAAATATCCGAAGTTGAGATGGAATTCACCGAATTAATCAAGAAGTAAATTTTATCAATTTTAATCTCATCCAGAATGCAAATTGTGTCATTTTAGTTCTGAATTTTCGAAATTTTGTGAGCTGACCAATCAGCGATCAGCTTAGGTCAGCCAATCAGCGCCCTCGACACAGGACATCTTACCAGGGCGTCGTCTACGACGCCGGGAACGAGGTTGGTGCAAAACAACTAAATCACGCGTAAGCATATGCTGCTCGAAATAGTTCTCATCATATGCTCAAATTTCCTAAGCTAAATCGTCATTGCTTTGGGCACTGTTGTGTACCCCCTGTTTGCGATTCACCGGTGTACATGCCTCCTTCTAACAAAAACAAGAGTGACCGTAGAAATTACCGTAGAAATTACAGAAATTACCGTAGAAAGTCCTGCAAAGTTGCATGGAGTGATGGTTTGGAGAGAATTTAACGAGGTTATTGTCTTGGGGCAATCAATCAGACAAGCAGGAGACAAGTCACAACTGAAGAGTGCTTTATTGTCATTGAGAGAATACAAGACAACTCCACAGGAAGCAAGATGGTGGAGGACGTTCCAATGGGACGAACTAAAACGGAAATATGGGACGGAAAAAATGTTATACATGGCTGATAATGCTGTATTCGTTTTTCCTACCCATGAGCTCGAATGGGCACACAATAAGCGTCAACTGCAAACCGCCAATCGTGATGTGCCTGTAGCGAAATTCACATCAAATAACACTGGACCACACGCCAGGGTGGCAGAGAGTGACAAGGCCCAAGGTTTACCTCGATTATTGTATCTTTGCAAAGGGGCCAAAGTTTGTCTTACTTCCAATTTGTCTGTTGAGCACGGTCTCTACAACGGAGCTACGGGTCATATTGAGGACATCATTTACGAAAATGGTCGTTCACCAAAAGATGGATTACCAGACGTCGTCATCGTTAATATTCCGAAATATATGGGTCCTCCTTTTTTGGAGGATCATCCAAAGCTCGTGCCGATCGTGTCCATTGAGCGTCGTATTGATTGCAACTGTTGCAAACGTACGCAATTACCTCCGAGACTTGGATGGGCAGCCACTTTTCATCGCTGTCAAGGAATTACTGTGGGTGTTGGCGAACCTAACAGATATATCGTTATTCATCCGGGGAGAGCGAAATTCGAAAGTCTCAATCCAGGAGCACTATTCGTCGCATTATCTCGTGCAAAATATGCTGGTGACGATGACACCATTCCGGACTTCGCTTGGAATCCTAACTACTTGTTGAATGACGACCGCATGTGCATGGTTATTAATACTGCAACAACGTGGGCTAGAGCTGATGAACTGAAACGTATCAAGTCACTCGCTTACTGCACAGCGAAAAAGTACGAGCACTTGAACAACGTGTTTTTCGACTCGATTCTGCAAAACGCCATGTCACTCGGTCAAAGCCAAAACGAGGAACAATGTTTCGCCTCCATTCTTCATCGCCACACTGACCTATCAGATGTGGCATGAAGGACGACGTTTATGCTTAACCACGACATAAATGTACCCAAGTCTTGGGTACCCAAGCTAATTCGTGAGAAAGTGTCATGTGACTCCTGCTTATTCACCAGGTTACAATCTACACTGTTTCAATTACCAGTTTAAGTCTGCACTTTAACTGTACACTGCTAAATTTCTCTAAAGTGTCTAAAGACCTTTGAGTGCTCGCACCAGCATATATGTGTTGTTGAGGATGTTCAAGAGTACTTACAGGTCACTATCAGCGTCTATCACCTTCTTTTCGCGATAAAAAACAATGTTCTCACGAAACGTAATTGGAAAGTAAACCACTCTGGACCATTTTCGAAATTTTTCTCTTCTTTAGTGGTAGACCTGAAAAGCCGAATTAGGCTTCAATCCCATGCTCAGTAGGTTTGTCTGATTTATGATGTTGTCCTGCACCTACCGGTATAAGCGGTTTACATGAAGAAAGAAAGCTCGGTTTGATTAACGAGTCACACATTGCCGTTGAAACGGCGCTATCGTCTGATCTGTCGGCACTGATCTTACTGCAAGCTAACTTCTTCTGGTGGAGGAAGCCGCAGTGCCCGGAGAGAACCAGTCCTGACAGCGACTGAAGTTAGAAGACTACACACATACTGTGAAAACGTAAGCCCAGTTAAAATTTCTTAAAATAGGCCTTAAGCTAGCACATCGTATAGTTACTTCCTTAAGCATCTTGTGACATTTATTGTATGCAGGTATTGGGGAGGACTGTCTGCTCTTCTCTTTTACCATGTCTTATCAGGTACGGTACCTACTACACCTGCCTACTACCAACTACCTAACCTACTGATGCCACAGTGATGGGGGAAATAGTGGCAAGAGGCTTTGGCTTCGCCGGCTCATTGCGGCTTTGCAGTCGGTACTAGTAGCCGGCGAAGCCGGTGTTGTCAATAAACGCGTACGTATTATGTCGAAAACCAGATTATGCCTTGGCTTGAGAATTCCGAAGCTCAATGGAGGCCGCCATCTTGCGGATGCGGAAGTATGCATAACAAATTGAATGAGATTCGAACTCGATTCGATTCGATTCGATGAATGAGATTGAACCAATGAGATTCGAGCATTTGAAAAATATTTTTTTAAAGCTTATTACGCGTTTTGGACGCTGAAAACGGCGTCAAATATTCTAAAATTGACAAAGAATTATTTTTTAGAAATCTCGCGGCCGTCGGGGATAGTTTTTCATGGCCAGAAATATGGTATAAGCGGTTTACATAAAGAAAGAAAGCTCGGTTTGATTAACGACAGTCACACATTGCCGTTGAAACGGCGCTATCGTCTGATCTGTCGGCACTGATCTGACTGCAAGCTAACTTCTTCTGGTGGAGGAAGCCGCCGTGCCCGGAGAGAACCAGCCCTGACAGCGACTGAAGTTAGAAGACTACACACATACTGTGAAAACGTATGTTAAGCCCAGTTAAAATTTCTTAAAATAGGCCTTAAGCTAGCACATCGTATAGTTACTTCCTTAAGCTTCTTGTGATATTTATTGTATGTAGGTATTGGGGTGGACTGTCTGCTCTTCTCTTTTACCAAGACTTACCAGGTACGGTACCTACACCGACCTACTACCAACTACCTAACCTACTGATGCCATCGTGATGGGTAAAATAGTGGCAAGAGGCTTTGGCTTCGCCGGCTCATTGCGGCTTTGCAGTCGGGTACTAGTAGCCGGCGAAGCCGGTGTTGTCAATAAACGCGTACGTATTATGTCGAAAACCAGATTATGCCTTGGCTTGAGAATTCCGAAGCGCAATGGAGGCCGCCATCTTACGGATGCGGAAGTATGCATAACAAATTGAAAAACGTTCAATAGGAGTTTCTTTCACCCGTCTTTGTTCGATTCACAATCTTATGCACCTCCAATTTATTATTGAAATACTTTAAGACCAACCTCGGCCCACACGGGCCTGGTTATCTTCAACGAAAAGCGTCACCAAACACCGGAACCAAAGAGATTCGAGCATTTGAAAAAATATTTCTAAAACCAAATCACGCAATGGAGGCCGCCATCGACCGGATGCGGAAGTTTGCATAAAACAATTGCGAAAAAGTTCGATAGGAGTTTGTTTCACCCGTCGTTCTTTGATTCACAATCTAATGAACCTCTAATTTGTAATTAAAATACGTTAAGACCAACCTCGTTCTCTTCAACGAAAATCGTCACCAAACACTGGAACCAATGAGATTCGAGCATTTGAAAAAAAAAAAATTTTAAGCTTATTACGCGTTTCAGAGGGTGAAAACGGCGTCAAATATTCTAAAATTGATGAAGAATTATTTTTTAGAAATCTCGTGGCCGTCCGGGAATGTTTTTCACGGCTAGAAATACGGTATAAGCGGTTTACCTAAAGAAAGAAAGCTCGGTTTGATTAACGACGTCGACAGTCACACATTGCCGTTGAAATGGCGCTATCGTCTGATCTGTCGGCACTGATCTTACTGCAAGATAACTTCTTCCGGTGGAGGAAGCCGCAGTGCCCAGAGAGAACCAGCCCTGACAGCGACTGAAGTTAGAAGAATACACACATACTGTGAAAACGTATGTTAAGCCCAGTTGAAATTTCTTAAAATAGGCCCTAAGCGAGCACATCGTATAGTTACTTCCTTAAGCTTCTTGTGACATTTATTGTATGTCGGTATTGGGGAGGACTGTCTGCTCTTCTCTTTTACCAAGTTTTACCAGGTAGGGCAAAGGGGGGCATTAAGCTCCAGGGGGCATTAGGCTCCACTACATTGTAAATGCATTATATTTACCTTCAAGATTTACAATGTAGTGGAGCCTAATGCCCCCTGGAGCTTAATGCCCCCCTTTGCCCTACAGTACCTACCACACCTACCGACTACCAACTACCTAACCTATTTATGCCATCGTGATGGGTAAAATAGTGGCAAGAGGCTTTGGCTTCGCCGGCTCATTGCGGCTTTGCAGTCGGGTACTAGTAGCCGGCGAAGCCGGTGTTGTCAATGAACGCGTACGACGTACGTATTATGTTGAAAAGCCAGATTTTGCTGGATCCCTTGGCTTGAGAATTTCGAAGCTTTGACGCACCAAATCGCTCAATGGAGGCCGCCATCTTGCGGATGCGGAAGTATGCATAACAAATTGAAAAAAGTTCAATAGGAGTTTGTTTCACCCGTCTTTGTTTGATTCACAATCTTATGCACCTCTAATTTGTAATTAAAATACTTTAAGACCAACCTCGGCCCACACGGGCCTGGTTATCTTCAATGAAAATCGTCACCAAACACCGGAACCAATGAGATTCGAGCATTTGAAAAAATATTTCAAAAACCAAATCACTCAATGGAGGCCGCCATCTTCCGGATGCGGAAGTATTCATAAAAAATTGCGAAAAAGTTCAATCGGAGTTTGTTTCACCCATCTTTGTTTGATTCACAATTTTATGCACCTCTAATTTGTAATTAAAATACATTAAGACCAACCTCGTTATCTTCACCGAAAATCGTCACCAAACACCGGAACCAATGAGATTCGAGCATTTGAAAAAAATATTTCAAAAAAGCTTATTATGCGTTTCGGAGGGTGAAAACGGCGTCAAATATTCTAAAATTGACGAAGAATTATTTTTTAGAAATCTCGCGGCCGTAGGGGATAGTTTTTCACGGCCGGAAATATCCGAAGTTGAGACGGAATTCACCGAATTAATCAAGAAGTAAATTTTATCAATTTTAATCTCATCCAGAATGCAAATGGTGTCATTTTCGGTCTGAATTTGCGAAATTTTGTGAGCTGACCAATCAGCGATCAGCTTAGGTCAGCCAATCAGCGCCATCGACACATTTTGATTAACGACAGTCACACATTGCCATTCAAACGGCGCTATCGTCTGATCTGTCGGCACTGATCTTACTGCAAGCTAACTTCTTCTGGTGGAGGAAGCCGCAGTGCCCGGAGAGAACCAGTCCTGACAGCGACTGAAGTTAGAAGACTACACACATACTGTGAAAACGTATGTTAAGCCCAGTTAAAATTTCTTAAAATAGGCCCTAAGCTAGCACGTCGTATAGTTACTTCCTTAAGCTTCTTGTGACATTTATTGTATGTAGGTATTGGGGAGGACTATCTGCTCTTCTCTTTTATCAAGTCTTACCAGGTAGGGTACCTACTACACCTACCTACTACCAACTACCTAACCTACTGATGCCATAGTCATAGTGATGGGTAAAATAGTGGCAAGAGGCTTTGGTTTCGCCGGCTCATTGCGGCTTTGCCGTCGGGTACTAGTACATATGAATGATCCCTTCTGTCACTCTTCCCACTCATCGGTATGTTATACCCCATTTGGAAGTGTTCATGCATTCATAAATATATTAATTAAACGCAAGAGTTCAGAAAGCACGATACCCCGTGCAGTGTTTACGTATATACTGTACTTCAATTTAAAATAATTATTTTAAAGATTGAAAAAAAAAATCCGGAAGTCTAGCGCTACTGAAGCGGTCTTATACACCACCCTTATGCACTGCAATAAGATGATGTTGAGCCATTTTAGGAGATGGAGGCTTTATTGATCACTGCATAGACAGCAGCGTCGTCAATCGACATAGTTATATCGACTACGGCCTCTTCTTCACCCCCTCACTTGCCACGCCCTCTCATGCTATACATCGATGTATAGCATGGTTCTTGGAAGTATATTATGAAGGCGGTTTGTGTTCTAAGTGTTCAAGTATATTATTACACTTAAATAAAGGCTTAAAGAGGTTTAAAGGTACATAAATAAATTAATTCCAGGTTTCACCACCGCGTTTTACGGTCTATTACATCACCCAATCTAACACATTACATTAATTCTTCGCACCCGTTGTTTGTGCCATTTATAATGTCCTTAAAAGCAGTAAGTTTTCTGTTTGGAATGATTTTCAATAAGTAAGATAATTTCCCGAGCTACATTCAAAGGATGCACATCTCCTTTTTTAGAAATGAGAGCCGTAACTGCCTTCGACATAATGACCAAAGAAACCAATACATGTCAAGAGTCAACAAGTTTTAGCTCTTACACGAGCCTCGACCTTGTATACCAAAAAAAAAAGGGGAAAAAAAAAGAAGTGAGATACTAAATTTTTTATACTAAACTTCCTCGGGCACCTGCCACCAGTATTCAAGGTGAAGGTCACGGTAAAGAATATGTTCACACCATTGACAGAGCATTGGGATGCTCATGTCAAATTGTGAACGAACCCTGGATAACTTGCCTACTCTTCATCGAAAGACACTGTGGGATCATTAATGCCCATCAGTAGAAAACAAGTAGACGGGTCTCCATCTTAATATCACATCTGATCGATAGTGCATTCATTGATGCAATCTGTGAAATCTGTGAAACACCAATCCAACAGTTTTATAGTCAGGTTTGGCTGGCAGGATAGTCGACACACACGAACCTATGAGCTGTCTAGCCTGGGCTCGAATCTCACCCGAGCTATAAACTGTCATCCTGGTGTTTCACAGACTGTGCCTCAATGTGTGCGCCGTCCCTTGGGTGGACATTAAACTGAGCGTCTCATCTGCCAGGATTAGTTGGTGGGCGTTCTAGATCCCACCTCGTCCTTCGTGAAGAGTAGGTGAGCTATTTCGTCTGCATCCTGGCGGAATTCTAAATTCCTGATCGAACCTACAGGGGCACTGCATCAGCAGCAACTGCAAAGACTGATACGAATCCGCAGTAACGAATGACGACGACGATAGGTGGTTAAGTAAACCCAGATCAGACAGCGCAGAGGCAAATGCGTTACCTCTGCACCATACAGTTTTACCTTTAAATCGTTAAATTATTAAAAAATAAATAACATTTACCTCCAAGTACTATAATTCTGATCGTTTTGAAAGGAAAAAAGAATAGCAACAGTAAAAATAAAATAGAAAAAGTCAACTGCATACACTTGAGAGCAATTGGAGAGTTTAGTTCCCAGGAAGCTGTCAATCCTTTACACCTGTATTTGTTTATCATTAACAGAGCAAATATAAAATAAATACCCTGTTATATTTGTAACAATAGGTGTGCACATGGTGGTACATTGTTCATTCATATGTTTAACCAAACTTCAGACATTTTGAGGTACAATTTCGGTTCATCGCATACGTACAATGCACTTGTGGCGATTCCACATAAGAGGTATGTGCCTTCAAATGTGTAGTAATTACCTGCAAAGAAACATACACACATTAACCACCATTGAAATTCTGTCATAACTCGTGAACAGACGACGAACAAAAAAAAAGACGGCAAATGCCTGATTTAATTCGATGGTTCAACTTGGGCCGACTTCCCTGACTTAGGAAAGGTATATCTGCACATTTAGAAGTGGGGTTTTAGAAGAGCAGTGATTTCTATGACGATTTTAAGAGTGCTATACAGTATTTTGTATACCGAAAATAATTCAGTTTTCTTTCAAGATCTACAAGACAACAATAATAAAACTTGCATAACTTGCAACACTAATGAGCACATGTTCATACGAAAATACGAAATTTGTCTGTCTGTCTGACCATTTTTGACTGCGATACATTCTGTCGTTACTTTTTCAATCTTAACCAAACTTGACAGAGAGACAAAGGGTCACATGACGGAGGTTGTAGCGATTCAACTTCCCATCCACCCTTAAGGGGTTTTCGCCGCCAAGGGAGTCGCGTGTTGAGGTGTATGTTCGTGTTAAGATAGCTTTATCGTGGCGCTTTTCCAAGATTGCTTCTAATAACAAAAGTAATAGTAATGGCAATGAAATAGCATAATATGAATTTATTACAAAACAATATTAATACTAATAATATCCCGTCTCCCAAACGGGTGTTTCCTCCTTCAACAAATGCTGTGTTAACGTGTATAAACATCTTGTTGTGCAGTCTTCATTGGAGCACCCCTACCAGAAGTAAAAAATATTATGAACCACAAACACATATGATTACCTTTCCAAACAGTCATTACTGCTGTTTAGCACTAAACTGAAAGGGAGGAAATCCATGGTATGTTCAGTTGTCAAGCAGCTAGGTAGCACTTGCCAAGCCATCTGTTCCTTATCAATGGTTTTGAATGGAGGGCTTGCTCAAATGCTTAAACAACTTGGTGAGTGCTCTACATGCAACTTGGTGAACGAACACACCCCTGATGTTCTGGAGGTGCGACCCTAGATCTACTGCAATCTATATAGCCCAGAGAGGAATGACCCCTTCCTGCCGCTACCATAGGGAACGGGTGTACCAGTTACCAAAATGAAACATTGGCATGCACTGGACCAAGAAAATAGATTCTGGGATTCCCTCCATCTCTTAAAGACAGGATTCACAAATGTAATCAAATGTCCAATTTGTTGTGGCCATTTCACACATGCCATGATCAGTCTTCCTGGGAGGTAAGGGGTCGACAGTGGTCTTCACTCTTGCAGTGTTGAAGAGGTTAAATAACGGAAATTGGCAAGAGATTCATTTTGCATGGATATCCATCAGAGTACATCCTTTAGACACTTTTATATGTCCTTCATTATTTCTTGCCTCAAAAAAGCTTCAAAACAGCTCCTTTCACTTCGTCCACTGCAGGACAAAGGTGTCCCTCACCTGATATTGAGGGGTGATTTGACGTACTTGCCATGCTTACAAATGTGGGCTGGTGATAGTGAGCAGCAATGGGAAATGAACACACACCAGCCAGTACAGAATGAAATAAGTCTTTAAACAATCGACCAAACTGTTTTTTTATGTTGACATCATTTTCAACCAACAACCAGCTTGTAGGAAATACGACGACTAATATCCAAGCAAAGCTTTCAAGATAAATTTACTTTTCTTGGCAGTGTTTGATTAATAACAGTATGGGGAACAGTCAAGTTTTCAAAAAAAAATCAAAGAAAAATTTGAATAAAAAGCAGTACAAAATGGCTAAAAACCAATGAAGCACAATTAACTTGACATTTCACTTCGGAATAAACGCTCATAGGTCAGATGCTTCCACCGCAAAGTAGCTTCAACTCAGATTAATCAGGACGCACATTTACCAAATTATAATATATCATACAGAAGGGGAACGCGAAGAGGGTTGTTGGTTGTGGGAGGGAGGGGGGAACTGTGAGCAGAAAAAGAGGAACAGGAAGAATCCAATGAGGGGGAGTTAGGTACCATGAGGGAGGTACAGGTAGGGGGTTTAGATGGAAAAGTTACTGGTGAGTTTGGTAAATGGTGAATATGGCCGGTGTGCAAGAGTGGTACCAAAAGTTTTGCTTATCAAACTTCATTGAAATAGTAACGAAAGAGTTCATTGAACACCTTACCCCACAAAGTCTTGTAATAAGGACATGGGAAGGGTCTTTTCAGCTCTTCCTTAGCATTTATGAGCATGATCACCAAGAGCTTTGTTCGTGAACTTTTAACAGACGTGATACCTCAGATTACGCAACCATATGAAGCAGACGGGTCAAACGGAACAGTCCAGAGTTGAATGTCTGCCGAAGTCTTCTTGGAGAAACTGACGATTTTGGAATGGTCTTTGACAAAAAAAAGTACTAAGCAAACAAATCTTGAGAATGAAGTTAGCTGTGCCGCCATTTTTGTCTGAATCTCACTGTTACTCCACCTGCAGAACGCGCAGCAATTTTGATTGGTTGAGACGGCATAAAGTTTTGCACAAGTACAACTAAAGTGAAGGTTTTTGAAAGTGCAAACAAGGTGATTTGTGTTCTACATTGTTCAAACATGTAATTAAATTGAAATAACATAAAAGTTTTAAAGGCTGTGGAAAAACAAACAAACAAACAAAAACAGCATTGAATCGGACGTTTACCCCCACTGATGAGCCCTCTTTTAAAACACATTAAATTAGTTATTCGTGCCTGTTGTTTGTGTCTTTTATGACGTCCACAAAAAAGTAAGTTTCCTGTTTGGAATTATTTTAAATTTTGTTTGACTGCGGACAGACTGAAGCAATTGCTGTACCGTGAGTGTGCATGCACACTCGGAACGAGACTCCGTACAATTTGCCAAATTCAGAGCCAAAGTACGTATTGCTAAACTGCAGGTTGGTGTTCCGATTCCTGTTCCGATTCGTGTTCTACGGTGTTCAAAATAGAAAACGCAATTGAAGTTAAGTAGTTCCTCGATCATCGACTGACGTCTGTCATACAGACAGACAGGGTGAACCAATTGCTTAACTCCGCTTTGCGGTGCACGTGTGGTGTAATGATGACATGGAGGTAACTTAAAATTATAAGCATATGCAATACACCTTTAGTTACTTTTCAGCACAATCACCACCTCAATTCACACAATACTGCCAATGTGAGAATAACTTGAAGATTCGATCTCCGTTAAAGTCTGCTTCAGTACAGAACTTCTCTGTCTCTCTCTGTCTTTCAGTACACGCGTGTTTGTCTTTCTCTGTGTCTCTCTTTCTGTGTCTCACATTTTGTGTCTCACTTTCTGCGTCTCACTTTCTGTCTCTTCTCTTCGTCTTTCTTTGCATTTATTCCCTTTTCCTGGCTGTGCCCAATTGTTGTCATGCTACCACATTGTCAATTCAACCTTGCTCTTCCATAAGCCTCAGAGAGAGAGAGAGAGAGAGAGAGAGAGAAAGAGAAAGAGAGAGAGAAAGAGAAAAGAGCGAGAGAGAGGGACAGAGAGAGGAGAGAGAGAAAAGAAATCACAAATATACCAAGTGCAATAAAATTGCAGAAAAAGAAATAATGTATCTCTACAGCATAATTAAACTCAAAGATTTTGGGGAAGCACCTTGCTTGCATGATTAATGATTATGTTGAAAGATATGGTACACTAAACTGGGAGCTTTTTACTGGTAGGCCCCCGGTTTTATACCCTTGCTTAAGCAAGCTTAAATTGTCTAAGCAAGGGCATAAAACTGGAGGCATACCGGGCACACATCATATAAAATAACAGTTAACTGCACAGTTCCTGTAACTTGTTATTGATGATGCTTCAAAGATTTCAGAATCTACAAAATATTTTATACTTTTTATGGTTTTGGAGTGTTGATAAAATGGTTGTTGCCTCCGCTATGGAAAGTGGATGGAGGTTATATTTTCACCCTTGTCTGCTTGTCTGTGAGCAGGATATTTCAAAAAATTGTGGATGGATTCGGACGACACTCGGTGGATAAGTTGGGTGTGTGACAAGAACGAATTGATTCTATTTTGGTAGAGATCTGAATCCGCATCCGGATACGAGGGTTTCTTTCATTATTTATGTGATTCTTCCCCATCGAGAGACAGGTCCAAAACGATATATAGCAAATTTCAAAAAGTTGTGGACGAGTTATGATAAAACTTGGTGGATGAGTTGAGTAGGTGACGAGACCAAGCCGATTAGATTTTGGTTCAAGTCCGGATCTAAATCCGGCCTTACAGTGGGATACAAAATGTAAGCTGTTTATCCTGGTGGAGGTGTGCGCTCTACCGACTGCTGTTCTAGTTTAAAGCTTTCATCTTGACAAAACATGTTTTGTCCGCTCAGTTTATTGTTCACAAGTGGGCGCACCAGACACAGCTGACGATGAAAATGTTGGGAAAAGCAAAAGGGTAGAGGCAATGGAAACTCTTGGAAAAGACATTGGTAGTGAATATCAGGCCTGTCGAATGTGGGAAAACAGAATTACAGAGGAAAACATTGGTATTATCCATATAGTATTCAGGCATGTTAAACAGGAAGCAGGGAGAGGTCAGAAAGGAAGACCTAAGCCTTATTATGAATATAAGTTATGATTATGTACAAGGAACATTTTGCTCTGAAAAATCTCTATCTTACTATAATTCACCAAATGTCTGTCCGTCTGTCCGTTCGAAGGTACCGCAAAAACGGCTCAACCGATCGCAACGATATTTTGGGTGTGTAATCCTGGGATCTCCTGGAGTAAAATAGGCTATATTGTTTTTCCAATTTTTCCAAGTTTTCCAATTTTTCCAAACACGATGGAATAATATTTACCGATATGAACAGTGATCTGACTTTTATTGAAATTCTACAAATACTGTTTAGATTTTGATGAGGATTATGAACCTGCCGCGAATGCAGAAGTGGACAGATTACAGCAATGCGCGGGTTTGATAATATCCCAATACAACCGTCATACAGTCGTAATGTTTAATCGTTAAACGTTAATCATGTTAATCGTTTTGTTAAAGTATCAATTGATGATTGGAATTGAGTGAATACAATTACGATTTTGAATTTGTAATTGTGTTCACCCAACCGTACGGAACTTCACATCAGGATTTAAATATTTGTTTATGTCACGAATGTTGTTAAAAGTTTATTTTTTATATTAATGTTATTTAATTTGTGATTGGAGTTATGCTGTTTGGAATGAAAAAAGAGATATCGAGTTCAGGTGAATGATGGAATCCTGTGATGGTTTCTACTTTCTAAACGTGAAATTCGCGGATCGCCATATGCAGATTCGCCATTGACTGGGTATGGAACAAACGTACCCGTTTGTTTGCGAACTGGTACATTTTTCATGGAAGTCCTTCACGAACTTGCTGTCCATGTCTGACGTGCGACTGAAGGTGCTACAGGAATGTGAAATTTATTGGTTTCATGCTTTAGCATTCACCGTTTCTGCATTGTCTATTTGCTTCTGGCCTCCCACCCGTGCTTAGCACGGGTACCTCACTAGTAATTATAATATGAGTTCCTTTACAAAGAAATTCAATGCAGGAGGAGGCCATTAGGCCCATAAAACCTGCACTGTTTACCAACCTATGGTTGTTTGGCCTTGTGCTATTCTTTTTAAATGCTGGGGAAAGTATTTTAAGCTGAATGCGGGTTGGTGCTGACTGAGATGTTGGTGCGGGCTGTGCATGATTATAATGACTGTGATGTCCTCCATACTGGCGTTGCTGTCCTACACGCCACTTTAGCATCTTCCATGCATGTTTTATATTTATAGTTAATAAATCTCTTGTACACTGTCTGAGTTCGACCAGGTGCTTATAAAACAGCAGGACGTACCATTTTAAAAGTCTTTGGTATGACCTGAACCGGTCCAAACCCTATGACAGCATCTTATACTTATAACTATAATTTAGACATATAATTAGACAGATTAGACTTATAATCTTTTGTAAAGCCATTAGTCATACGTAACCTAACACTCTTACTCGATGATTACCAAGTTTCCTATCCTCTTTACCTGCTCATTCATTCCCTTGCTAATTTATTTCCAAAGGATCTTTCGAGTTTTAAGTTTTACAGGTGTGGAATGGGAAGGAAATGGAGGGGAGATTGAGAGTGAGGTAAAGGGACCACAGAATGCAGACAAATAATGGATACCCAGGCAAATGGAGCATTACTTGTGTTTGTGATGCAGTCATTCCAATCTTCATTTGAGATGTTGGTTGGAGAGCATCGGACGCATTTGTTTTTGAGGTGTCCCATGAAGAGCTGTTGGCCAACGAGTGCAAAAATGCTGATGGAAATTAGAGTTAGTATGGTGACGTCTGCAAGCTTCTTGATTGACTTGATAAGGGTATACACGATAACCTTCAAGCCTGTACACAACACACCAACAACACCATGCATACTCGGACTGTGAACAAATAGGGGCATTCTCATGACGTACAGAGCAACACGTTCACTAGAAACTGGTCAAAATGTAGAGCATGGATAGAAATTGAATATCATTGTGTGTAATAATCTTTACAAAAATTGATAACAAAAAAGAAAACCTTGTGATAAACAACTCTCTTGATCTACAATCAATAACCCTGCACACATTGTTTAGTCATCAGGATCTCACTAAATTAAAGTCAAATGGCTTATCTTTCACTCCCAAAAGGACAAATACTGAAAAATGAAAAGTCAAATCCAAACTCCTTCTTGAGCATTGCCCAGCTCTAATTTAAAGACAATATAACATCACATGACATATCAATAAGCAAGCGTAACCCATTAAAATGAATTGATCGTGAGACAGACACGAGGTACGTTTGTTTCACAGGACAGACCACCCCTATACCCCCACCACCCTCCCCCCAAACTCACTCTCACCATGCTTAAAAAGGTGTTCTTCCACTTTTCACTTTCCCGAACATTTTAGCACGATTGTAAAGCTTTTGTACATTTTTGCAATACAAAGCACTCGGTGCACAATAGAGAAGTGTGAGATAATTGAGTGATGGTATCATGTGATGTTATTGTCCAGTGCAACATTTGTGACATTCTACCTTAAGGCCAAGCCTGGTGTTGGCTTAACGGTTAAGGTGGTGGGCTTGAGATCATAGTCTTGAGTTTGAGCCCTTGTCAAGCCATTGAATTAACACCAGGTGAGTTGACTCAGCCTGTTATCCTTCTGAGGTCGGCAAAATGAGTACTAGATGGCTGCTTATAGAGAGGCTTCGCATCAATGGCAGCTGTGCCCCAAGAAAATGATGCAACCAGCAGCCATGCACAGACTGTACACGAACCAAACCACCCACCTTAAGGGTATCCTGATGTGCTAGAATAACCTTTTTCCAGCGGGACGTAAATGGGGGAAAGGATTTCTCCTCCTCCAGCCTGTATCCAAGATAAATACATAGACACAAGGTGCAGCCTTTTTGTAAACCCAGCAAAAAACAGCCATGGTAATGCAACTCTGGCTTTCTGCAAATCTGTGTGTCTGACCCAGTTTTTTAACAAACTGGATTTTTCCATGATTCTGGACTTGATGGATTCTGGTAATTCCCTGTTTGTCGTTGAAGGCGGCAAAAAGGGTTGGCGTCAGGAAGGGCATCCGGCCGTAAAACATTGCTTCAAAAAGGGGACCAAAAAACAACAACTACCACGGTCCCCGAAAAGGCCAACCCCTGCTTTGCGGGGAAAAATTGCCTCTAAACGGTGGGTTTTTTTTTTTTCTGGACTTGATAATGACGAACTCTCCATAAAACCTCTGCTGTTTTTCCTCTGTGGCTATCTGACAGATTTCCTCAAAAACAGACCAGTAAATTACTTTCAATTAAGAGCCAAGTCAGAAAATCCATCATTGCTGCTGACATCATCTTTCCTCTTTTCAAATGACCTGATCTCTGATCATCAGTTTGCATTCCATACTGATCACAATCAACTGAAGCAATGGCTGAAGGTCCTAAATTTCAAATTAGAGGCCAGAACCATCTCCCTGGACATTCCTCGGCCACTCGATACAGTCTGGCATATCCTGCTCCACTTGTGAAGCTCGCTGCCTTTGGAATACGGGGGCCATCTTCACACCTGACTTTCTGACTTGGAAAAGGAACACATTGCTATCAATGGAACCCTCTGCTCTTTCTTACAGATGATTGAGCACGGTCATATTGTTCCTCATCAATACAAACCTCTCCAATGGTATGGAAAATCCTCTCTTTCTTTTGCAGATGACTGCACATTACGCGAAAGGAGACCGGAGCTATATAAACATAAATAAATATGAGACTGGAGAGAATGAGGAGAGGAAGTGTGGCAGGGGCTCAACATTAGCATGAAGTGGAAGAAATAAGCGTTTTCATGAAAACTCATGGTGCAGTGCACAGTCAAATATATGTCAAGGGAAGCGCAAAGCAACCCTCCCTTTATATGAGATCGTTTCTCTGTATCAACTTTAACATATATATATATAACCACCTTTAGAGGCCATTTTTCCCCGCAAGCGGGGGTTGGCCTTTTTCGGGAACCGTGGTTGTTGTTGTTTTTTGGTCCCCTTTTTGAAGCAATGTTTTACGGCCGGATGCCCTTCCTGACGCCAACCCTTTTTGCCGCCTTTAACGACAAACAGGGAATTACCAGTGAACTGGTACTCAATTAGCCGACCTCGGAAGGATGACAGGCTGAGTCAACCCCCCTGGCGTTAATTCAGCGATCGACCGGGATTCGAACCCAGGATCCTAGGATCCTAAGCCGGCACCCTAGCCGCTAGCCCAACACCAGGGATCCAACATATGGACTGAAAATTTGTTGCTCGGCTTCTACTGGACGAAATTGGCTGCAAATTTCAGAAGTAAATACTTGGTACGTCAAGATAATATGTTCTAAATTGCAGCAATGTCCGTTTCCGCATTCTTGAGTTTTATTTAGAAAACCCTCGAATCCACGTTGGTGTCCGTTCATCCGTCCTCCAAAAATGTGTTGGCACTCATATCGCAAAAGCTACACATTGAAGCTAGCTGAAACTTGGAATATACATCGGCCAGTACGTCTAATTAATGACTTTCAAAACAAATTCCACCTAAGTGCCACACATTTTGCTTTAAAATTATATATATGTATATCCCGGCTTGGGATCCGAGGATCCTGGGTTCGAATCCCGGTCGATCGCTGAATTAACGCCAGGGGGGTTGACTCAGTCTGTCATCCTTCCGAGGTTGGCAAATTTGAGTACCAGCTTGCTGGGATGAATGATCACGGTGTGTACCCCGATTTAGAATAGGTACACCGTATCCCTGCACATCGTAGGAGGCGACTAAGGGTTGGCGCCAGGAAGGGCATCCGGCCATAAAAACATTGCCTCAAACAGGGAACCATGATTGTCATGGGGCCCGCAAGGCTAACCCTTGCTCTAGCGGGGAAAATGGCCTTAAAACGATCATTCATTCATTCATTCAATCATGTATAACATAATTTCAAAACACACCTGGTCACAAGTGTGCCTCACTGACCGGGTCCTCAGTCGAGGTCCTCAACACATCATCCCGTTTTGGCCCTTCAACCTCGATACGGTCAGCTAAGGTGGACCAGCAGGGACACATACGCCTCCACATGCAGCAACTACACCTGGATGCGTACATACTCCCACCCCCAACCAGTGAGAACATAGACTACAACAACAAAACTGCCTCCACTCCAAGAATCCACAGCACCAAACAAGTAAATATGGTGGAGCACTCAAACACCCAACTTTATAAACTTCATTAAAAAAAACTCACCAACAAAGCACACACCAGATCACACACACATACACACACACAAACAGACACATATACACACACACACACACACACACACACACACACACACAAACACACACACACACATACACATACATGCACACACACACACACTCAAACACAAAAAACACAACACCAACCAACCACCTACCTTCACAACGTACACCACTCAACATACAAAAACACACACACACTCATGCAAAAATTCATTCATGCACAAACACCCACTCATAAAGTTTGGCAGGTGGTGGCAGACCTAAAGCCACAATTGGTATTCCCAGAGTAGAACTGTGTGACAAAGTTGCGGCTTGACTTTCATCTGGTCAGGTGCAACAAGACAGGTCATCTTAGGGGAATTGTCTGTACCTTGGGAAGAGAACATGGAGGAAGTGCACGAGAGGAAGAGAGGAAAGTACAGTGAGCTGGAGGTGGAATGTCGGAAGAAGGGTTGGCGAGTTTCTTGTCAGCCATTTGAGGTGGGGTGTGGAGGATATATTGGCAATTCCCAAGATTTTGGCATTTTGGCATTTTTCCCGAGATATATATGGTAAGCATCACTGAAATAACAGCAGCAAAGAATCACCAATACAAGAGCCAGAATAATTTAAATGCATGCTGATTTTGAAAACTATGTAACGTGCGAGATTAAATAATGAGGGGTAAGAAGAGGTTAATTAATACAGGAAGGAGGACATGGTGGGCGAGGTGCAGAGTGCAATATTTAATGACCAGTTGTGTACAAACAGAAAGTGTGCATCACAAAAAAAGATGACTGTATCCTAAAGAGCCTTTAAATATGTTCTGCAGCAATTTAATTCAGAACAAGGAAATTTCAGTTAAAGGTTGTGCTGGTAGACAGGTCAGTAAGGTAGAAATACTACAAAGAAAGTTTTACAATCAAGTGACAGTTATTTTATCATCACTTAATGGACTGGCCTAAACTCGCAAGTTCATCGACACGAATAGGAAGCACGTTAGATTGACCAATTTAATTTTATACACTCCATCTGGTGTTTATACTAATGTGTACCAACCTGGAATAATAGCAATTGTTTTCAATATTCGGAGAACTCGGAACATCCTCAGGGCTTGAACCCTTTTCAAGTTTCCTCCTATTAGTGTCGCATATCTGATGGAGACAGAGGGAAGGATGGGCACGGGATTAAAGGGAGTAAGATAAGATGAGATGAGGCAGAAAATTTAACAGATAATTCAGGTTTGTTCGATGTAATACTCAGTAAATGCAAAGAGAGCTATTGAGATCATGTTTTGCATCTTCAAATGAACCTATCAGCCCTTGTATTGCCAATATAGTTTAATGCTGAAGTTAAAAAATAGTTTACATCAAATGCACAATACAATTTGCTTCCTCCCCCTTAACCACTCACGTCATCTTCACTCATAAGTCCTGTAAATTTTTCTTTCCTTGGCTCTTTCTACTCCTAATCTTCCCTTCTATTATCACCTCACTTTCCCCTAATTTGGCCTGTTTGATCATCACATCTGAGCACAGAGCTCTCAATGGTGTGGAATCCTGGTTCAAATCCCCTATACTGTGTTGAATTGTCCAATTGTATACTTATGTCCTTTTTATTCATCCAAAACTGCAATGGAGTCTTCTCATGTCCTCACTGTGCATGTGATATATGCACAAGTCTTAGAACCTTAGACAAAATTTGTCATTCTTTGTAGCGTTTTAGTGGTAAGTCCTAAATAGAAAAAAAAACTGCATTGCAATACTAGACTTCGTGAAAACTTGCCTCCATCCACAAACATACTAGACTTCGTGAAAACTTGCCTCCATCCACAAACATACTAGACTTCGTGAAAACTTGCCTCCATCCACAAACATACTAGACTTCGTGAAAACTTGCCTCCATCCACAAACATACTAGACTTCGTGAAAACTTGCCTCCATCCACAAACACACTAGACTTCGTGAAAACTTGCCTCCATCCACAAACATACTAGACTTCGTGAAAACTTGCCTCCATCCACAAACATACTAGACTTCGTGAAAACTTGCCTCCATCCACAAACATACTAGACTTCGTGAAAACTTGCCTCCATCCACAAACATACTAGACTTCGTGAAAACTTGGCTCCATCCACAAACACACTAGACTTCGTGAAAACTTGCCTGCATCCACAAACATACTAGACTTCGTGAAAACTTGCCTCCATCCACAAACATACTAGACTTCGTGAAAACTTGCCTCCATCCACAAACATACTAGACTTCGTGAAAACTTGCCTCCATCCACAAACATACTAGACTTCGTGAAAACTTGCCTCCATCCACAAACATACTAGACTTCGTGAAAACTTGCCTCCATCCACAAACATACTAGACTTCGTGAAAACTTGCCTGCATCCACAAACATACTAGACTTCGTGAAAACTTGCCTGCATCCACAAACATACTAGACTTCGTGAAAACTTGCCTCCATCCACAAACATACTAGACTTCGTGAAAACTTGCCTGCATCCACAAACATACTAGACTTCGTGAAAACTTGCCTCCATCCACAAACATACTAGACTTCGTGAAAACTTGCCTCCATCCACAAACATACTAGACTTCGTGAAAACTTGGCTCCATCCACAAACACACTAGACTTCGTGAAAACTTGGCTCCATCCACAAACATACTAGACTTCGTGAAAACTTGCCTCCATCCACAAACATACTAGACTTCGTGAAAACTTGGCTCCATCCACAAACATACTAGACTTCGTGAAAACTTGGCTCCATCCACAAACACACTAGACTTCGTGAAAACTTGGCTCCATCCACAAACACACTAGACTTCGTGAAAACTTACCTTGATCTGTATTGGTAAACGAGTTAAAAAAATTAATTTTATCAACTGAGAGCTGATCGTGGGAATTGAGGTGCAGGATAACATTTGGACCATTACTCTATGACTGTACAAAAGAGGGCTTTTATCTTATCAGTTTTCATTTAATGATATCCATTATAAGCATTACAAAACAAAGCTAAGGCAAAATAATGACGCAGGTGGACAGGCTAATATAATAGTTGATGTAGGTTTGTTTCTACAATGAGTGCCCCAAATTTTGAATGGTCCCTCAGAGTTTCTTAGCCCCCTAGGAACACAAGTTTTTTTCCTTTTTTCTGTCAATGGCCGAGCTGTTATTTGGAGCCGGCAGGGACTTTTGGAATAAAAATTTACATCAATAATGAAAATAAAAGTATGCGGGATTGACATAATTTTTGACCATGACCTAATTTTAAAGTTATGACCCAATTATAAACATTTTAGCATTTTTCACCATAACTTGACTAAGGTTTGTCCGATAGGAACGAACTAGACCTCTCTAGATAGCCTACATTGCAAGCAGCACTTACACTCAAATTAAATCATAACCCTCTGAGTTAAAGGTCAAGGTCAAATGGCGGTCTGAAAAATAAAATAGTGCGTTTTTTGTCACATATATATATATTTTTTTTGTACACAAGATCGAGCCTCGTGTAGGAGCTAACATCACAAAAAGACACACAAAACATACAATAAAGGGAGCGGGAGACAAGATGGGGAGAGAGGGAAGCACACAAGCACAACCGCAGAGAACAGGGACATCGGAAGATCTGTGGGAGGGAGAGGGCTTGGGGGGAGGAGGCATGGGAAGGCGGGGAGGGGGGTGGAGAGGTATAAAACACATGGACACTGCTAGATTGCTAGAACCTCCAGGATTTGAATTAACGGGGGTAGGAGAGATCAAGGTTTTGGATGGGGGAAGATAAGAGATGGTGGTGAACAGCTGTTTTAAAGACCTGGAGGGAGGAGTGGGATTGAAGAGAGCGAGGGAGTTTGTTCCAGTCAATTTGTCAATTTTGTTTTGACAAATTATATTTGTTAATGACAAATTTCAATTTGAAAAATTTAACAAATTTTCAATTTGATAAATGACAAATTTTGACAAATTTCTTATTTTGTAAAAGCAGAATCTCAAAGACTACTTGGCCTTCCAAGATGTTCTTGCATCATAATAATGTACCTGCACTGAAGTTATGCATCAGATATTTACCCCGCGCATGCGAAGCAAAAAGTGAGGTTAAGCATTTGTTTCACTTCTGTCTGTCCATCCATCCGTCCGTCCATCCACAAACATCAGTTTATGATATAGGAACAACTTGATTTCAATTGAATGTTATATTTTGCACACAAATTGGACCATGAATTGGAAAACAAACATGTAATTTAGCAGTACTTTGGCTCAGAATTTGTCACGATTGCACATGTGCAGATAGGAGTGAGATAATATATTTCCTCTGTCTGCCTGTCTGGTAGTCAAACAAAATTGCAAATCATTCCAAACAGGAAACTTACTGTTTTTAAGGATGTCATAAAGGACACAACAAACAACAGGCATGCATAACTAATGTAATGTTTTAGATAGGATGGTGTAACAGACACTGCGTCAACGGTGGTAAACTTCCACAATAAAATTTTTCTACGACCTTTAAAATCTTAATATTATTTAAATTTAACTAAACACTTGAACACTGGAGAACACAAATCGCCTTCTTATCGCTTCCAAAAAACCACCAGTTTTGCAATACTTGGACATTTCAATAAGGTGATGTATCAGACTGCATTACTGCGCTAAACGTCTCGATTTTTTTATACAACCTTTAAAATCATCATTTATTTCAAGTGAATTATAAACTTTAACACTGTGTGGAGTGCGGTGTTCTATAAACTCTTTAATTGACGAGTGTTCTTGACCTACCTTTTTGGATTGTGACCTAATGAACAAAAAGCACCTTTTTGATCATAATTTGAATAATTTTCCTCCAATTATTTTGATGTTGAGTTTTTTTGGAAAGAATATAAATGGGGAAACATTTTCTTAATTTACACCCTAAATTTACACCCGAAAGATTTACACCCTAAACCTAAATGTCGAAGGTCAATGTGAAATAGCGGTCAGAAAAAAATTGTCATCATTGGATTGTGGGTACCGGCGTAAGGCTTACCCATGGCAATCACAGATATCTAGTTTTAGTTCTTCTTTTTTCCCACCTCATCAGTTGGCAGGTCACATCAATTAATTCATCAACATGCACATTTTCTAAAGCTCATATAGGATTTTAAAATGTATTGTATTAGAGATAACAACATGAGGAGGTGGATAAATTGACAAAAATTAGGATAGAGATAAATGAATATGAATGAATGATCGTTTTAAAGGCCATTTTCCCCACTGGAGCAGGGGTTGGCCTTGCAGGCCCCATGACAATCATGGTTCCCTGTTTGACACAATGTTTTTATGGCCGGATGCCCTTCCTGACACCAACGCTTAGTCACCTCTTACGATGCGCAGGGATACGGTGTACCTATTCTAAACCGGCATACACACCGGGATCATTCATCCCAGCAAGCTTGTACTCAATTTGCCAACCACGGAAGGATGACAGGCTGAGTCAACCCCCCTGGTGTTAATTCAGCGATCGATCGGGATTCGAACCCAGGATCCTAGGATCCCAAGCCAGCACCCTAACCGCTAAGCCAACACCAGGCTATAGAGATACACAATCAAAATCCATGGTCTTTGCATTGTGCGTCCAGGTCACATAATGCTACAATTAATATTTTCACTCGTTCTGCACTTTCTCCATTGTAATATCTTCAAAGCATCCATCTTACCATGAGCTATGCAGTCATTTCCAGTGTTAACACAGAGGAAAAGCTAGAACAGCACTCGGTAGAGTGCATTCCTCTACTAGGCTGAACAGTTTCGGTTTTGTGTCCCACCGATGGGCCGGATCTGGATCTGGAGCTCAATCAAAATCTAATCAGCGTGTTCTTGTCACATATTCAACTCATCCACCAAGTTTCATCATAATCAGTTCATAACTTTTTTTTTTAAATATAATGCGATATATCCTTTTTGGCCCCATCTCTCAATGGTGAAGAATCACTTTGAAAATTCTAGAATGCGGATATGGACTCAGACCTTCACCAAAATCGAATCATTTTTGTCTATTCACGCACCCAACGTGTCCACCAAGTTTCATCCGAATCCGTTCATAAATTTTGAAATATCGTGCTACATATCGTTTTGGGCTCTATTTCTCAATTGTGCAGAATCACAAATCGAATCATTTTGTCTATTCACACACCCAACGTGTCCACCAAGTTTCATCCGAATCCGTTCATAAATTTTGAAATATCGTGCTACATATCGTTTTGGGCTCTATTTCTCAATGGTGAAGAATCACTTTGAAAATTCTAGAATGCGGATATGGACTCAGACCTTCACCAAAATCGAATCATTTTGTCTATTCACACACCCAACGTGTCCACCAAGTTTCATCCGAATCCGTTCATAAATTTTGAAATATCGTGCTACATATCGTTTTGGGCTCTATTTCTCAATGGTGAAGAATCACTTTGAAAATTCTAGAATGCGGATATGGACTCAGACCTTCACCAAAATCGAATCATTTTGTCTATTCACACACCCAACGTGTCCACCAAGTTTCATCCGAATCCGTTCATAAATTTTGAAATATCGTGCGACATATCGTTTTGGGCTATTTGGATTTTTGAGTTTGGATATTTGGATTTGAATTTGGATATTGAGTACCAGTTCACTGGTAATTCCCTGTTTGTCGTTGAAGGCGGCAAAAAGGGTTGGCGTCAGGAAGGGCATCCGGCCGTAAAACATTGCTTCAAAAAGGGGACCAAAAAACAACAACTACCACGGTCCCCGAAAAGGCCAACCCCCGCTTTGCGGGGAAAAATGGCCTCCAAACGGTGGTTTTATATCGTTTTGGGCTCTATTTCTCAATTGTGAAGAATCAGTTTTAAAATTATAGCATCCGGATATTGATTTTTACCAAAATCGAATCAATTCGTCCTTTTCACACACCCAATGTGTCCACCAAGTTTTGGCCGAATCCATCCATAACGTTTTGAAATATCTTGTTATACTCGCATATTGTTTTGGATCCGATTATATATACGGATCTCTCAAATGTGAAGAATCACTTAAAAAATTCGAGTATCCGGATCCGGATCTTTACCACAATCCAAGCAATTCGTCCTTGTCACACACCCAACCTGTCCATGTCCACCAAATTTTGTCTGAATCCACCCATAACTTTTTGATATATCCTACTCACAGACAGACAGGGATGAAAACATAACCTCCATCCACCTTCATTGGTGGAGATAAATATATAATTTCTACGTTTAACTACTGCTTTATTTGATCCCAGGTGCTTGGATTATCCGAGCTAATTTACTGGAAAATCTCATTTTGAACTTAGCAGAACGTGTGTTGCAAGTTTAATATTAAAATTGAAGTGTTGTACAAGTTTACATCACATGCACTGGACAAACCTCGTCCTCCTCCAATATGTTCGAGCAAATCTCTTTTACTCAGCTGGATTTCCTGCCACCTCAGCTCTTCTCTCTCTCCCCATCTCCCTCGACCCCTTTGCTCTCACTTTTATCAATTTATACCCCACTCCACATTCCCCACCGAAAACCACCAAACTCTCTACGACGTGTATGGAATAAATAGATATCCAACCATTTACTGCACAGCATTAGATACATTCATTATTGATTCTTCCTCAAATTCGAATTCATCAATAACTGGATAATTTACTTTGCTGGACTTTCCTTTTTCTTATCCTGCTCCTTTCACACTTGCTTTTGGCAAGATTATTGTTGCAACGACGATGGTGATAATGATAACCACAATTCCCACAATTATGCATCGCTTATTGCAGGCTTGTGGCACATTGGGTTCCTTTAGACTTTGAACGATCATCTCTTTGGGTCTGAATAATTGAGTATAGAGGATATAATATGTTTGACACATTCTTAATATAAAAGTAGGACAGTGTGCAGATCTACATGCTGCACAATTTCTTTTGATTCATACAAAGCTGCCGTTGTCGGTGTAACGATGTTTAATATTAAAACATACATCTGAGGTTAATATACAGATCCCTGCATTCTGTAACACACACAAAGTGTCTAAAAAGAAAAAGATTCCATATCGGAACCCAAAATGAATAGCGTCTCAAATAATCTAGTTTCCCAGTAGATTATATATACGGACACACCCTTGCACTCCAATGTCTGCAACAATTTATTGGACATCCAAATGCATCTCATCAATAACCCAGCTCCACAATCTATTAAAAAAAAAAAAATGAACATATGTCACCCACAGGGTGAACCGTATCTTGCCAAAATGTGAAAATTCCGTTTTTTCGTCATGACGTCATCAAATGACGTCATAGCGTCAAACTGTTTACAAATCTGGGAAGCACTCATCAAGGGCATTCATATGAGGTATTACTCGATATGGTACCTACGATTTCAAAATTTGACCTTGGGGTCAATAATTTTCGACCTCCAGCGCTAACCATGAAGGTCAAGGCCGATCGCCACCAAAAACTAATCAGCTGAGCGCCGGACCATATACTAGATTCCCATGAAGTTTGGAGACGATCCGATCAAAGTTACTCAAAAAATTAGTGTTTCGTCGACCTCCATGATTGACCACAAAGTGACCTTGACCTTTGACCTTGACCTTCAAAATTTTGTGTGCTGAAGGGTATCTCTATAGGACTCTGATATGCGAAGTTACAGGAGTTTCCAATAATAACTGTGGTCTACAGAGTGATCTAAACGTGAAAAAAAAATGATTAACCACAAACAAAAAAACAAACAAACATACAAGCTGACTAATACATCTTGCAAAAACTTCGTTTTGGCAAGATAAAAATGACAATAACGGACAGCGTACCTTGTCCCAAACCTTTGCTTCTGAATTTTGCGACTGGAATGGCACTTGAAAAGTACAGCACTATGATTTTGGAAGTAAAATTCCACCCCCTTTCTAAGACCCCTCCCCTCCCACCAAACGTTATGTTTAATTGAATAGCTTTTCATTGTCACGAAGAACATCTGGATTGATTAGTTTGTTTAAATGCAGCGCATGCCTGTGGGTTTGCATCCGTTCTTACAGGGACCTGGCTGTGCCACTGATGGAGTGCCCCTGTAAGTTTTTTGGGTTTTTTTGTATACAAGATCGAGATGATGATGATCGATGATTTACAATCGAGAAATGGTGGTGAACAGCTGTTTTAAAGACCTGGAGGGAGGAGTGGGATCGAAGGGAGTGGGGGAGTTTGTTCCAGAGGCGGGAGAAAAGGAGAATGAAAGAGTGAATGTGAGCAGAGAGTCTTGATTTTGGCAGTTTAACCATAACCATAAGAGGGTTGCTGGCAGATCTTGTGCGACCTGTAGGAATATTTGGGGGACAGAGCACAGAGAGAGCTGGGGGAGCAAGGCCGGAGAGGAGTCGGTAGAAGACAGAAAGACCACCAACCTGCCTCGGTGAGTGAGTGAAAGGCCCTCGGAGTTAGCTTCATCGCGGGAGATTCCAATGATGCTGAAAGCTTTGGTTTCAACAGCGTGAAGCCGAGCTAGGTGTGAGGCAGGAATTTGTAATTCAGTTTTGTAATTCAATTTGTAATAGTTCAAGGAGGAATTTGAAATTTCATGAGAGTGCCGCCCATAGCTCGCTTACTCTTTTAGAATTTGGCTGCGATAAGGATAGCGTGAGATCCCTTCCGAGGGACAACACGCACACACACACACACTGATGTTTCACCCTGCATGCGAAACACGAGGATGACCATTTATAGCTGGGTCGAGATTCAAACCCAGCGTAGACAGCTTATAGGTGTGTGTGCGTTTCTCTAGGTTATCCTCCCTGCCCATATTGATTGATTGATGGTAGACTCACAATGCCCTCAGGGCAAGTCAGGATGGGTAATGAAATTCCACCAATGAAAATGGAATGCCACTCAAAGAATTCCCTGAATGGAGTAGAAATAAAAAAGCAAGATTATCTCGTTTTAATCATGCCATATTCGGCGATTTCCAGATGGCCCATTTTGTAACCATGGTGCCGGATATCCCTGCCACGTCAGGCTGGTGCAGAAATTATACACAGGAGCCCCGACACGCCCCACACAGAAGCTCATCAAACATACGTTATGAGAACGACAAGTAGGTCTATCCAGTTCCAAGGATCTCGCAGGAAAGTGAACTTTCCGATGAAAAAGCCTCTTGCCAGCACCTTGATGCAGAGCTCGAATGTATAGATTGCGGTGAAGATGTGCCTATATGAAAAGAGGGGAAAGAGGAAAAACAGAATTAGCCATTTTTATCATTGCACCACATGGACTATTGGAGGGAAAACAGCAGTACAGTACTCAATTTTTCTGGCTTGGCACAAGAGCACAGATTGTAATTGTGTGTAATAAGAAAGTGCATCTTTGCAAATCATTTCATGGTGCACACAGCAGAAGTCAATGCCATTGTAAAGAGAACCAAAAAATGGCAGTGGACACTCACTCCCAAATTGCATATTCAGACTGAATCGCCATCAAACCGCAGTTGATGATAATGGTGCACATTATGACGAATGTGAAGAACGTACAAAACCTGTTAAGGAAAACAGAAAAAAAACACCGAAACAATGCACCATTATAGAGGGTACGTTATGGCTGGCAGGTTGGCCTAGAGGTACGTACACTCGTCTATAAGCTGTCTAACCTGGGTTTGAATCTCAGCCCAGCTAGCTATAGACTGTCATCATGGCAAGGTGATTCATCAACGTGTGCATCGTCCATTTTATGGATGGTAAGCTGGGCATTCCATCTGCCCGCATTCGATGGTGGTGAACGTTAAATATCCTATCGAGCTATCACCGGCGCTTTGGCCAAATTCCAAATCCCTGCCCTGTCTACCTGCATCGGAGTGGCGACCTGACCAGGATTGTGCTCTCTAGCCAAAGAAACTTGGGAAATCAGAGAGAGAGACAGAGAGAAATAGAGGATACCTTGGCAGTATTTACAAACCCAAAGAGTTCTGATTTATGCGTTTATATTCGTAGGAACGGATTTATTGTTCAGTTTTACCCATCATGTATCGTTCTTCATGTTTCATGTGATGCTTGAAGAGACAGCCAGCTGCCTGACCTACCAATTTTCCATCTATCTGTCCGTCTCTGTGATTTTCCAGACTTTTTTCCATACCTTTTAACATATTCAACTGAAACTTGGTACATGGCTTTATTATGACAAGTTGCAGAACAAATTTGAGTTTTGGGGCATTTCACCAATTTTTCATAGTTATGGCCGTTTTGGACTTAGAAAATTTCACATTTTATACAAGTCAGTTTTTCCAAAATTTTCCCCATTACTCTTTGACATATTCAACTGTAACTTGGTAGAGGACATGTATTGTAAAGCAATTCTCCCTCTTGTTAGCATTATTATTACTTCCGCCACTGAAGGTGGATGGAAGTTATGTTTTCACCCCTGTTTGTTTGTCTAAAAAATAAAACAAGACAGATACAGAGACATTCAAAATACACCGCCCCTATGCCAAATAATTAAATATCCTAAAGCGCGGCATTGCCGGGGCGCCTGAGGGGCCTGGCAATACCGAGTGCAGCTCATAGAGAGTGCATTGGGAGGGAGAGGTGTACAATAATTGATCGATTAATTGCATAATTAAAATCAATAAAAGATTATCATAAAATATTTTCTTAATCAATTGGCTAATAGCATAACTAAACCACTAGTGCTTCATCCGAAGATGTATCTTTTAGAAATTTAATTAAGTAAGTCATTAATAAAAAATAAAAAAATTAATTGATTAATCAATAAATAATTAATCGATTAAATGATTAATCAATAAATCAAAAATATCCTTCATAGTCACATTACTTGGTCACTGTCATGTCCAAATATTAGCTTCCTACCTCAAAAGGTGCCTGAGATATTGCCCAGATGAGAAAGAAAATAAATAAATGATTAATAAAACCACCTTTAGAGGCCATAAACAAGTACACACCTTTAGAGGCCATAATGATTAATAAAAAATAAATAAATAATGATTAATAAAAAATAAATGATTAATAATGAAAATAAATAAATAATAATCATAAAAAAATTAATAGTTCATCAATTGTCTGATAGAATACACAAACCACCACCATTTCATCCGAATCTGTAACTTAAAAAAAAAAATTAATTAAGTCATTCATCGAATAAAAACCACCTTTAGAGGCCATTTTTCCCCGCAAAGCAGGGGTCGGCCTTTTTCGGGAACCGTGGTTGTTGTTGTTTTTCGGTCCCCTTTTTTTTGAAGCAATGTTTTACGGCCGGATGCCCTTCCTGACGCCAACCCTTTTTGCCGCCTTTAACGACAAACAATTTGCGATTAAATAATTAATCGATTATTTAATTAATTGATAAATCAAAAATCCCCTTTACAGCCAAATCACTTGGTCATTGTCATGTCCAAATATCAGCTCCCAAGCTCAAAAGGTGCCTGAGATATTGCCCAGATGAGAAATAAAATAAAGAAATAATTAATAATGAAAATAAAGAAATAATAATCATAAAAAATGAAATAATTAATCAATTCGCTAATATAACATGTAAACTACCACCATTTCATCAGAATCTGTAACTTAAAAAAAAAAAAAAATTAGTCATTAATCAAATAATAAAATAATTAATCTATTAATTGATTAATCAATAAATCAAAAATATATTTTACAGCCAAATCATTGTCATTGGCATGTCCAAATATCTTCCCAACTCAAAAGGTGCCTGAGATCATGGCCAGAAGAGAAAGGAAATAAAGAAGTACTTAATTAATCGCTAATAATTAAATAACTCATCAATAAATTGATTAATCAAAAAACAAAAAATACCGTTTTTGACAAAGTACTTGCTCACTATTGTGCCGAAATTTCAGCTTCCCAGCTCAAAGGATGGCTGAGATATCACCCGGACAACCAAGAAAACAAGAAAGCAAGAAAACAAACAAGTACACATACATTCAAAGTACACCGCCCCCATGCCAAATAATTAAATATCCTACAGCCCGGCATTGCCGGGGCGCCTCCGGCGCCCGGCAATACCGCAGTGCAGCTCATAGAGGCTGCATTGGGAGGGAGAGATGTACATCTAATTGATTGATTAATTGTATAATTAAAATCAATAAAAGATTATCACAAAATATTTTCTTAATCAATTGGCTAATACCATAACAAAACCACTTGTGCTTCATCCGAAGATGTATCTTTTAGAAATTTAATCAAATAAGTCATTAATAAAAAATTAAATAATTAATTGATTAATCAATAAGTAATTCATCGATTAATCAATAAATAATGAATCGATGAAATGATTTAATCAATTATTCAAAAATATCCTTGATAGCCACATCACTTGGTCACTGTCATGTCCAAATATTAGCTTCCCAGCTCAAAAGGTGCCTGAGATATTGACCAAATGAGAAAGAAAAGAAATAAATGATTAATAATGAAAATAAATAAATAATAATCATTAAAAAATTAAATTATCAATCAATTCGGTCACAGAACACATAAACCACCACCATTTCATCAGAATCTGTAACTGGGGGAAAAAAAAATTTTTTAGTAATTAATCGAATAATTAAATAATTAATCGATACATTGATTAATTGATTAATCAATAAATCAAAAATATCCTTGATAGCCACATCACCTGGTCACTCATGTCCAAATATTAGCTTCTGAGCTCAAAAGGTGCCTGAGATATTGGCCAAATGAGAAAGTAGTGTAGCAGCATAGCAAACCTGTTGTGCATTTTGTGATACAAGCACCAAATTTGGCACAAATGTACATTAATATGTTGCGAACATTTTCAGATATTGGGCCACTTGAAATTCCGTAATTTTTTTTTTCAATTTTTTTCAAATTTCGTAATTTCAAATTTTTCGGGTGACACCGTCACAATTTCGGTCTTCGAGGCCGGCCGATATAGTGGGGCGTCTTAGCCCAAATATTCAAAAGAATTGTGCATTTTGTGATACAAGCACCAAATTTGGCACAAATGTACATTAATATGTTGCGAATATTGTGTGGTCAGCAATGAAGACGAGAGTCTGAATTACATGTATGCAAAAGACCTTGTGAACCAGTGAAGCAAATACACGGGTAAGCATGAATTAAATCTAGGGCATGATATAATTTCCATGATGTTTACCTCTACACTCAATGGTGGAAGGAGGTAATGTTTTGATCCCAGCTTGTCTGTATGTCTGTTTGTCTGTTAGTCCACAAAATTCCAGACAAAGCTTGTAGTAGTGGTAGTTGTAGTGGTAGTGGTGATAACAGAAATTGTTATATAGAACTGAACTTATATTATTATTATATGCAGAAAATAACTTCATTTCTATATGCCCTGCAGTGGACAGGTTAATTGGTTTATGCACTGAAGGGGTCACCCTGGTGTGCACTGCTGTGTTCTGCCTCACTGAGTTGTTCAGGTATGATGTACTCAGCACAAGCTTCCGGTCGGCCCGGAGGTGGGGGTGCGGGGCCTGTCACGGAACGTCAAAACAAACGGCCTGCCGGGGCCGCCCAAAAGTCGGGCGTGAGGGGCGCGTCCACTAATGGAACGCCTCTCGCTTCCCAGATCGAGGGCCACGTGGTCAGGAGAACCTCGTCCCTTCCGGTCACACTTTGCCTATCGGCCGGCCTCGAAGACCGAAATTGTGACGGTGTCACCCGAAAAATTTGAAATTACGAAATTTGAAAAAATTTGAAAAAAAAAATTACGGAATTTCAAGTGGCCCAATATCTGAAAATGTTCACAACATATTAATGTACATTTGTGCCAAATTTGGTGCTTGTATCACAAAATGCACAATTCTTTTGAATATTTGGGCTAAGCCGCCCCACTAAAGAAGATAAATAAATGATTAAATAATGAAAATAAATAAATAATAATCATAAAAAAATTAAATTATTAATCAATTCGGTCAGAGAACACATAAACCACCACCATTTCATCAGAATCTGTAACTTTAAAAAAAAAAAAATTTTTGTCATTAATCAAATAATTAATCGATTAATTGATTAATTGATTAATTAATAAATCAAAAATAGCCTTTGCAGCCAAATCACCGGGTCATTGGCATGTCCAAATATCAGCTTCCTAACTCAAAAGGTGCCTGAGTTAATGGTCAGAAGAGAAATGAAATGTAATTAATTAAATAAGTACTTAATTAATCGCTAATAATTAAATAACTCATCAATTAATTGATTAATCAAAAAACAAAAAATACCGTTTTTGACAAAGGACTTGCTCACTATTGTGCCGAAATTTCAGCTTCCTAGCTCAAAGGATGGCTGAGATATCGCCCGGACAAACAAACAAACAAACAAACAAACAAGTACACATACATTCAAAGTACACCGCCCCATGCCAAATAATTAAATATGCTGCAGCGCGGCATTGCCGGGGCGCCTCGGGCGCCCGGCAATACCGCAGTGCAGCTCATTGAGGCTGCATTGGGAGGGAGAGGTGTACACTAATTGATTGATTAATTGTATAATTAAAATCAATAAAAGATTATCACAAAATATTTTCATAATCATTTGGCTAATCGCATAACTAAACCACTAGTGCTTCATCCGAAGATGTAACTTTTAGAAATTTAATTAAATAAGTCATTTATAAAAAATTAAATAATTAATTGATTACTCAATAAATAATTAATCGATTAATCAATAAATAATTAATAGATGAAATGATTAATCAATAAATCAAAAATATCCTTGATAGCCACATCACTTGGTCACTCATGTCCAAATATTAGCTTCCCAGCTCAAAAGGTGCCTGAGATATTGGCCAAATGAGAAAGAAAATAAATAAATGATTAATAATGAAAAGAAAAAAATAATAATCATAAAAAAATTAAATTATTAATCAATTTGGTCAGAGAACACATAAACTACCACTATTTCATCAGAATCTGTAACTTACAAAAAAATTTTTTTTTTGTAATTAATCGAATAATTAAATAATTAATCGATTAATTGATTAATTAATAAATCAAAAATATCCTTTGCAGCCAAATCACCTGGTCATTGGCATGTCCAAATATCAGCTTCCTAACTCAAAAGGTGCCTGAGTTAATGGTCAGAAGAGAAAGGAAATTTGATTAATTAAATAAGTACTTAATTAATCGCTAATAATTAAATAACTCCTCAATTTATTGATTAATCAAAAAAAAATACCGTTTTTGACAAAAGACTTGCTCACTATTGTGCCGAAATTTCAGCTTCCTAGCTCAAAGGATGGCTGAGATATCGCCCGGACAAACAAGAAAGAAAGAAAACAAGAAAGAAAACAAACAAGAAACAAAGAAACCAGAGTGAAAACTGAGTACTCTCTTTCAGTGTGCGTCACTGCCGAGCCCCCTTTGGTGCCCGGCAATGACGATTTGCAATGCCTGGAGATGGCATAGGAAAGGAGCGGTGTACAACAAGTACACATACATTCAAAGTACACCGCCCCATGCCAAATAATTAAATATGCTGCAGCGCGGCATTGCCGGGGCACCTCCGGCGCCCGGCAATACCGCAGTGCAGCTCATTGAGGCTGCATTGGGAGGGAGAGGTGTACACTAATTGATTGATTAATTGTATAATTAAAATCAATAAAAGATTATCACAAAATATTTTCATAATCAATTGGCTAATAGCATACCTAAAGCACTAGTGCTTCATCCGAAGATGTATCTTTTAGAAATTTAATTAAATAAGTCATTTATAAAAAATTAAATAATTAATTGATTACTCAATAAATAATTAATCGATTAATCAATAAATAATTAATAGATGAAATGATTAATCAATAAATCAAAAATATCCTTGATAGCCACATCACTTGGTCACTCATGTCCAAATATTAGCTTCCCAGCTCAAAAGGTGCCTGAGATATTGGCCAAATGAGAAAGAAAATAAATAAATGATTAATAATGAAAATAAATAAATAATAATCATAAAAAAATTAAATTATTAATCAATTTGGTCAGAGAACACATAAACTACCACTATTTCATCAGAATCTGTAACTTAAAAAAAAAAAAAAATTTTTGTCATTAGTCGAATAATTAAATAATTAATCGATTAATTGATTAATTAATAAATCAAAAATATCCTTTAAAGCCAAATCACCTGGTCATTGGCATGTCCAAATATCAGCTTCCTAACTCAAAAGGTGCCTGAGTTAATGGTCAGAAGAGAAAGGAAATTTGATTAATTAAATAAGTACTTAATTAATCGCTAATAATTAAATAACTCCTCAATTTATTGATTAATCAAAAAAAAAAAATACCGTTTTTGACAAAGCACTTTCTCACTATTGTGCCAAAATTTCAGCTTCCTAGCTCAAAGGATGGCTGAGATATCGCCCGGACAAACAAACAAGAAAGAAAACAAACAAGTACAAATACATTCAAAGTACACCGCCCCATGCCAAATAATTAAATATGCTGCAGCGCGGCATTGCCGGGGCGCCTCTGGCGCCCGGCAATACCGCAGTGCAGCTCATTGAGGCTGCATTGGGAGGGAGAGGTGTACACTAATTGATTGATTAATTGTATAATTAAAATCAATAAAAGATTATCACAAAATATTTTCATAATCAATTGGCTAATCGCATAACTAAACCACTAGTGCTTCATCCGAAGATGTATCTTTTAGAAATTTAATTAAATAAGTCATTTATAAAAAATTAAATAATTAATTGATTACTCAATAAATAATTAATCGATTAATCAATAAATAATTAATAGATGAAATGATTAATCAATAAATCAAAAATATCCTTGATAGCCACATCACTTGGTCACTCATGTCCAAATATTAGCTTCCCAGCTCAAAAGGTGCCTGAGATATTGGCCAAATGAGAAAGAAAATAAATAAATGATTAATAATGAAAATAAATAAATAATAATCATAAAAAAATTAAATTATTAATCAATTTGGTCAGAGAACACATAAACTACCACTATTTCATCAGAATCTGTAACTTTAAAAAAAAAAATTTTTTTGTCATTAATCGAATAATTAAATAATTAATCGATTAATTGATTAATTAATAAATCAAAAATATCCTTTGCAGCCAAATCACCTGGTCATTGGCATGTCCAAATATCAGCTTCCTAACTCAAAAGGTGCCTGAGTTAATAATGGTCAGAAGAGAAATGAAATTTAATTAATTAAATAAGTACTTAATTAAACGCTAATAATTAAATAACTCCTCAATTAATTGATTATTCAAAAAACAAAAAATACCGTATTTGACAAAGGACTTGCTCACTACTGTGCCGAAATTTCAGCTTCCTAGCTCAAAGGATGGCTGAGATATCGCCCGGACAACCAAGAAAACAAGAAAGAAAACAAACAAGAAAACAAACAAGTACACATACATTCAAAGTACACCGCCCCATGCCAAATAATTAAATATGCTGCAGCGCGGCATTGCCGGGGCGCCTCCGGCGCCCGGCAATACCGCAGTGCAGCTCATTGAGGCTGCATTGGGAGGGAGAGGTGTCCACTAATTGATTGATTAATTGTATAATTAAAATCAATAAAAGATTATCACAAAATATTTTCATAATCAATTGGCTAATCGCATAACTAAACCAGTAGTGCTTCATCCGAAGATGTATCTTTTAGAAATTTAATTAAATAAGTCATTTATAAAAAATTAAATAATTAATTGATTACTCAATAAATAATTAATCGATTAATCAATAAATACTTAATAGATGAAATGATTAATCAATAAATCAAAAATATCCTTGATAGCCACATCACTTGGTCACTCATGTCCAAATATTAGCTTCCCAGCTCAAAAGGTGCCTGAGATATTGGCCAAATGAGAAAGAAAATAAATAAATGATTAATAATGAAAATAAATAAATAATAATCATAAAAAAATTAAATTATTAATCAATTTGGTCAGAGAACACATAAACTACCACTATTTCATCAGAATCTGTAACTTAAAAAAAAAAATTTTTTTTGTCATTAATCGAATAATTAAATAATTAATCGATTAATTGATTAATTAATAAATCAAAAATATCCTTTGCAGCCAAATCACCTGGTCATTGGCATGTCCAAATATCAGCTTCCTAACTCAAAAGGTGCCTGAGTTAATAATGGTCAGAAGATAAATGAAATTTAATTAATTAAATAAGTACTTAATTAAACGCTAATAATTAAATAACTCCTCAATTAATTGATTATTCAAAAAACAAAAAATACCGTATTTGACAAAGGACTTGCTCACTACTGTGCCGAAATTTCAGCTTCCTAGCTCAAAGGATGGCTGAGATATCGTCCGGACAACCAAGAAAGAAAACAAGTACACATACATTCAAAGTACACCGCCCCATGCCAAATAATTAAATATGCTGCAGCGCGGCATTGCCGGGGCGCCTCCGGCGCCCGGCAATACCGCAGTGCAGCTCATTGAGGCTGCATTGGGAGGGAGAGGTGTACACTAATTGATTGATTAATTGTATAATTAAAATCAATAAAAGATTATCACAAAATATTTTCATAATCAATTGGCTAATCGCATAACTAAACCACTAGTGCTTCATCTGAAGATGTATCTTTTAGAAATTTAATTAAATAAGTCATTTATAAAAAATTAAATAATTAATTGATTACTCAATAAATAATTAATCGATTAATCAATAAATACTTAATAGATGAAATGATTAATCAATAAATCAAAAATATCCTTGATAGCCACATCACTTGGTCACTCATGTCCAAATATTAGCTTCCCAGCTCAAAAGGTGCCTGAGATATTGGCCAAATGAGAAAGAAAATAAATAAATGATTAATAATGAAAATAAATAAATAATAATCATAAAAAAATTAAATTATTAATCAATTTGGTCAGAGAACACATAAACTACCACTATTTCATCAGAATCTGTAACTTAAAAAAAAAATTTTTTTTTGTCATTAATCGAATAATTAAATAATTAATCGATTAATTGATTAATTAATAAATCAAAAATATCCTTTGCAGCCAAATCACCTGGTCATTGGCATGTCCAAATATCAGCTTCCTAACTGAAAAGGTGCCTGAGTTAATAATGGTCAGAAGAGAAATGAAATTTAATTAATTAAATAAGTACTTAATTAAACGCTAATAATTAAATAACTCCTCAATTAATTGATTATTCAAAAAACAAAAAATACCGTATTTGACAAAGGACTTGCTCACTACTGTGCCGAAATTTCAGCTTCCTAGCTCAAAGGATGGCTGAGATATCGCCCGGACAACCAAGAAAACAAACAACCAGAGTGAAAACTGAGTACTCTCTTTCAGCGTGCGTCACTGCAGAGCCCCCTTTGGTGCCCGGCAATGACGATTTGCAATGCCTGGAGATGGCATAGGAAAGGAGCGGTGTACAACAAGAAACCAGAGTGAAAACTGAGTACTCTCTTTCAGCGTGCGTCACTGCCGAGCCCCCTTTGGTGCCCGGCAATGACGATTTGCAATGCCTGGAGATGGCATAGGAAAGGAGCGGTGTACAACAAGAAACCAGAGTGAAAACTGAGTACTCTCTTTCAGCGTGCGTCACTGCCGAGCCCCCTTCGGTGCCCGGCAATGACGATTTGCAATGCCTGGAGGTGGCATAGGAAAGGAGCGGTGTACAACAAGAAAGAAAACAAACAAGTACACATACATTCAAAGTACACCGCCCCCATGCCAAATAATTAAATATCCTACAGCGCGGCATTGCCGGGGCGCCTCTGGCGCCCGGCAATACCGCAGTGCAGCTCATAGAGGCTGCATTGGGAGGGAGAGGTGTACACTAATTGATTGATTAATTGTATAATTAAAATCAATAAAAGATTATCACAAAATATTTTCTTAATCAATTGGCTAATACCATAACAAAACCACTCGTGCTTCATCCGAAGATGTATCTTTTAGAAATTTAATCAAATAAGTCATTAATAAAAAATTAAATAATCAATTGATTAATCAATAAGTAATTCATCGATTAATCAATAAATAATGAATCGATTCAATGATTAATCAATTAATCAAAAATATCCTTGATAGCCACATCACTTGATCACTGTCATGTCCAAATATTAGCTTCCCAGCTCAAAAGGTGCCTGAGATATTGGCCAAATGAGAAAGAAAATAAATAAATGATTAATAATGAAAATAAATAAATAATAATCATTAAAAAATTAAATTATCAATCAATTCGGTCACAGAACACATAAACCACCACCATTTCATCAGAATCTGTAACTGGGGGAAAAAAATTTTTTTTAGTAACTAATCGAATAATTAAATAATTAATCGATACATTGATTAATTGATTAATTAATAAATCACAAATATCCTTTGCAGCCAAATCACCTGGTCATTGGCCTGTCCAAATATCAGCTTCCTAACTCAAAAGGTGCCTGAGTTAATAATGGTCAGAAGAGAAATGAAATTTAATTAATTAAATAAGTACTTAATTAAACGCTAATAATTAAATAACTCCTCAATTAATTGATTATTCAAAAAACAAAAAATACCGTATTTGACAAAGGACTTGCTCACTACTGTGCCGAAATTTCAGCTTCCTAGCTCAAAGGATGGCTGAGATATCGCCCGGACAACCAAACAAACAAGAAAGCAAGAAACCAGAGTGAAAACTGAGTACTCTCTTTCAGCGTGCGTCACTGCCGAGCCCCCTTTGGTGCCCGGCAATGACGATTTGCAATGCCTGGAGATGGCATAGGAAAGGAGCGGTGTACAACAAGTACACATACATTCAAAGTACACCGCCCCATGCCAAATAATTAAATATGCTGCAGCGCGGCATTGCCGGGGCGCCTCCGGCGCCCGGCAATACCGCAGTGCAGCTCATTAAGGCTGCATTGGGAGGGAGAGGTGTACACTAATTGATTGATTAATTGTATAATTAAAATCAATAAAAGATTATCACAAAATATTTTCATAATCAATTGGCTAATCGCATAACTAAACCACTAGTGCTTCATCCGAAGATGTATCTTTTAGAAATTTAATTAAATAAGTCATTTATAAAAAATTAAATAATTAATTGATTACTCAATAAATAATTAATCGATTAATCAATAAATAATTAATAGATGAAATGATTAATCAATAAATCAAAAATATCCTTGATAGCCACATCACTTGGTCACTTATGTCCAAATATTAGCTTCCCAGCTCAAAAGGTGCCTGAGATATTGGCCAAATGAGAAAGAAAATAAATAAATGATTAATAATGAAAATAAATAAATAATAATCATAAAAAAATTAAATTGGTAATCAATTTGGTCAGAGAACACATAAACTACCACTATTTCATCAGAATCTGTAACTTAAAAAACATTTTTTTTTGGGTCATTAATCGAATAATTAAATAATTAATCGATTAATTGATTAATTAATAAATCAAAAATATCCTTTGCAGCCAAATCACCTGGTCATTGGCATGTCCAAATATCAGCTTCCTAACTCAAAAGGTGCCTGAGTTAATAATGGTCAGAAGAGAAATGAAATTTAATTAATTAAATAAGTACTTAATTAAACGCTAATAATTAAATAACTCCTCAATTAATTGATTATTCAAAAAACAAAAAATACCGTATTTGACAAAGGACTTGCTCACGACTGTGCCGAAATTTCAGCTTCCTAGCTCAAAGGATGGCTGAGATATCGTCCGGACAACCAAGAAAGAAAACAAACAAGTACACATACATTCAAAGTACACCGCCCCATGCCAAATAATTAAATATGCTGCAGCGCGGCATTGCCGGGGCGCCTCCGGCACCCGGCAATACCGCAGTGCAGCTCATTGAGGCTGCATTGGGAGGGAGAGGTGTACACTAATTGATTGATTAATTGTATAATTAAAATCAATAAAAGATTATCACAAAATATTTTCATAATCAATTGGCTAATCGCATAACTAAACCAGTAGTGCTTCATCCGAAGATGTATCTTTTAGAAATTTAATTAAATAAGTCATTTATAAAAAATTAAATAATTGATTACTCAATAAATAATTAATCGATTAATCAATAAATACTTAATAGATGAAATGATTAATCAATAAATCAAAAATATCCTTGATAGCCACATCACTTGGTCACTCATGTCCAAATATTAGCTTCCCAGCTCAAAAGGTGCCTGAGATATTGGCCAAATGAGAAAGAAAATAAATAAATGATTAATAATGAAAATAAATAAATAATAATCATAAAAAAATTAAATTATTAATCAATTTGGTCAGAGAACACATAAACTACCACTATTTCATCAGAATCTGTAACTTAAAAAAAAAAAATTTTTTTGTCATTAATCGAATAATTAAATAATTAATCGATTAATTGATTAATTAATAAATCAAAAATATCCTTTGCAGCCAAATCACCCGGTCATTGGCATGTCCAAATATCAGCTTCCTAACTCAAAAGGTGCTTGAGTTAATAATGGTCAGAAGAGAAATGAAATTTAATTAATTAAATAAGTACTTAATTAAACGCTAATAATTAAATAACTCCTCAATTAATTGATTATTCAAAAAACAAAAAATACCGTATTTGACAAAGGACTTGCTCACTACTGTGCCGAAATTTCAGCTTCCTAGCTCAAAGGATGGCTGAGATATCGCCCGGACAACCAAGAAAGTAAGAAAGAAACCAGAGTGAAAACTGAGTACTCTCTTTCAGCGTGCGTCACTGCCGAGCCCCCTTTGGTGCCCGGCAATGACGATTTGCAATGCCTGGAGATGGTATAGGAAAGGAGCGGTGTACAACAAACAAGAAACCAGAGTGAAAACTGAGTACTCTCTTTCAGCGTGCGTCACTGCCGAGCCCCCTTTGGTGCCCGGCAATGACGATTTGCAATGCCTGGAGATGGCATAGGAAAGGAGCGGTGTACAACAAACAAGAAAGAAACCAGAGTGAAAACTGAGTACTCTCTTTCAGCGTGCGTCACTGCCGAGCCCCCTTTGGTGCCCGGCAATGACGATTTGCAATGCCTGGAGATGGCATAGGAAAGGAGCGGTGTACAACAAGAAACCAGAGTGAAAACTGAGTACTCTCTTTCAGCGTGCGTCACTGCCGAGCCCCCTTTGGTGCCCGGCAATGACGATTTGCAATGCCTGGAGATGGCATAGGAAAGGAGCGGTGTACAACAAGAAAACAAGAAACCAGAGTGAAAACTGAGTACTCTCTTTCAGCGTGCGTCACTGCCGAGCCCCCCTTGGTGCCCGGCAATGACGATTTGCAATGCCTGCAGATGGCATAGGAAAGGAGCGGTGTACAACAAGAAACCAGAGTGAAAACTGAGTACTCTCTTTCAGCGTGCGTCACTGCCGAGCCCCCTTTGGTGCCCGGCAATGACGATTTGCAATGCCTGGAGATGGCATAGGAAAGGAGCGGTGTACAACAAGAAAGAAAGAAAGCAAGAAAACAAACAACCAGAGTAAAAACTGAGTACTCTCTTTCAGCGTGCGTCACTGCCGAGCCCCCTTCGGTGCCCAGCAATGACGATTTGCAATGCCTGGAGATGGCATAGGAAAGGAGCGGTGTACAACAAACAGAGTGAAAACTGAGTACTCCCTTTCAGTGTGCGTCATTGCCGAGCCCCCTTCGGTGCCCGGCAATATCGATATACAGCACCTGGGGATGGCATAGGAAAGGAGTGGTGTACAATATCTCAAAAAGCTGTGGACGGATTCGGACGATATTTGGCAGAGAGGTAGCGTATGTGACAAGGACGAAATTATTCGATTTTTGTGAAGATCCGTATCTGGATCCAGCTAGTATAATTTTTTAGGCGATTCTTAACCATTGGCAGATGGGGCCAAACACGATATATAGCAGGATATTTCAAAAAGTTGTGGACGGATTCGGACAAAATTTGGTGCAGAGGTTGGGTGTGTGACCAGGACTAATCATTTCGATTTTACTGACGATCTGAATATGGGTTCGGATACGAGTTTTATTTAATTTTTAAGTGATTCTTCACCATTGAGTGATAGGGCTAAAACCGATACATAACACGATATCTCAAAAAGTTATGGACGAGTTATAACTAAACTTGGTGGACGAGTTGGTTAGGTGACAAGAACAAGCTGATCAGATCTTGGTTCAGGTCCGAATCCAGATCCAGCCTATTAGTGGGATACAAAACATAAACTGTTCAGCCTGGCAGATGTATGCGCTCTACCGAGTGCCGTTCTAGTTTTATTATCAAACCATCAGTACAATCGTCAGTGATTGAGAGACGTTTTGCTGAGCTGAAGCACACTCTAGATTCTGGAGCAATTATTTCATGCTCTTCAAACGAGGGAGGTACAAAATATCCACCTGCACTTTTGTTTTAATGTGTGCAGATGAATCATTTTCGAGGGGAATAACTTTTTATGGAGCTGGAACTAAATACTCATAATCCCTTTAATGCATGTGCTGAAAATCAATAAGGCAATGAGATAACAAAGAGAGCGAAACAGTGATTAATTAAGCCTGGTGTTGGCTTAATGGTAAAGCTGACTGGCTTGGGAGCCTCGGGGCCTGAGTTTGAGCCTCTGTCGTGCCGTTGAATCAACATCAGGTGGGATTGACTCAGCCTCTTATCCTTCCAAGGTCGGCGAAATAAGTACTGTTGTACTGGTAATAGGGGCACTGCATCTGTGGCACAACTGCACCCTCCGCCAATGATGCTATCTGCAGTCCTGTGCTGCATACAAAAGAAGAAGAAGAAGAAGTGATTCATTCTAAAATTTCGAGGTCAATGAGAACATCAAGCCTGATCAGATTTATACCATCACTGCATGTCAATAACATCAGTATTAAAGGCCATGGTTTTTGACGAAATTGTGCCCCGTATTCCTGAAAGACTGGTACACTAAAAAAAGAAAAACATACGAAAGCTTTCACCCTGATGTGACAACTGCGTGTCCAAAGCCAAAGCCGGGAGAATCCTTTGAAATGTAATACGCGGATCATTCTTGTAATATACGGGATGTACAAGCTTACAAGGGTCGAGGTTAAACAAGAATTCTGGTCAAATTTGAGGCACCATTGTAGTTAATTGCTAAGTGTGCCGGCGTCGCAAGCAGAGTGCTTACTGGAAATCGTCAATTTGTTCAGAGTACCTTTTATAATGCGCTTCTTGAAAACTTTGCTGGTCTACAAACCCATATCATGAATATGTCATCACTTAAGCTTTGAATAAGAGCTGTAAGGATTGCCTAGAGTTATGCACATTCACCTTTGAACTGTCTAGCCTAGGTTCGAATCTCAGCACAGGTATGAACGGTCATCCCGGTGTTTCACTGGCAAAGAGATTCATCAATGTGTGTTCCGTCCCTTGTGTGAACGTTAAACTGCGCGTCCCGTCTGCCGACATTAGTTCATGGGCGTCAAAGATCCCACGATGTTTTTCATGAAGAGTCGGTGAGATATCGCCGGCACCCTGGCTAACTTCCAGATTCCTGTCTTGATTGCCACTGGGAAAGCAAAAGCAAACAACCCGGCGTATTCCGAGCCATGCTGCTGATTCGGCAGTACTGGAACGTTCAGTCATGCCTTCAGGCAGAGCATCAGAAGGGAAGAAAAGAAGCTTTCAATTGAATAAAAGTTCTGCGTTGCCCCCACCATACACTTGTTGCGCTGCAGGATGACAGAATGTAATTTATATTCCAGTTTCCTGCACACATGTATTGTCTGTGTGAACGTACTACGTACAGCATTATTAAATAAATTATTAAATAAAATACAACATTTACTGAAAATAAATGATTCCTGAAATCCCAGGAAGAAAAGTACACAGTGCTGAGGAAGAAGCATAACACTAGAATTTCCATATTTTGTAACCCTTAAATTAAAATACACACATTAAACTGTATGTATATGTATATTGTGTAAGAACTTGAAACAACAGACATAAAAACCTTCATCCCAGTAATCGATTCTATTTTATCCTCGTATATATATGTATATATGTATGTATGTGTATATATATGTATGTATGTGTATATATATATATGTATATATATATATATATATATATATATATATATATATATATATATATATATATATATATATATATATATATATATATATATATATATGTATATATATATATATATATGACTTATTAATGTTCGGTACCTTCCGGATGTCGTAGAAAGCTAAAATTTGGTGTGCCGATGGACATTGAAGCTGGTCCGCCAGGAATCCCAGAAAATCCCAGAAATGACGGAAAGTGTCCGTAAATTAACATCAATGTAAAAAAACCGTAAATGCATGTGTAAAAAAATGAAGTAAAAAAATAATAAAACCTCAATCAATATCTGGCATTTGAAAATTGTAATTTCTACAACTGTAAACTGTGAAATAAAAATCTCAATGAAAATGTACGTACAAACAGTAAACGTGTCCGTAAAAAAAAACAACAAGAAGAAAAAGCTAAATTGATATCTAACAGTAGGTCGGTGATGCTTGCCTACAATCAGAAATCTTCTATTTATTATGAACCTACGTACGAAGCATGACTTGTTATTGCTTACACAATGTGTAAGAGCACACCCAACGAGTACATATATATATTGTTGCGGATATGAGGACTGTATTTTTTTGATTGTGTGCTTTATTATTATTATTATTGTTTATTCTGCGCCCCCTGCCTCCGGAGCTGTGTAAAGGTAAAAGGGCATCCCATAATTAGTCCACAAGCATACACGTCAGCCAATAATAGAATACCCCTGTTCGATAGTTATATCTTATTCTGTGTTTTAGGGTAAGGCTGTGTCTCCCATTAATTGAAGTACTCCATTGCACCAGTGAAAGAGACTAGATCCCCTTTCATTCCCATCCCCAAAATCTCCATTTCCTTTCACATCCCCTTTCGTCATTGCCAAGCCTCGATTGTCAATTACATCCCCTCCAAAACCACCATTGAACATGTGCTCGGGTCGGGGAAGAGGGGCGTGCCCGCCCGTCGTCATCAAGGGCGGAGCCAGAGGGTCGCGTGACCAACCAGGGCCGAGGTGAGCACACCGATGGGCGTGTCCTGAAGGCCGGCGGCTTGATCGCCGGAGGCGCTATAAAGGCGCGCACGCAAGAAGCGTGGGGTGGTCGGTGGTGAGGAGTGAGTGGACCAAGAGAGAGAAAGAGTGGTTGGACCAAGAAAGAGAAAGAGTGGTTGGACAGGGAGACGTGCAAGAGTGTTGTTGAGTTGAGGGTTTGGACCAGACGAGTCAGACGAGTCCTGGCAAAGCAAGCGGCGGCCACAGCAGCAACAACACCCAACAGCCGCTTGGGGCCTGGACGGCGGTTTTGAGCAGGGCCGCGAAGGAACGGCGGCTGCTAAACGCGCCGATCGTGCTGCAGGACCCCCTTGGACCTTCCTCTCCCTCCAGCCATCCACCTCCTGCCTTTCCACCCTTCTTGTGTACGTGAGTTTGTTCTGTGTGTCTTGTCCCTGGGTATTTAATTAAGTCTGTATAAGCTAGTATTTGCACTGTGTCACCTGCGTCTTATGTGTTGTAAATAAATGTGACTGCTGTCTTTTTGCTTGTGTGTATAATAAATCCAATTACTCTTCTGTCCGTCTTCTCGTCTTATTCCTTTTCCTCTTTGCATTTCATCGTTTTAGTCTTTTCCAGATTGGGCAGCTGCGGTGCGATACGGCCAAAGTTCTGGGTGAATCGGGTGAGTCGGGGAACAACTGTTCGGTCGCGGAGCCTTCGCTCGGCAAACAACATCCTAAACCGTGATCAGTAACAATTGGTGTCAGGAGTGGGATTCAAACCTGGGACTAAATTTATTTAGCCCAAATTTTGGACACCAATTGTGTTATTACAGTAACAATTGGTGTCGAGGAGTGAGATTCGAGGCCCGAACCAAATTTTTTTTAAAACATCTAGAAAAAAATTTGGTCAAAATTATAAAGTCACCGAAATTTGATTTTGTTTTAAAGGAAAACCCGAATTTTGAAATCGCGCCATGGCTGGTCAAGGCGATCGGATGCCGGTGGGTGAGCTAGAGGAGGGGTTAGGAGTAATCCAGGATCAAATGGAGGGGAGCAATGAGGAGGCGGTTGAGGGAGTATCAGACGCACAAAATGGCGGCCTCGCGCACATGGTTATTGTGGCGCCAAATTTAGCCGCGCCCGTGACCGTAGCAGCGCCGCCGATGGATTGGGGCCTATTTATGGAACAAATAAAGGCGCTCATGGTCCAGACAAGTGAAGACCTGAGGAATGACTTGGGAAACCAAATGGGGGTAATGGGGAACCGGATGGAGAAGAATAGTGAGCAATTGGGAGTAATGAGGGACAAAAGGAGGGCTAACAGTGAGCGATGGGGAAACCAAATTGAAGCAATAACCAACAGAATGGGTGACCGCATGCAAAAATGTGGGGAGACCATGGATCGCATGGTGGGCGAGAGGGTCCCAGGGGTGCACGAGGAGGTAACGCGGGTCGAAAAGCGCTGGTTGAGCGAAGCGGAGGAAAGCACGGGTACAATGACGGGGGTAGAAATCGCAACACGGGGTTTGGAAAAGCCGGCGACCGCTGAGGTAGAGGAAGGTGTTTTATTAAAGCCAGCGGTCGTCGAGGTGAATAAAGAAAAAGCAATGCTGGGAATTAAAATTGAAGAGATGACGGAGGTAGCCCGGGAATTGCAGGGAGAAATGGATTATGTACAAAGTCCCTGCTCACATCACGATGCTGTGCTTAACCCGAATGGAAGTTTGCAGGTTTTGGTGCAGGGAGGAAGAAGAACCCCGAAGGTGAGACGTGCTGTATATTGTGCGGGGAGATTTTGTAAGAGGATGTTTGGCGACAAAAGAATTTTCACGCGCTTGGGATCGAGGAAGCATCCGGGCGTTGGTGAGGGGTCCCGTGTGAGTGGAAATGGCACGCGTGTGAGGAAAAAGTGTGCGTCGGCGAGTGGGTGTGTTATAAAGTGTGGGAGTGAAACCGAGTGCGAGCGAGAATGCACGTCGGGGTGTACGGAGTGTGACACGGAGAGTGAGTTGGTGATGGCGCAGGTGCGGGAGGGCACATCGGAGCACGAGTGTGAAACCGAGTGCGAGCGAGAATGCACGTCGGGGTGTACGGAGTGTGACACGGAGAGTGAGGTGGTGGTGGAACGTGTGCGAGGAAGCACACCTGAGTTGGTGGTAGCGCGAGTGTGGGAGAGCCCATCTGAGCGCGTTAGTGGGTGGATGCAAGAGTGCACGCCCATGGTGAGTGTTACGGAGGACGTAACGGAGGAGAGGTGTGGACCGAAGTGTGCGCAAGAGTGTGCGCGAGAGGTGTGGTGTGTAACAGAGAGAGCGTTGGTGGAATGTACGGACGGCGTTGGAACGCCGGGTGTTGTGAGGGTGAAAGGGGTAGCGTATGCGTGTGAGCATGCAAGTGAAGCATCGACGGTAACCGGGTTAGCGGTTAGGGCGACGGATAGCCGATGCGAGCGCTCCGGGCGCGGCGTGCTTTGTTGGATGCAGGGCCCGGCGCGGATCGAAGCTGCGTCGTTTCTCTTCGAAGCGTCGTTGCCGATTCGGGCTTGGCCCCGCCCCGCACGGTCGAGTCCGGGCCTTGGCGGGCGAGGCGACCGGTCCGGTTCAAGGGCGAGTGGGAGGAAGCGGAACGGTTCCCCCTCGTGGGGACGGGGTTCCGACCGGGGGAGATTGAGCCATCGGGCCCGGGACCGCAAGGTGCCGCGCCGAGATGGTGCGTGGAACCTCGGTCCAACCAAACCACCTCCCTTGAACCGAAAGCCGGACGGATTCAACCTGCAGGCGACCAAACCACCCGAATTCATTGCTCGGCTTTACGAACCGAGTTTAATGATGTCATGACGCACCGAGGCTAGGATATAGCGGACTGTGATGATGATGGTAGTGATTTGATACGAAATTTATAATAGTGGGTAGAATTGGCAGTAAAGGGAAAATTTTTGAATTGGCTGAAATTTGGTGTGCCAAATTGATAGTAGGACCTCCCCGATGTGGTGGGATGGCAACTCCACCATCCCTCACGGAGGGGGGCAAAGGAGCACTAGTTATGGGGTGTATGGCAGTGAAAACTAGCCTGGGTGGGTTAGGATATTGTGTGTAGGGATCTAGCGAAGATGACATTAGGTGACGCTAAGATTAGTTAGTGACTGATACCTGTAGTGGGGACGCAGGTAGTTTAGTGTGGATGATAATGACGTGGGAGCGCAATAGTTTAAAGGGACGACTGGGAAGCGCAAGTTTCAGAGGGGAGTAGTTAGCTGAGATGATGCCGTGTGTTTGAGGATTGAACAGGTGTGATTGCACAGGTGTGCAACTGAACAGGTGTGTGGAGCAGTGTATGAGTGAGTGATGGTGATGTGTGTTGTGTTGACCAACTGGTCCAGGAAGAGGAGGAGGGTGCAGGTGGCACCAGGTATGATTGCACAGGTGTGCAACGACAGGTGAATGGAGGACAGGTGTATGGAATAAATGGTATGGAGTATTGGAATGGATGGTCGTGGAGTGAGTATGGTGGAAATTGTGGAGTGGAGTGGATGGTGCGAAGGTGTGAATGGGGGAAGAGTGGACCCCCATCACGGATACCCGGGGCGGGTAGTGTAAGTGTTAGGTAGAGGGTATAGGTAAATTGTGGTTGGATATTGGCATCTGTGGTGCGGGTGGAAGAATGGTGATTGGATGGGTGCATTAGTGTTGTGGAAATGGCTGGGCGTGTAGCCTGTTAGTGTGTGTAGTTGGTTTGGGCACTCCACCACTGTGAGGTTGTCGGCCAGGTGAGGCCGCAGGTGGGCTCTGGGAGCCGGTAGTTGTTGTGGATGGGGCCCGAGGATCCGGAGGACGGACCCGGGTAGCCCAGTGCCAGAGGGCACCAAGGGGTGACAGAACCAGGAGGGGTCTTCCCCAGTTAGTTAGGTTAGGGTGAGGAGCTAGGTAAGCTCGGGTGGCAACTACAGTGGTGGAGGTGTGCAGGTGGGTAGACCTGCTGGGAGAGCTACACGTCACAGCCCAGAAATTGTGCAAGGGCACCGGGAGATGAATCGGGGGAGTGAGACCCCAAATTGAGAAGCACCACAGTTTGGTCAATGGGAATTGGTTTTTAGAACCCATAGTGTAAGTGGCCAATGGATTGGCAGGGAAAGACCCCGGGTAGTGTAAAGAGTGTTAAGGTCATTTAGAGGATAGTTAGGATTGGAGTCTCCTCGCACCATCTGCATCCACTCACCTGAGATGAGGTAACTCCACACCATGCCATGTTTTATTATTTTTCATTAATGCAAATGTTTTGGATTGTGAGACGCATCATGACGTGGGTGTGACATTGTGCGTAATTCCATCTCTCCCTCCTTATGAGGATTGATGACGAATTGGGTGATGGCAAATTTTGGATAGTGGGGGAGTGAAGACGAATTTGGTATAAGGGAAATAAGGGGAAGACATGACGGTAGCGACGGATTGGTAATGTGTAGATTTTTGTACATATGGGGTAAGGGCAAGGGTAGTGTAGGTGACAGGGGGGTGACGTACGGTAGGGACGAGCTTTCTCATTTCGCTCTCCGTACGCATTTCACCTTGCATTGCCTTATTGACGTGTACCCTTGTGACCTTACCCCTCGCTCATTTCTCTTGTCCCCCTTTTGTCTCCCACATGACCTGTGCGCCGTGGGGCGCCGAGGGGAGCGTGCGTGAGTCGGCCATTGTGCGCCCGGAACTCTCAGAACCAGCTGTCTGCATCGATGCACCACATTATGGACCACATGTCTGTGGCCGAGCACCACTTATGGACCCCATGGGTTGGGGCATGGCCCCTCTGCTGGAACCGGCCATGAGGGCCCGAAATCTTGCTGGCGGACCTTGGCCACAGGGCACCGATGCCCCACAGGTGAACCACACGTAGTCGGCCCTGTGGGCCATAAATAAAGAAAATAAAATGGACACGTTGGGCACACTTTATTGCAAATAGGCCGCCAGTAAGAAAATGAAAGAAAGACAACATCTGGAAGACAATAATAATAACCAGCAGAGGGAGCCGAAGAGCAAGAGACCACCTGCAGGGTTAGGGGTTGTTGATTTTATTTTGATTGAACATTGATGAACAATGGTGACTGCACCGATTGGTGCTTGGGTGTGTATTGGTGCGTTTTTGGGTGCGTTCATGGTGCATTGATGCAGAGCAGACTGTCTCCCCCCCAGAAAGAACAATCACAGGTCCTGGGTTAGTCTTGTAAATAAAAATAGCGTCATTGTAAATAATGCTCCCCACCGTCAGTGTATAGTTTGAAGACCATTCCGCAATTCGGTTAACTGTGGGCGTAAGTCTGTTAGGCAGGGTGCAATGGAGCAGCGGGACACATTTATTTATGTTTTAAAACTGTCGCACTCAGGGTCAGGTTAAAAGTAGAGGGAACTACACCTACGTGTCACACTAAATAAAAGTTGTAGGCCCGGTGGTGCCTAAGAGGAGGAGGGTGCAGTGTTGCGGATATGAGGACTGTATTTTTTTGATTGTGTGCTTTATTATTATTATTATTGTTTATTCTGCGCCCCCTGCCTCCGGAGCTGTGTAAAGGTAAAAGGGCATCCCATAATTAGTCCACAAGCATACACGTCAGCCAATAATAGAATACCCCTGTTCGATAGTTATATCTTATTCTGTGTTTTAGGGTAAGGCTGTGTCTCCCATTAATTGAAGTACTCCATTGCACCAGTGAAAGAGACTAGATCCCCTTTCATTCCCATCCCCAAAATCTCCATTTCCTTTCACATCCCCTTTCGTCATTGCCAAGCCTCGATTGCCAATTACATCCCCTCCAAAACCACCATTGAACATGTGCTCGGGTCGGGGAAGAGGGGCGTGCTCGCCCGTCGTCATCAAGGGCGGAGCCAGAGGGTCGCGTGACCAACCAGGGCCGAGGTGAGCACACCGATGGGCGTGTCCTGAAGGCCGGCGGCTTGATCGCCGGAGGCGCTATAAAGGCGCGCGCGCGCAAGAAGCGTGGGGTGGTCGGTGGTGAGGAGTGAGTGGACCAAGAGAGAGAAAGAGTGGTTGGACCAAGAAAGAGAAAGAGTGGTTGGACCAAGAGAGAAAGAGTGGTTGGACAGGGAGACGTGCAAGAGTGTTGTTGAGCTGAGGGTTTGGACCAGACGAGTCAGACGAGTCCTGGCAAAGCAAGCGGCGGCCACAGCAGCAACAACACCCAACAGCCGCTTGGGGCCTGGACGGCGGTTTTGAGCAGGGCCACGAAGGAACGGCGGCTGCTAAACGCGCCGATCGTGCTGCAGGACCCCCTTGGACCTTCCTCTCCCTCCAGCCATCCACCTCCTGCCTTTCCACCCTTCTTGTGTACGTGAGTTTGTTCTGTGTGTCTTGTCCCTGGGTATTTAATTAAGTCTGTATAAGCTAGTATTTGCACTGTGTCACCTGCGTCTTATGTGTTGTAAATAAACGTGACTGCTGTCTTTTTGCTTGTGTGTATAATAAATCCAATTACTCTTCTGTCCGTCTTCTCGTCTTATTCCTTTTCCTCTTTGCATTTCGTCGTTTTAGTCTTTTCCAGATTGGGCAGCTGCGGTGCGATACGGCCAAAGTTCTGGGTGAATCGGGTGAGTCGGGGAACAACTGTTCGGTCGCGGAGCCTTCGCTCGGCAAACAACATCCTAAACCGCGATCAGTAACAATATATACATATTGTTGTTGCGGCTCTCGGATTACGGCGCTCCCCTTACCGAGGGGGGGTTAATCCCCTCGTCTATTAAGCTGGCCATCCGAGTCATAGAAGATATCGCGCTCCTTTGGGGGGTTGAGATTGACCAGGGTGACTGGTCAATGGGTTCCCAGATACCTTCGCCAACCTCGCCGCAAAGCAGGGCGCTACTTCTGCCCGAGCCACGGACAAGATGGAATTTTGCCGAGCGGTTTAGCAATCCGAAGCTTGAGCCGTTAGCAGAAAGACTAACCCGATTCTGAGCGGTTCCTATATCGTGCCACCGATATTCAATTGGGGAGAGGACGCAAGCGATCGGATGAGAGGAACCAAAGTAAAGGCAAGAACAAATAGAATTTATTAATTATGTACAAGAACCCGAAGAGGAAATGAAAGAAGGGGATATACAAGAAGAAGAAGAAGAAGCAGTGACACAGGGCAGCCTTAAACAGTCTTATATTATCACACGCCCAGGACAATACAAACACACTTACACGAATGGGGTGGTGATGGTGGGAAGGAAGAGAAGGGTCCAGCAGATGGTTCCAGGCTCCGGGTCCGCCGCGGAGAATGGCAGGCAGCTTCGCGTGTCGTTGGCGCGCGACCGACCTTATAATTATGCGGGGGACTGGGATGCCGCGTACGTAATCTTTGTGCCAACTCTCTCTCTCCCAACGTTCGTCTCAGAGGGTACCCTCGCGCAGGTCGCTCCAACAACGTGACAATCAATTGAGCGCTCCCCGCGCAGTTCGTTCACAATCAGCATCCCCCAGCGCAGTCCGTCATCAATGGCCTCCCTCCGCGCATCTCCCTGAGAGGGATTGGCGCTTGCGCTTTTATAACCCGCTTAGAAATCAAGCCACACTTCATCGAGCCACGCCTATTAACAAGCTCACCTCTGCTCTGGTTGGCTGATGGGGGCTTACCGGCCACGCCCTGGTGGTGAGTTGACGTGGCCACACCTCGTTCTTGCCGCCCCGCCCCCTTCTTCTCCAAGCCTGACCTAGTGTTCAATGGCGGCTGAGCCAGGCAGCGAACGCTACTGGCAAGCCCAGGAACACAATTTGGAGGAAGGCTACGCTGCAATATGAATTGACAAGGGGGCCTACTCTTATTTAATTAATACAACGCAGATTCAACTATTGGGAACAGATCCTTACATGAAACACATACTCATGAAATAACTAAAGAAGAAGCCTATGGTGTGCTACGTGTTGCTCGTGGCCTAACTAGTGTGCGACCTTTGACCTTTTACACCAAAAATGGGAATATTTACAGGGGATTATTTATAAGGGAATATTACAAATATTTACAAAGTGGAGGGTTCTAAAAACCACAACACTATATATATATATATATATATATATATATATATATATATATATATATATATATATATATATATATATTTATATATATATACATATATATATATATATATATATATATATATATATATATATATATATATAAACATATATATATATATATATATATATATATATAAACATATACGTATATATATATATATATATATATATATATATATATATATATATATATATATATATATACACTAGCTGAGGTACCCGGCTTCACCCGGGTTGAATAAGAATAATACAAATATATGATGAAAAGAACATGTATATTTTAGAGCAATATCACAGTACATTTCCTTTTCAATTTCAATTGAAATCACAGTCAATTCCCATTTTTTTCACAGTCAATTTCACAGTCAATTCCCAAACACAGTCATACACAGTCAAATATCACAGTCAATTTTCAATTTCTCAAAACCTCTTGGTATACAACATTTCTGGTTTTCTTACTTGGTGCCAAGACATAAAGATTGCTTGGTTTTCCAACCCTCGAGCAGCCCACGTACAGCTGGCCATGGGAAGTACCCGGCATTGCCGGGCGGGGGAAGGGGGGGGGGAGGAGGAAGGGGAGGGGAGGGGAATGGGGGGGGGAGGGGAGGGGAACGGGGGGGGAGGGGAGGAGAGGGTGGGGAGGGGAGAAGAGGGGGGGAGGGGAGAAGAGGGGGGGAGGGGAGAAGAGGAGGGAGGGGGAGGAGGAGAGGGGAGAAGAGGAGGGAGGGGGAGGAGGAGAGGGGAGGAGGGAGGGGAGGGGGGAGTGAAGTGGGAGGGGGGGGGGGACGGCTAGCTTGGCAAGCGATAGCAGGATTTTTACTTTTATTTTTACCTCAATGAGGGCTATATATATTGTCTGTGCTTGGAGCCTTCAAGTTCAACATAAAGTTTTTTTTATGAAAAATAATGCAGATGTATAACAATCCACCAATGCAAGTTCAGAAATGAATGCAGATCCTTTACTTTGCGATACAAACGCAATTCCCGCCATTTCCACTCACGATCGAGGCCCTCCACAGTGACCGCGCCTCTTCTTCCTCCTACAACTTCGTCTCACTTCTTTCACTCAAAATGCACGAAATTCTGCCGCATTAAATTATGTAGAGGCCTCGTCGGGGGGATATAAGGTAGATAAGGAAGGCGTTGTAACAGAAGATTCAAAATAAAAGTGGAAGAACATAAGGAAATGGGAGCTATTCTGGACCCACAGCCAAACCCGACAAACCATTGCAATACACCCCAAACGTCGAGCGCCGCCACAATGTTGCGGATATGAGATTGGCCTCCATCCATATCCGCTTGTAAATATTCCCCTATTTCCCCAATACTTCCCAACTATCCCCAATCCCCCATTCCCTAGTCCCATTTTCTGTAAACAACACTCTGTAGCCCCGACCTTCCCCTATTTCCCCCATTAAATGTCGCACCCAGGTTCACCGCATCTCACGTAGACAACTATAGGACATCTTGCTAGTTATTCTTAGTCTATGTCAGTTAAGGACTCGTTTCCATTAATTCTGACTCTTCGTTTTTTTTTGTTTTTTTTTGTTTTTTTTTTGTTTTGTTTTTTGTATACAAGATCGAGGCTCGTGAAAGAGCGAACATTAATCACACAGAAAGACAAACCGACACATAAAACATATAACATCGGGAGCGGTAGACAAGATGGGGAGAGAGGGGGAAGGACACAAACACAACATTTGAGAGCAGGGACCGAGAGACATGGAGACATCGAGAGATCTGAGAGAGGGCGAGGGCTTTGGGGGGGGGGGGGCATGGAAGGGGGCGGTGGGAGAGGTATAAAACATATGGACACTGCCAGGACTTCCAGGAAAGAAGTTGGAATTTCAAACAAGGTGGATCTGGGGTGAATTAGCGGGGGTAGAAAGATCAAGGTTTTGGATGGGGGAAGATAAGAGATGGTGGTGAACAGCTGTTTTAAAGACCTGGAGGGAGGAGTGGGATTGAAGGGAGTGAGGGAGTTTGTTCCAGAGGCGGGAGAAAAGAGGAATGAAAGAGTGAAGGTGAGCAGAGAGCCGAGATTTCGGCAGTTTAACCATCAGAGGGTTGCTGGCAGATCTTGTGCGACCTGTAGGAATATTTGGGGGACAGAGCACAGAGAGAGCTGGGGGTGCAAGGCCGGAGAGGAGTCGGTAGAAGACAGAAAGACCACCTACCTGCCTGCGGTGAGTGAGTGAAAGGCCCTCAGAGATAGCTTCATCGCGGGAGATTCCAATAATTCTGAAAGCTTTGGTTTCAACAGCGTGAAGCCGAGCTAGGTGTGAGGCAGGAGCACCGGCCCATAGGGGAGAACAGTATTCCATTGAGCTGCGGATGAAAGCCTTGTATGTGGTGAGGAGCTCAGGTGTGCCGAGGAAGGACTTCGCACGACGGAGGATGCCCAGTCGGCGACTGGCTTTGGAGGCCAGCTTGGAAATGTGGTTTTCCCAAGAAAGATCATGGCAGATAGTGAGACCCAAAATCTTGAGCGACAGAACTTCTTGGAGAGGATTGTTGAGAAAGTAGATGGGAGGGTTGTCCAGTCGATCTTTTCGGAGAGACATAGTAAGAGTGTGAGATTTGTCAGGATTGAAAGACATGTTCCACTTGTTTGACCAGTCTGTGATTTTGTCCAGGTCTTCAGAGAGTGAGGAGGCAGCAGACTGCCGATCTGAGGGAAGAGGAATGGAGCGGCAGAGAGTGGAGTCATCAGCAAAGAGATAGAGAGGATTTTCGAGAGAGTCAGAGAGATCATTGATGAAGACCAGAAAAAGCACAGGGCCCAGAACACTGCCTTGGGGAACTCCAGCCTGAACAGGAAGAGGAGATGAGAGAAACCCATTCAGGGCCACATGTTGACTACGACTAGAGAGGAAGTCCGCCAGCCATGCGTGGAGATTTCCATGGATACCAAAGGAGTAGAGTTTGGTGAGCAGAGCGGGGTGCCAGACCGTGTCGAAGGCACGTGATATGTCGAGGGAGACAGCTCTAATTTCCTGTTTGGCATTGAGGACCTCCATCCATTGTTGAGACAGCAGAAGCAGCATGTCCAGAGTAGAGTGACCTGGTCTGAAACCAAATTGATGATCAGAGATCAAGCCATTGGAGAAGAGGAAAGATTTCATATCCGAAGCAATGATGGATTCCATGACTTTGCTGATAATTGGGAGAAGGCTGATTGGTCTGTAGTTGCTAGGATCTGTTTTTGCACCTTTTTTGTGCAAAGCGGTGATGTTGGCTGATTTCCAAGCAGATGGCAGTTGACCTTGAGCAAATGAGAGGGTGAAGAGAACAGAGAGAGGGTGAGATAGAGCAGCAGAGCAGGATTTTAGGACCCGTGGGCTGATGCCGTCGGGTCCAGTTGCAGAATCAGAGTCGAGGGTTGACAGAAACTTTTCCACCTTGTCAGGAGGAAAGGACACGGAGTCCAGGAGCAGCAGGGTATGACTGGGTATGGTGGGTACAGAGAGGGATGGGTTTGGGACACAAGATTTAGAGGCAAACACAGAGTTGAGGCATCAGCTTTTTCACGTGCGGAGTCAGCTGTGTAGCCGTTTGAGGTAAGGGAGGGGATGGAGGGGGAACAAACACCAGAAACGGCTTTGACCAGACGCCACCAGGATTTGGAAGAGGGAGACAGATAAGAGAGTTCGGTCTTGAGAACGGAGAGATATTGTTTCCTGGCTCTCCTGAGGGTGGACACACACTTGTTTCGGGCTTTGTGAAAGGAAATGAGATTTCCTTCCGTTGGATTTGCTTTCCAGGAGACGAAGGCAAGTTGTTTCTGGGCAACAGCCTCACCACAAGATTCCGTGTACCATGGACGGGAGGAAGGGTATGACAACTGAAGACGAGATGGGATAAATCTGTGCATGAGAGAGAGCAATTTACTTTGGAAGAATTCCCAGGATGAGTTGATGTCAGAGGTGGTAGAGATGGGAGACCAGTCCAGATGATTGATGGCTGCTTGAAGACCGTGCCAGTTGGCCTGAGTGAAATGCCAGACTCGTCGACGCTGAGCAGGCTCCCTGAGGATGGTCAGAGAGATGTCCACTTTAACAAGGACATGATCAGATGATCCGATCGGAGCAGAAGAAGAGCAGCAGACATTTTCAGGGAAGTTAGTCATAACCAAGTCCAGAAGAGACGATGTTCCGTTGACTGAGATCCGGGTCGGGAAATTGACAGATTGTGTCAGTCCCAGTGAGTCGCAGAAGTCCTTTGCTGAGGAGCCATGGCTGGTGAGAGAGGTACCCACACCCAGCCAACTGGCATGATGACAGTTGAAATCACCACATATGAGGAAGAGAGAGTTGGGATGAGTAGATAGAAGTTGGTCCATATCATCAGACAGCGAGATGTAGATGGAGTCATCACTGTTTGGTGGACGGTACAACACACATATGAACAAGAGGTGGGAGCGAAGGGGAAGCCGTAGCCAGAGGTATTCCTGGGGGTGAGGTGGAGAGAGTGCAGTGCAGGGCGAGTGAGGAAGAGAGTTTTTGATAAAGATAGCAACCCCGCCTCCAGGACGAGGCTCAGGTCTATCATACCGGAGGAGGGAGTAGCCCGGGAGAGATACTATGGAATCAGAGACATCATAAAGGAGGAAAGTTTCTGTTAAGCAGATCACGTCTGGTTTGACAGAAGCAACCTGTATGGAGAGATCAGTTAAGTTTGAACGAAGGCCCCGGATGTTTGAGGTCCATACCGTTAATGAAGAGGAAGGGGGAGCATCAGATACAGAACAGGGGGAAGGAGGGGTAGGGTAAGATGTGGAAGAGGTGGAAGAGGTAGGGAGAGCTGTTGAAGGTGTGTCAGAGATTTCAGAATAGCTCGGAGAAAGGGAAGGATGGGGCGGACAAAAGGTTTGATGGTGATTGGGTGAGCCACAATGAGGTGTTATTTGAGGAGGGGGAAGAGCGAGGCAGAAGGTTGGGGGAGATGGAGGTGAGAGTTTGAAGGGGGAAGAAGCGGGGAGGACGCTTTGAGGAGGGGGAGTGAGAGGGGGGAAATTGAGAAGCAATGAGGGTGGGGAGATTTGAAGGGGAGGGGTGAGGGGGGAGTTTGGGAGGGAAGGGACAAGGGGAGGGATTTGAAAGGGATGGGATATGGGGGAGATTTGGAGGGGAGGGGTGAGGCAGGAGTCTAGGAGGGGAGGGGCGAGGGGGCGTCTTGGCGGGGAGGGGTGAGGGGGTAGTTTAGGAGGGAGGGGGCAAGGGGGGAGATTTGAAAGGGATGGGTGATGGGGAAGATTTGGAGGGGAGGGGTGATGGGGAAGATTTGGAGGGGAGGGGTTATGGGGAAGATTTGGAGGGGAGGGGTGAGATTGGATTTTTGAAAGTGTACGATTTATGGGAAACGAACATTTATTGCAAAATGAGTTTCTTGTGACCTTCGAGTTAAAAATACGTTTAAGGACGCTGGATGGAGGATGGAGTGCAGGAGAGTTTAGGGAATGTAGAAAAAAGGCACTATAGGAGATGGATATTTTTTTGGGGATGAATTGATTTGGTGAGCAAGTCGAAAGCAGCCTTTTAAAGAAGAAGAAGAAAAAGGTGTTATAAAATATGACGGAATACATAACTTGAGGGGAAAGTGTAAACATTGAAGGTTAATGAGTGAAAACTATCTGGGGAAATGGGGGAGAAACACGTGGTCGAAGAACGAACGAACGAATAAGAATGAATAAACGAATGAGAACAGAGAAGGAAATGTTTTTTGTTTTTTTTCGTTGCACCAGAATGTGATTGTATGGCACCGTTAGAAAGTTTAGGACCTCCCAATACCTCCCCGCAGCTCTTCCTCATGGTACAACAACAACAATAACAACAGCGGCGGCGGCGCGGGGAGTGTGCGTCCTCACTCCGGCTTGGTTAGCCGCCATTGAACATGTGCTCCGACGGGGTTACCACGCAGGGGCTCGCTGTCAGCTCCTCGTTAAGGGCGGAGCCCGGTAACCCCCGCACCCAATAGAAGCGGCGGACCGATTCCATCTGGGGCGGAGCTAACGAGCCGAGGGCGTGTCACTCCCCGCTGGACATGCGCAGGAAGAGGGAGGTGACGTCAGATGCGCCCACACCACGGAGAGAGAAGACGCCACCTCCAAGCGCTGAATACCTCCCCGCATCTCTGGACTGGACCGAGCTGTATCCTGTCCCTGAGCCAAGGTGCACCTTGAGCTATCGACTGCCTGCCCTTCCTTGCCATCAATCCCTGTGTAAGTCAGTCTTGTCCCGTTTGTCTGTGGTCTGTCGGGGCTAAGATAAGACTGTGTCTAAGTGCCCATCTTTTCTGTGCTTTACCTCTTACCGTGTAATCTACCCGTTTCTGCATCACCAATATTATATCCTCCTCCGGAGGTCTTGAGAACTGTACCCCTTGTGTCGTTGCATTTATCCCAGCCATTGTGTCCTTTCCTTCATTGATTTAGCATAGCGCGACTTGGTCAACGTCGAGTGGAATCGGGCGGGATAGGGTTCTAATCGGGGAGTAACTGTGCGGACGCGGTAATACCAAACCGCTCGGTAAACTAACATTTACAACCGCGTCTGTAACAATTGGTGTCGAGGAGTGAGATCGGACCCGAAGCGCGCTTCACACGCTCGAAATTGTTAACGGCGAAATTTGATTGTGTTTTACAAAAATAAAAACCCGATTTTGAAAGTCGCGCTATGGCGGATCAAGACGGCTGGGTTCCGGTAGAGGAGAGTGAGGCAGGGTCGATCCAGGACCAAATTGAGGGACATGAGGAGAGCGAAGCAGTGAGGGTGGCAGGTTCGCAAAATAGCGTCGTCGCGCACGAGGTTACGGGCGCGCAAAATGGCGCCTCGCACATGGCCACGGCGACCGCGCCCGCGACCGTAGTAGCCCCACCGGTGGATTTGAACCTTTTTTTATGCAGATGAAGGCCCTTATGGACAAGAATAATGAAGAAATGGAAAACAGAATGATGGGGGCCCTTATGGGACAAATGGGAGACCAAATTGGAGGTTTGAAAAACAGTATGGGGGCAATGAGGGAGGACATGGGGGCCAATAGCCAATGGTTAGAACAAAGGATGGGGTCCAATAGCGAGAAATTGAGGGAGGACATGGGGTCCAATAGCGAGAAATTGAGGGAGGACATGGGGGCCAATAGCGAGAAATTGAGGGAGGACATGGGGGCCCAGATCGGAGGGTTAGGGAGTAGAATAGAGGGATTAGACAATAGATTAGGGGAAATACAGGAGGGGTTAATGGGGGTAGAAAACAGAATGGCCGTTCAGGAGAATCAAATGGAAGGGATGAAAAAGGGGTTAGAGGGGTTAGAAAACAGTATGGAAGGCAAATTGAGGGACATGAGGGACCAAGCGGAAAGGGAAGTTAAACAAATGGGGCAGCAGATAGAGGGGGTCAGAATGGGGGTAGAAACTAAATTGGATGCTCACAGGGAGGAAATGGAGCAGATGAGGGTGGCATCTGGGCAGGAGATGCAAGTGATGGGAGAAGAGATCAGAAGAGGTGTGAGTGAGGAGGTCGGAGGAGTGCGCGAGGAGGTGAGGCACTATAAGGAGCGCATGGAGAAGGAGGTGAGAAAGGGGACTGTAAAATTGCAAGGTGGTATAGAGGAGTTGACGCTGGGAGTAGAACAACTGACAGTGGGACAAAAGGAGTTGGGGGAACAGGTAAAGAAGAACACAGCGGTAATAGAGGGTTTAAAATCGACACAGAAGGAGATGAAAAAGGACGTAGGGGTAATTAAAAAAGAGTGTCAGACGGTACATGAGGACCTGACGAGGAAAATGGACAAGGTGGTAGAGGTGATGGAGGTTAAAGAGCGGGAGGTGCGGGAGCACATAGAAAAAAATTAAGTGGAGTTAGAGGAAGAACTTAAAGGGGCGCATGAGGAGATGAAGGAGGTGAAGCAGAATTAGAAGAAGTGGAAGAAGGGGTGAGCGAAATTAAGAAGCGACGGAGAGAGGATAAGAAAGAGATAAAGGAGGAAGTAAAAGAATTGGTCCAAAGTCTGTGTTCGGATCGTGATGATGTGCTCATTAACCGGATGAGGGATTCGCAGGTGATGGAGGAGAAGCGAAGAGAAAGAGGACCCGGTGTAAGTGGTGACCAATATGGTCGTGCGTATGATGCGCCAGGTGATTTAATAAGCTTGGGGGTCGAGATAGACCCGGATGTTCGTGAGAGGCCAAGAGTGAGGTGTATGGCTGGTCCGGAGGGTATGGAACGAGGGTGCGAGCGAGAAGGTCCGGTGATGGGAGAGGTGCGAGGTGTGGGTGAGCAAGGTTGTGGTGGTATGGAATGGGTAGCGGGTTGCGGAAGTGTGACCCATGCATCGACACCAACAGGCATAGTTTTTAGAGGGACAGGGGAGGCACGAGAGCCCCTTGGGGGTAATGTACTGTGGGGGCCCGGCCGGTTCGGCCCCGCGCTGACCCCGCAAGGGGCGACGCACGGGGTCCGGCAGGCGGGCAACGACTCACATACGAGGTGGTCCCACAAGGTCCCACTCGCGCCGTATGACGGTGGGTAAGGGTGGCATCCCTGCCACCCTTCCCAGATGGGGGGGCAAAGGAGCTATAGTTTATGGGGGTGTATGGCAGTGAAAACTAGCCCGGGTGGGTTAGGTTATATTGATAGGGATCTAGCGAAGATGACATTAGGTGACGCTAAGATTAGTTAGTGACTGATACCTGTAGTGGGGACGCAGGTAGATTAGTATGGATGATAATGACGAGGGAGCGCAATAGTTTAAAGGGACGACTGGGAAGCGCAAGTTTCAGAGGGGAGTAGTTAGATGAGATGATGCCGTGTGGTTGAGAATTGAACAGGTGTGATTGCACAGGTGTGCAACTGAACAGGTGTATGGAGCAGTGTATGAGTAGTGAGTGTTGTGGATCAGCGCGAATGCGCTTGGGGAGAGAAGGGTGCAGGTGGCACCAGGTGTGAGAGCACAGGTGTGCAAGTACAGGTGTGTGGAATACATGGAGTAAGTGGTACGGAGTGGTGTGCATGGTGCGAAGGTGTGGATGGGGGAAGAGTGGACCCCTTTCACGAGTACCCGGGGCGGGTAGTGTAAGTGTTAGGTAGAGGGTATAGGTAAATTGTGGTTGGATATTGGCATTTGTGGTGCGGTTGCAGAATGGTATTGTGGATGGGTGCATTAGTGTTGTGGAAATGGCTGGGCGTGTAGCCTGTTAGTGTGTGTAGTTGGTTTGGGCACTCCACCACTGTGAGGATGTCGGCCAGGTGAGGCCGCAGGTGGGCTCTGGGAGCCGTTAGTGTCAGTGGGTGCCTGAGGATCCCGGGTGTGGATCGGGCAGCCCGTGCCAGAGAGGGCACTGAGGGGGTGAGAGTGCGAGAGCGCCTTCCCCAGTTAGTTAGGTTAGGGTGAGGAGCAGGTAAGCTCGGGTGGCAACTACAGTGGTGGAGGTGTGCAGGTGGGTAGACCTGCTGGGAGAGCTACACGTCACAGCCCAGAAATTGTGCAAGGGCACCGGGAGATGAATCGGGGGAGTGAGACCCCAAATTGAGAAACACCACAGTTTGGTCAATGGGAATTGGTTTTTTAGAACCCATAGTGTAAGTTGGCCAATGGATTGGCAGGGAAAGACACCGGGTAATGTAAAGTTGTTAAAGTCATTTAGGAAATAGTTAGGATTGATGAACCTGTCGCACCATACGCAGCCACTTACCTGAGGTGATGATGATGACTCCACACCTGTGTTCCTTTGTTCTGTGTTGCAGGAAATAAGAATTGCTGGTTGGATTGGTGAGACGCATCACGACGTGGATGAGACATTGGGGTGATTCCATCTCTCCCTCCTTAGGAGGGACTGATGATGAATTGGTGATGGCAAATTTTGATGTTGAGTTGGAGATGGCAAATTTTGATGAGAGTTGGAAATGGCAAATTTGATTGGTTAGGAGGGAGAGAAGACGAATTTGGTTTATGGGAGGAACGGGGTAGACAGTAGGGACGTTTGTTGATGTGTAAAGTAGATGTTTATGGGTAGTGTTGTGTTTTGTGGATACAGTAAGGGGTAAGGGAGGGGCAATGTAGGTTACCTGGTGGGGGGGGGGGGGGGCGTACGGTAGGAACGTACCTGTCTCACCTGGTTCCCATGTGCCCCCAGTGTGCATCATCTTGTATTGCGTGCACTTTTGCGCCCTTACCACCTTACTCACTTGTCTTCTTTTTTTGTCTCCCACCTCCGAGGATCTGGCTTTGGGGCAGAGAGAGAGGAGAGAGAGGTGCTGGCTCCACAGTTGTGGGCCTGTACTTTCGCTGCTTGCTGCCTGGATCGATACACCATATGGACCGCAATTTTTGTGGCCGCCCACCATGGACCGCAGTTCTTTTGCGGTCAAGCACCACCCGTGGATGGACCTATGGGTCAACGTGGCACCTATGCCATACAGGTGAACCACTTTTAGTTGGCCCCCTGACGGCCACAATTCAGAAATGGACGCGGTTGGCGCCTTTCTTTATTTTTTAAGGAAGCTAGAAGGCCAAGTGCTTCAAGAAGGCAAGACCAGCGGCAGAACATCGGCCGGCTGCGACACCACCGGTGACTATGAACATTTTATTGGTGCACCGGATGGTGCTGACTGTGTTATGGGGTGGTGCTTTTGGTGCTTGGACGGGGTGCTCTGCACATTATTAAAGGCCGTAGGGCCACAGGGCACTCGTGGGTTGGTGTATCGATGCTGGCATGCGTGCTCTCTCTATGCATAACATCTGCATGTGTTCCTCCAAAAACAGGTCCTGGATCGTAGTGTAAATATCAGTGCAGTCTTGTGTAAATAATGCTCCCTACCGGCTGTATGTTTAGTTTGAGGATTCTTTCCGCGATTCGGTTATCCTGTGGGTGTGTTTCTGTGAGGAGAAGGGTGCAACGTCGCAGGGGGGACATATTTACTCATTTGTGAACATCTGTAAAACTGTCGCACTCAGGGTTGAGTTAATAGTAGAGGGAACTACATCTGAGTGCCACACTAAAGTAAGTAAAAATTTATCGGGTCGGGACGCCCCGAGGTAGAGAAGGGTGCAATGTTGCGGATATGAGATTGGCCTCCATCCATATCCGCTTGTAAATATTCCCCTATTTCCCCAATACTTCCCAACTATCCCCAATCCCCCATTCCCTAGTCCCATTTTCTGTAAACAACACTCTGTAGCCCCGACCTTCCCCTATTTCCCCCATTAAATGTCGCACCCAGGTTCACCGCATCTCACGTAGACAACTATAGGACATCTTGCTAGTTATTCTTAGTCTATGTCAGTTAAGGACTCGTTTCCATTAATTCTGACTCTTCGTTGCACCAGAATGTGATTGTATGGCACCGTTAGAAAGTTTAGGACCTCCCAATACCTCCCCGCAGCTCTTCCTCATGGTACAACAACAACAACAACAACAACAACAGCGGCGGCGGCGCGGGGAGTGTGCGTCCTCACTCCGGCTTGGTTAGCCGCCATTGAACATGTGCTCCGACGGGGTTACCACGCAGGGGCTCGCTGTCAGCTCCTCGTCAAGGGCGGAGCCCGGTAACCCCCGCACCCAATAGAAGCGGCGGACCGATTCCATCTGGGGCGGAGCTAACGAGCCGAGGGCGTGTCACTCCCCGCTGGACATGCGCAGGAAGAGGGAGGTGACGTCAGATGCGCCCACACCACGGAGAGAGAAGACGCCACCTCCAAGCGCTGAATACCTCCCCGCATCTCTGGACTGGACCGAGCTGTATCCTGTCCCTGAGCCAAGGTGCACCTTGAGCTATCGACTGCCTGCCCTTCCTTGCCATCAATCCCTGTGTAAGTCAGTCTTGTCCCGTTTGTCTGTGGTCTGTCGGGGATAAGATAAGAATGTGTCTAAGTGCCCATCTTTTCTGTGCTTTACCTCTTACCGTGTAATCTACCCGTTTCTGCATCACCAATATTATATCCTCCTCCGGAGGTCTTGAGAACTGTACCCCTTGTGTCGTTGCATTTATCCCAGCCGTTGTGTCCTTTCCTTCATTGATTTAGCATAGCGCGACTTGGTCAACGTCGAGTGGAATCGGGCGGGATAGGGTTCTAATCGGGGAGTAACTGTGCGGACGCGGTAATACCAAACCGCTCGGTAAACTAACATCTACAACCGCGTCTGTAACAATATATTGTCTGTGCTTGGAGCCTTCAAGTTCAACATAAAGTTTTTTTAATGAAAAATAATGCAGATGTATAACAATCCACCAATGCAAGTTCAGAAATGAATGCAGATCCTTTACTTTGCGATACAAACGCAATTCCCGCCATTTCCACTCACGATCGAGGCCCTCCACAGTGACCGCGCCTCTTCTTCCTCCTACAACTTCGTCTCACTTCTTTCACTCAAAATGCACGAAATTCTGCCGCATTAAATTATGTAGAGGCCTCGTCGGGGGGATATAAGGTAGATAAGGAAGGCGTTGTAACAGAAGCTTCAAAATAAAAGTGGCAGAACATAAGGAAATGGGAGCTATTCTGGACCCACAGCCAAACCCGACAAACCATTGCAATACACCCCAAACGTCTAGCGCCGCCACAAACCACCATGGAATTGCAGGTGGTGCGGTTTTTTTAAACCATTGATATTAAAATAAAACGTAGCCTAAAACCACCGGGATTTTATGCTGATTCCGAATCTGTGTCTAAAACTTTTCTCCGATGTGTAGTTCTTGAGTTATAAGCGGACATCCAGACAGACACACACACACACACACACACACACACACACACACACACACACACACACACACACACACTCCTCCTATATATATATATATATATATATATATATGTATATATATATGTATGTATATGTATATATATATATATATTGTAACGGATTTGGGAAACTGTGCACTTGGTGTAATGATTGTAAATATACCCCCTTGTAAATAATGTAATGATTCTTGTAAATACCTCCATTCGTTGTAAAGATCAAAGGTCGTCCTTTAGTTAGTCCATCGCACACACGCAGCAAATCATAGGATCTCTCAATAGTTATTTCTTTATTATGTGTTCAGTATAAGGATCTGTTTCCACTAGCTGATTTTGCGTTGCATCAAATCAAATAAGATAGATCCCCTTTTCGATGGCCCCAAAGCCTACATTTCCGACAGCATTCAGACTCCATTACGCACGCGGTCAGCTCGGAGAAGAAGGGCGTGGCCCGCCCATCGTCATCAAAAGGTGGAGCCAGGAGGCCCTTACGACCAACCAGGAATCGGTGGGCATGGCTTGGTAGGGCGTGGCTATATAACCCGTTATGGGAAGCCCCCACCGGGAGATGATTGAAAGAGGCAGATGATTGAGGGAGCCAGACGAGTGAGGAGTGATCCAGCTGAAAGAGGCAGATCAGTGAGGGAGCACGAACGAGGCAGTTCTGTGAAGAGGTACAAAAGAGGGACCCCGTTTCAACCAGCCCGCTTCGACCAGCCGCGTGAAGCTTTTACGCGCTGCTTTGAGGAAAACCTGCTGTGCGAACCCGATTGCGGGGAAGTCGGAGGCTGCTCGCATCCTTCCTGCTGCCGTTCTGTGGACCAGCTGAACCTTCTCCTTCCTCCCGTCATTCCTGCCTTCAATTCCCCATTCGTGTGAGTCTGCCCGTCGTCTGTCCTTTGTGTTGTCTGGGGTATAAATAAGCCTGTTTAAGTGAAGGATTTGCACTGTGTATCTGCTTTTTCATTTTCCCTGTAAATTACTTTTATCTCTTCTCTTCTTTGGTTTGTGTAAATAGTAGTTAATAAATACCTGTTCCTCCATTCTTTGATGTCTTCTTTCTCATCCGATCGCTTTAGAGATTTCCCCATTGAGTTCCTGTGGCGCGATTTTGGCCGCACCGCTTACAATCGGGTTTAGTCTCTTGCTAAACGGCTCGGATTCCGGATTGCTAAACCGCTCGGCAAACTCCATCTTGTCCAGGATTCGAGCGGAGTTACCCACCTGCTTTGTGGAGGGATTGGCAGAGGTGTACGGGAATCCCTTGACCAATCACCTCGGCCAATCCCACCCCCACAGGGGAGCGGGGTAGCTTCAGGACTCGGACGACCAGCTTAAAAGACGAGGGGATTGAACCCCCCTCGGTAAGGGGAGTGCCGAAACCGAGATCCGTAACAATTGGTGTCGGGGAGTGGGATTTGAGGCCCGAACCAAATTTTAATATCTAAAAAAAAAAATTGGTTAAAATTACGAGCGGCCAAAATTTAGTATTAATATTCCAAATTAAATCGTGCCATGGATAATCAAGGCGACCGGATGCCTGTGGGGATAGAAGAAGAGGGTTTAGAGTCAACCCAGGACCCCAGGGAGGAGGTGGGAGTAATGCGGGAGGAAGGCAATGAGGATGTGGTAGCAGAGGTTTCAGGTGCACGAGGTGGCGGCGCCTCGCACGTGGTCGCGGCAGCCGAGCCCGAGATGCCAGAGTACATGCGAGTATTTATGATGCAGATAATGGCCAAGTTAGACACCCAGAAGGACGAGACGAGGGCTCAGGGTGAGCAATTGGGAAGTCAATTTGGGGAATTGAGACATGATATGGAAAATCAAATTGGGGAAATGGGAAATGATGGGAAAACCAAATTAGGGAGGCTCGGAGGCAAATTGGAGGGCATAAATGAGGGGTTGGCGAGGGACAAGGCCCCATATGAGGTAAAGGAGGTTGAGAGGAAGGTTGACCGCGGGTTGAGCGAAGAGGTCGCGGGGGTACGCGACGAGGTAAAGCGGGTTGAGAAGCGCCGGTTGAGCGAGTTGGAGCAAAGCGCGGGTAACTGGACATGTATAGAGATCGCAACCCGGGGTTTGGGGAAGCCGGCGACCGCTGAGGTAGAAGAAGGAATTTTATTAAAGCCAGCGGTCGTCGAGGTGAATAAAGAAATAGTTGAAATTGAAGAGACGGCAGAGATAGGAATGAAATCGGGGAAAGTGATGGATAATGTACAAAGTCCGTGCTCACATCATGATGTGCTGCATAATCCTTATAAAGATTTGCAGGTGTGTGTGGAGCGAAGAAGAAGAACCCCGAAGGTGAGACGGACTGTGTCTGGTGCGAAAAGGTTTTTTCGGAAAAGTGCTTGGCGCGAGTGGGTTTGTCGCGCGATTGGGGTCGACATGGCACCTGGGCGTTTGTGGAAGGTCTGTGGTGTGTGGTGTGAGGAAGAATGGCGCGCGTGTAAGGAAAAAAAGTGCGACGAAGAGTGAGTGTGTTACAAAGTGTGGGAGTGATACCGAGTGCGAGAGCGAATGCACGTCGGAGGGTCTTTGTGAAACAGAGTGTACGGAGTGTGACCCGGAGAGTGAGTTGGTGGTGGAACGTGTGCGAGAGTGTACACCTGAGTTAGTGGTGGCGCGTGTGCGGGAGGGCGCACCGAAGCGCGTGATCGGGTGTGCAAAAGAGTGCACACCCATGGTTGTCACAGAGGATGTGACCGAGGAGTGGGCGCGAGGAGGTGTGTTAAGGAAGTGTGCGAACGACGTGTGTGCGCAAGAAGGTGCGCGAGAGGTGTGGTGTGTTACAGGGAGTGCGGTGGTGGAATGGACGGAGTGTGTGGGTTGCACGGGGGGCGCCGAGACGCCGGGTTTTGCGAGTGTGAAAGGGGCCGCGTATGCGTGTGAGCATGCGAGTAAGGCATCGACGTTAAACGGGATAGCGGTTAGCCCAACGGTTAGCCAACGCGAGCCCCTGGTCCGTGCCGGGCTGTGGGTATTGCGGGAGCCGGCGGGGATCGGTGCTGCGTCGCTTCTCTTCAGAGCGTCGTGCACGATTCTGGCCTGGCCCCGCCCCGCACGGTCGAGTCCGGGCCTTGCCGGGCAAGGCGACCGGCCCGGTTCTAGGACAGGTAGGAAGGGTCAGGACGGCGACCCCTTGTGGTTGCGGCGTTCCGGCCGGGCGAGATTGAGCCATCGGGCCGGAGACCGAAAGCCTCCGCGCCGAGATGGTGCGTGGAATCTCGGCCCGAGCATGCCGCCTCCCCTGAACCGAATGCCGGACGGACTCAACCTGCAGGCGACCAAACCACCCGAATTCATTGCTCGGCTTTGCGAAGCAGAGTTTTAATGATGTCATGACGTACCGAGAGGCTCAGTTATAACGGACTGTGATGATGACAGTGTTTTGGATTCGAAATTGGGAATAGGGAATATGATTGGCAAATATGATTGGCAAAATTGATGGGCAAGAATGATAGTGAGAGATTTCCGATGTGGTGGGATGGCAACTTTGCCATCCCTCACATCACCCGGGCACATGAGCACTATTTATGGGGTTTTTGGCAGTGCAAGCTCGCCGAGGGAGAGTTTGGATAAATGTATAGGGACTTAGACATGACCATAGGTGACATGAGAATTAAGTAGCGACATGTACCTGTAGAGGGGATGTAGAATAGATTAGGTGGATTATAATGACGGGGGAGCGTAATAGTATAAGGGGCGACTGGGAAGCGCGAGTTTCAGAAGGGAGTAGTTAGATCAGATGATGCCGTGTGTGTGTGTAGAAAGAGTATTCAGCAGCGTAATGTGAAAAGTGTGAGGTGATTGTGCATTGTATTGAATGAATGAAGAAGCCTGGGAGGAAGGAGGGTGCAGGAAGCACCAGGTGTGTGAGCACAGGTGTGCAAGTGGGTGAACAGGTGTATGGAGAATGGTTGAATGAATGGTATGGAATACATGGAGTATGGAATGGATGGTGTGGAGTGAGTATGGTGGAAACTGTGGAGTGGTGTGGTTGGTGCGAAGGCAGTGGATGGGGAGGATGGACCCCCATCACGAATACCCGGGGAGGGTAGTTTAAGAGTTAGGTAGAGGGTATAGGTAAATTGTGGTTGGATATTGGCATCTGTGGTGCGTGTGGAAGAATGGTGTTTGGATGGGTGCATTAGTGACGTGGAAATGGCTGGGCGTGTGGCCTGTTAGAGGGATGGTTGGTTGAGCGCTCCGCCACTGTTAGGATGTCGGCCAGGTGAGGCCGCAGGTAGGCTCTGGAATCCAGTAGAGTTGTGAGTGGGGCCCGAGGATCCGGAGGACGGACCCAGGTAGCCCAGTGCCAGAGAGGGCACCGAGGGGGTAAGTGCCAGGGAGGGCCTTCCCCAATTAGATAGGTAGGGTGAGGAGCTAGGCAAGCTCGGGAGGCAACTTCAGTGGCGGAGGCGCACAGGTAAGTAGACCTGTTAGGGGAGCCACAGGACTCAGCCCCGAAATTGTGCAAAGGCACGGCGAGTTGAACCGGGGGAGTGAGACCCCAAATTGGTGAGTGCCACAGATGGTCAATGGGAGTTTGGTTCTTAAAACCGCATAGAGTGTAAGATGGCCAATGGTTTGGCAAGGAAAAGACCCCGGGTAGTGTAAAGCATGTTAGTCATTTAGGAAGTAGTTAGGATTGAAATCTCCTCGCACCATCTACACCCACTCACCTGAGGTGATGACAGAACTCCACACCGTGCCATGTGTTGTTGTTTTATTTTTCTGTGCAAATGTTTTGGATTGTGAGACGCATCATGACGTGGGTGAGACATTGTGCTTGATGTTCCATCTCTCCCTCCTTATGAGGATTGATGATGAATTGGTGATGGCAAATTTGGTTAGACATTGGGATTGTGACGAATTTGGATTAGGGGAGATATGGGAAAACAGGACCGAGTGACGAATTGTAAATTGTGTAAATATGGGGTAAGGGCAGGGGTAGAGTACGTGACAGGGGGGGTGACGTACGTTAGGGACGAGCTTTCTCCGCTCGCTCTCCAGACGCGCCTCACTCTGCCTTACCTTTATTGATGTGTACCCTTGTGACCTTACCCCCGCTAACTCTGCTTTGTCTTCCTTCCACACCTATGGATCGTGCTCTCTGGGCACTGAGGGGGAGCGTGCGCTGCTAGCTGCCTGCATCGATGCACCACTTTATGGACCACAGTACTGTGGGCGAGCACCACTGATGGACCCCAAGTGTTGGGGCCTAGCCCCTCTGCTGGGACCAGCCACGATGGCCCAAGAAAGATCTTGCTTGCGGACCACGGTCAGGTGGCCCCTTTTTGCCATGCAGGTGGACCACCATAGTCGGCCCCTGCTGGCCATAATTTTAAAAAACGGACACGTTGTGTGCCTTTTTTATTTATTATCATTGCAAATAGGCGGCAAGCCAGAAGACCAAGAAAAGACAACATCAGGAAGAACATCGGCCAGCAGAGGGAGCGGAGCAGAGAAGAAGAAGACCATCAGTGTGTTTCTTTTGTTTTATTATTGTGTGATGTCGCACTGGATGGTGCGTGACTGTGCATTTTGGTGCTTTGGTGCTCTTGGTGTTTATTGGTGCTGGTCTATCGATGCAGTGCATGCTGTCTCTATCCTCCCTCCCACAGGATTCTCTTTTTGTGTCTCCCAAAAACAATAACAGGTCCTGGGTTGCGTTTTTGTAAATAGTCAAAATAATGTCACTTGTAAATAATGCTCCCCACCGTCAATGTTTACTTTGAAAATTAATTCCACAATTCGGTTATTTTGTGGGTGTGAATCTGTTAGGTAGGGTGCAGCGCAATAGGAGGGACATATTTATTTATGTTTTAAAACTGTCGCACTCAGGGTCAGGTTAATTATAGAGGGTGTTACACCTGCGTGCCACATTAAGTAAAGTTTTATCGGCCCGGGCCGTGCCTGGAGGAGGAAGAGGGGCAGTGTAACGGATTTGGGAAACCGTGCACTCGGTGTAATGATTGTAAATATACCCCCTTGTAAATAATGTAATGATTCTTGTAAATACCTCCATTCGTTGTAAAGATCAAAGGTCGTCCTTTAGTTAGTCCATCGCACACACGCAGCAAATCTTAGGATCTCTCAATAGTTATTTCTTTATTATGTGTTCAGTATAAGGATCTGTTTCCACGAGCTGATTTTGCGTTGCATCAAATCAAATAAGATAGATCCCCTTTTTGATGGCCCCAAAGCCTACATTTCCAACAGCATTCAGACTCCATTACGCACGTGGTCAGCTCGGAGAAGAAGGGCGTGGCCCGCCCATCGTCATCAAAAGGTGGAGCCAGGAGGCCCTTACGACCAACCAGGAATCGGTGGGCATGGCTTGGTAGGGCGTGGCTATATAACCCGTTACGGGAAGCCCCCACCGGGAGATGATTGAAAGAGGCAGATGATTGAGGGAGCCAGACGAGTGAGGAGTGATCCAGCTGAAAGAGGCAGATGAGTGAGGGAGCACGAACGAGGCAGTTCTGTGAAGAGGTACAAAAGAGGGACCCTGTTTCAACCAGCCCGCTTCGACCAGCCGCGTGAAGCTTTTACGCGCTGCTTCGAGGAAAACCTGCTGTGCGAACCCGATTGCGGGGAAGTCGGCGGCCGCTCGCATCCTCCCTGCTGCCGTTCTGTGGACCAGCTGAACCTTCTCCTTCCTCCCGTCATTCCTGCCTTCAATTCCCCATTCGTGTGAGTCTGCCGGTCGTCTGTCCTTTGTGTTGTCTGGGGTATAAGTAAGCCTGTTTAAGTGAAGGATTTGCACTGTGTATCTGCTTTTTCATTTTCCCTGTAAATTACTTTTATCTCTTCTCTTCTTTGGTTTGTGTAAATAGTAGTTAATAAATACCTGTTCCTCCATTCTTTGATTTCTTCTTTCTCATCCGATCGCTTTAGAGATTTCCCCATTGAGTTCCTGTGGCGCGATTTTGGCCGGACCGCTTACAATCGGGTTTAGTCCATTGCTAAACGGCTCGGATTCCGGATTGCTAAACCGCTTGGCAAACTCCATCTTGTCCGGGATTCGAGCGGAGTTACCCACCTGCTTTGTGGAGGGATTGGTGGAGGTGTACGGGAATCCCTTGACCAATCACCTCGGCCAATCCCACCCCCACAGGGGAGCGGGGTAGCTTCAGGACTCGGAGGGCCAGCTTAAAAGACGAGGGGATTGAACCCCCTTCGGTAAGGGGAGTGCCGAAACCGAGATCCGTAACAATGTATATATATATATATATATATGTATATATGTACTCGTGACAACTGTGTGTCCAAAGAAAGTATTCATTCTTAGAAAGTATTGCTAGATACTTTCAGTATTGAAAGTATCGCTAGATATATTGCTTTCGAAAGTATTCATTCTACGTATATATATACGTAGAATATATATATATATATATATATACATACATACATACATACATACATACATATATATATATATATATATATATATATATATATATATATATATATATATATATATATATATATATATAAACGCCATTCTCTCTCTTTCTCTCTCTCTGTGGCTTTGTTCGCTATGCATTGCCACATCTATTGAGTTACAAACTCCAAACTCGGGTACAAATACAACTTTATGTGGGGGTAACATAGGCTCTGTGACCGTGGCCTCATGCGGGGTTGGGGGGCAGGCGGGTGTAAGTTCTCCATGCACCACCTGGTGTGTGCCGTGTGTAATGTGTACACGTATGTATATGTATATTGTATATACTAGGGCATGCCCGTACTATATATATATCTAAAATTATATCCCCCCCCCCTCTATTTACATGAAATGGTTTGGTCCATTCGCAAAGCCAAAGCGAACGGCTTGCGAGTACGGTGACAATCCCCCCCCCTCTATTTACATGAAATGGTTTGGTCCATTCGCAAAGCCAAAGCGAACGGCTTGCGAGTACGGTGACAATCCCCCCCCTCTATTTGCATGAAATGGTTTGGTCCAAAGCGAACGGCTTGCGGAGTTTGGTAAATAAATCGCCATAGCTCGGTAACTACTTCTCCGATTAATATGAAACCTTGAAAAGGCACATCCTCGGGTCCCCAGCAATATACATGGCAAGTTTCAAGTATATCGGACCCGTGGTTGTCGAGAAACAGCGGTCACAGACAAACGACACACAGACACACACACATACACACAGAGATTACTGGAATTATAGATAGACTAGGACGTGCCCGTACGTGGGTGCCCGTTCCTTGCCAAAAAAAAAAAAAAAAAAAAAATTGTGTAGGGGTGTGTGTGTGTAAACATCCTAGGGCGTGCCCGTACGTGGGTGCAAAAAAACATGCGTGCAAACAACAGCAACAAAAAAAAACTTTGAAACCACGTGGCAGTAACGACCACAGAACCCCCCCCCCTCTATTTACATGAATGGTTTGGTCCATTCGCAACGACCACAGAACCCCCCCCTCTATTTACATGAAATGGTTTGGTCCATTCGCAAAGCCAAAGCGAACGGCGAACGGCTAAATCGCCATAGCTCGGTAACTACTTCTCCGATTAATATGAAACCTTGAAAAGGCACATCCTCGGGTCCCCAGCAATATACCTGGCAAGTTTCAAGTATATCGGACCCGTGGTTGTCGAGAAACAGCGGTCACAGACACACAGACATACACACAGACATACAGAGATTACTGGAATTATAGATAGATATACATATGTATATGTATATTGTACACGTAAGCACCGTGTAGTGCCACCTGGTGTTAAAATTTCCTTTTTTTACCTGGGCAACGCTGAGGTTAAATCGCTATTTGCACGGGTAAATTTGTCCTCCATCCATTCTCCCCCCTCCAGCCAAATAAAACGAAGGGGGCTGTCAAAGCCCCCAAAAGATGTATATGCAGTATACCTCTCCTCTCCCTCGCCCCTCCCTCCTCCTTGGGCAACGCCGGGTATTTCAGCTAATATTATATAAACAAACAATATAGCCTTATTAATGATGTTATATTAATAATATTATGTGTATATTATAAATAATATACATACAGTATTAAATATTAACCGTTGAAATTGTCATTGGCCGGTCACATACATGCCTGCAGTTCTTATATTTGGACAGCTCTACTCATCAATCATATGCACCCTAATTCTTATAGTCAAACAGCCACAAAGGATATAAGTGAGTGAAGAGTTTGATGGCGATGCGACGGAGAGGATTGAAGGGATCAAAGAGGAACAGAGCACGATCCGAATTCATCCGGTATATGGTCTTTACCTCGTTGATGACAATGAAAGCGTTGAGTTTCTACTGGGTGCAAATAGGTATATTGGCATTCGAAGAGTAAACTCACTGCGTGTATTTGTCCATTTCTACACAAAATGCAGGCAATGTTACACATTTATACAGAATCTCCAATTTACTATTCCTGTCCCCCAAACAACACCCCCAAGGCCACAAGAAAAAAATCCCCTGCCTGTGGAATTATTTTTTAAGCAAGCCTAATAAGAGCCATTTTAGCCAACATAGATGCAAATTGCTCATTTTCAGTCAAATGCCACGTTGAAAACACATTTTCTCAGGAGCTAGTGATTTCAGAAAGTATTCATTATTTTTTTAAACATTTTGTTGTTCCAGCTGCAATTTAAAATGGGTTTCATTGAGATTTTTTTTCACTAATCTCCACAAAATATCCCACAATGTGAAAGTGGAATTTTATTTTCGATATTTTTTACAAAATGATTGAAAATGAAATGCAGAAATATATAATTGACATAAGTATTCAACCCCTTGTGTGAATACTTCGTATAAGTGCCTTTGGAAGCGATTACAGCTTCAAATCTACTTGGGTACGTCTGTATCAGCTTTGCACATCTGGATTTAGATCGTTTATGAGTTTCCCCCATTCTTCCTTGCAGATTTGCTCAAGCTCTGTCAAGTTGGATGGGGAGTGTCGGTGAACAGCAATCGTCAAGTCTTTCCACAGATTCACAATGGGATTCAAATCTGGGCTTTCACTGGGCCACTCAAGGACTTTCACGTTCTTGTTCTGAAGCTAGAGTTGCTTTGTTGTTTTTGTTGTTTGGACTAGAATCCAGTGTTGCTTTGGCTGTATGGTTGAGTCAATGAGTCATTGTCCTGTTGAAATGTACATCTTTGCCACCATCTAAGGTCTTTTGCACTCTGAAGCAGGTTCTCCTCAAGGATTTGCCTGTATTTGGCTCCATTAATTGTTTCCTCTATCCTTACAAGTCTCCCAGTCCCTGCCACTGAAAATCATCGCCATAGCATGATGTTACCACCAACATGCTTCATGGCAGAAATGGTGTTAGATGGGTGATGAGCTGTGCTCGGTTTCTGCCAGACGTAGCACTTTGCATTCAGGACAAAGAGTTCAAATTTAGGCTCATCAGACCAATGAACCTTTTGCCGCATGCTCTCAGTCTTTCACGTGCCAATTTGAAAACTCCAGGTGTGCTGTCATGTGTTTTTTTCTCAGGAGTGGCTTTTGTCTGGCTCTCCCATAGCGCCTAGATTTGTGAAGTGTTGCAGTGTATGTTGTACATCTGGCAGGTTCTCCCACCTCAGCCAAGGAACTCTGTAGTTTTGTCAGAGCGGTCATTGGGTTCTTGGTCAACTCTCTGACTAAGGTCCTTCTTGCCCGGTTGCTCAGTTTGGTCGTATGGCCAACTCTAGGAAGAGTCTGGGTAGATATCTATTCTATCCATTTCCTAATGATGGAGGTCACTGTGCCCGTTGGAACTTTCACCACTCTATAAATTGTTTTATACCCTTCCACAGACCTACGCCTCCTCACAATTCTATCTCGGAGTTCTACGTACAGTTCTTTGGACTTCATGGTAGAGTTTCTCCTCCGACATGCACTGTCAACTGTGAACTGTGAAACCTTTATACAGAAAGGTGTGTTTCTTTCTAAATCATGTCCAATCAATTGAATTGGACACAGCTGGTCTCCAATGAAGTTGTAGAGACATCTCAATGGTGATCAAAGGAAACTGGATGCACCTGAGCTCAATCTGGAGTGTCATAGCAAAAGGGCTGAATACTTATCGACTCAAAATATTTGGGCTTTTCATTCTTAATTAATTTGTAAAATTTTTGAAAAAAAATATTCCACCAGACTGTAATGCAAATAAATGTGAAAAAGTCACGGGGTGTGAATACTTTCTCATATGCAAGGTGGTGTGGTTGTGGGGCGGGGGACAGGGGGGAACTAAATCCTTCACCATTGGCATCTCAAGGCAAGAAGTGGATATCTAAGGATTGTCACTCTCCAATCAGCAGCAAGTGGGTGTGATCTTTATGTGATTTTTTCCCATTCCGTTCCTCTCCGAGCCATTATTGTTTCTAGTCTTTGTTATCCCTCCTTTCCTCTTTGTGAATGTCCATCCCCAATACCCTTTCTGAAGCTGGCGGCCTTTATAAGCTTGTGTATGAGCCTTGACCCGAGAAGAAAAAAAAAATTGCGAGTAATAGATGGTAAATGGGAAGGAGGATGGGAGTAGTATGGTGAAGAGTTGGGAGGGAATGGAGAGATTAGATCGGAGTAAGCGGAGAGATGTGTATGGAGCAAATGAGGAATAGTGTGGGATCGGAAGGGGGAAAGAGGGAATGGTGGTTAGAAATTCTGCTTTTGACGTAATTAATAAACATATGGCCCCTCATCCCAAGAATGATCCCAGAAACGTGGTGGACTATATGTGCCACGTGGGACCCTGCCAGGTAACCTCAAACCTGAAGGTGATGAAGCTGCCTAAAATTAGCATCATATAATTATCTATTTCAATGATTTTTTTAATGAAGGAAAGTGACAGGAAATAAGGCAGGAAGAAGCACCTCGTGGTCACGGTAGAAAGGGTCCAGGTCTTCCAAGGGTTCTCCAACGAGCTTTTTGGGCAAGTCTCCGTAGAGTTTTGGTAGCTTACGCCCGTTCTCCAAGAACCTGAGTGGATGTTGCGGTTCGACGTCAATTTTAGACTCCTCATCGACGTCCATCACCTCGGATGACACGAGAAACTCTGGGGTAAAACGGCGGAAGAAAACACCCGGCACCCAAGGTTGGCCCAGGAGACGGGACGCCTTGGATTGCCCCGGGGGCATCGCATGAGCGTCGGGCGCCTTAGACTGCCCTGGGGGCATCGCATGAGCGTTGGGGGCCTTAGACTGCCCCGGGGGATCCTCTGAGACGTCGGGCACTTGGAAATGCGTGGTTTTACTCATGATGGTTAACAAAAGCCTCGATTCAGATATGGATGGACGTTACGTTCGTTAGGAGGACGTCAAATCTGTCGAGGAGATTCACGAGCGGTAGAGGTTCGGAACAGCGAGGCAAAGCTCTGAGAGGAAATCTGCGCTCGGAGGAAAAAAAAAAAATAGAGTGAAGACGAAGCGCGGACGGGATTCACACAGACAGATCAAGTTAAAGACATGAAAGATGTGCAGGTACTGGTACCGGTGGGAATGAAGGACCTGTGGGTGTCTTCCCGCCGGTTCGGCGGACACTCCATGCAGCGCAGGAGATGGGAGCGCTGCAGACGTTCGTTGTCTCCACCTAAAGCGCACCACAGCGGGTCTTCGTCACACACCGATAAATGATGGAAGGGCGGGAACACGAAGTGAAATGTGGACAAGCAATGGTGAACAAAACGAGATATCTCGCTTGGGAAATTAAGGGGGTTGAGAGATGGTGGGGGGGAAGGGAGGGGGGAAATGATTGGAGCAAGCTGAGGGAGGAGCGCAATGCACTGCGAGGGAAGGGCGGGGCACAGCTGGAAAGGGGCGGGGCTTTATTATCGGACTCTTAAAATCATGCCAGACTTCAGTCTCTCAGGTGTGTTCCTTCCTCATTGATGGGAAATATGAAACCATTTTAAACAAGCGGTAACCAGTAAGTAGTGTAAACTTTTACATTGCATATAGAGACCACCAGATGTGAAGTGTGAAGGAAGCTTCCGAAGTCAGACGACATGTGATAAACAACTCTTGCTAATGATAAATGGCGGAAACCAAACGCTGTTCTTCCCTCCTGTGGGATATTAATTGAATGTAAAATGTAAATGGCCTGCCATCCACGGGCCGGTTAAATTCACGAAGTCATATCTATTGGGGACTCTTAAATAAATAAATAAAACCGACCCTTGCTTAATAAATTGCACTAGAAAAGTGTGTGTGTGTGTGTGTATTTGGTGTGTGTGTGTGTATTTGGTGTGTGTGTGTGTGTGTGTGTGTGTGTATATATATATATATGAATATTTGTGTGTGTGTGTGTGTGTGTGTGTGTGTGTGTGTGTGTGTGTGTGTGTGTGTGTGTGTGTGCATTTGGTGTGTGTGTGTGTGTGTGCATGTGTTTGTGCGTATGTGTATGTGTATGTGTATGTGTGTGCGTATGTGTATGTGTGTGCGTATGTGTGTGTGTGTGTGTGTGTGTGTGTGTGTGTGGCGTGTGTGTGCATGTGTTTGTGCGTATGTGTATGTGTATGTGTGTGCGTTTGTGTATGTGTGTGTGTGTGTGTGTGTGTGTGTGTGTGTGTGTGTGTGTGTGTGTGTGTGTGTATGTGTGTGTGTGTGTGTCATTGGCAATTATCGAGTGTGTAAGGAAAGTTATAAATATATGATAATACATTAAATCCTATAGCAAGTAAAGTAGGAATAAATGATGTAGCATTGATGGGTTGACTGACTGCCTGGACACAACTGAGGTTGTGGATCTACCGTGTACCATCTATTGATGTGGATCCATGATCGAGGTTGTGGATCCGCCGTTGGGAGAGGTCCTGGGCTGAAAGGATCGAAACCTCGAGGAAGAACGGTGCCCAGCTGATGATCCGTGCAGTCGGGAAACTAATCAATTGCTTCCAGGTTAAGCTTCTTGCTTTGGGTAGAGGAACTATGTTTGAGGTTTACAATTTCAATAAAGTTGAATATGGGATGTTGTGAAATTAACATCATTTACAGCAATCCTCAAAATTATTTATATTTAAGTCTAGGAACAACCGATACTGTACAATTAATTAAGTGTGTGTGTGTGTGTGTGTGTGTGTGTGTGTGTGTGTGTGTGTGTGTGTGTGTGTGTGTGTGTGTGTCGTTATCTATATATCCGGGTCTCAGAAGGTGGAACTGAGTCTCTCCATGTCTCGTAGTATCCATCTCCGATTTGATGAGGGATCTGATCATGATTCATGGACCAAGTTGTGAAGTTTTCTTGTTCTCAAAGTTTTGTTTCGAGCGCTCTATTGAGAATTATCACCGAGCCCCGGACTGCAGCCTCCAACTGCAGTTCGTTTGTAGCAACGCTGTCGTGTAATGCCAAATTTTGAGGCACTGGAACCCTGTAAAAATGGCGGCCTTGACATCATCACCAGATCTACCTTCACATCAAGTTTTAACATGACACTAACCATTTGAGTTCCCAAAATGAGTGGCATGAAAAATACACATTTTACCATGATAAATGAAAGCCGTACAGTAACACTCATACGTAATCTCACAATTCAGAATCCCCTTTTTAAGAAAAAGTCAAGTTACTTAGTCTCTGCAGTCTAACCACCGTTTTTCGACAAAGCTATGTATAATTTAAGAAATAAAGAGAAGTTTAATGTTTTTTTGTATTTAATACCACTAGTACACCCGCTCACTAAAGGAGCGGCAGGAAGGGTCATTCCTCTTTGGGGTATATAGATTACAGACGATCTATGGTTGGGTATCAAGAACATTGGGTGTGTATTTATTAGTCCCCTCCCAGTGTACACCGGAGGGGACTATAGGTTTGCACTCCGTCCCTCCGTCTGTCAGTCAGTCTGTCAGTCTGTCAGTCTGTCAGTCTGTCAGTCAGTCTGTCAGTCTGTCAGTCTGTCCGTCCGTCACGCAAAGAACAGTTTTCCGGACTTTTTTTCTAAACTCTTAATGCTAATGATTTCAAACTTGGTACATGGTTTCCTCATGATAAGTTACAGATCAAGTTCGAACTTCACAACGTTTCGATAATTTTTGACAAAATTATGGCACTTTGAACTTTGGTAATTTCCCCAACAGTTTTCCGGACGACAGACTGCCAGTAGGGGACATGTATTGTAGCGCAATACTCAGAATGCTTGTTTACCAAGTTTCTTGTGGAGAGATCGCCAAGTGGTTAAAGCATTCGAGCATGGACTCCATTCAAAACCCTTGAGGAACTGCTCGCTTGGCAAGCGCTAGCTAGCTGCTTGGTAAATGAGCACAATCTGGGCTTCCTCCCTTTCAGTTTCATGTTAAACAGCAGGAGCAAGTTTCAAAAGTTCACTACGAAAAACGCCACGTTAGCGGCAGGAAGGGCCGTGTTATTAACCCAACCCTTGCGGGGTATAGAGAGTACTGTAGATCTTCGCTCAGTTCTGGAAGTAAAACTTACCTCACGGATGTATGGATTCCTCCAAATTTCTTCATTTAGTGTTATAAACAGCATTAGCGACTGCTTAAAAAGCTAATCATACGTGTTTGTGGTTTATAATATTTTTACCTCCGGTCGAGGTCGTTGCTCCCACGAAAACGCCATGATAAGCTATTTTCAACGTTGCCTTGACGTTTGTTCAAGTAGGAAAAACCCTTTGGGGAGGTGGGATATTATTGGAATTAATATTGTTTTGTAATAACATTAATATTATGCTATTATCATTAGTTTTGCTATTAGAAGCGGCCTTGGAAAATGCCACAATAAAGCTAACTTAACATCGATATCCACCTCAACATACAACCCAATTGATGGCAATGGCGGGTAAAACCCGCTCGGGAGAAAAAAAAACCTTTGGGGAGGGGGGCAAATGAATGCGCGACAACCTTCATTGTGTAACCCTTAGTCATCCTGCCAAGTTTGGTTGAGATTGGATAAGTAACGACGGAATGTATCGCGGTCAAAAAATTCATCAGACAGACAGACACCAAATTGCGTATTTTAGTATGATGTGGTAATGGCTGATATGATGGCTTTGAGATACGGTCACGTGAAAAAGTAAGTACACCCCATGTAAAGTTTTGACTTTTTCAACATATTTCAACATACAGCTATTTCATCTTCATTTCAACAATATTGATAGATAAAGGTGATATAATATAACAAATATCATGAAACATTTACATTTTGTAGTCCATTGTATAATTTAAATAAACATGAATGCAAATTTCGCATGTGGAAAAAGTAAGTACACCCTTGGCTGCAATAGGTGGTATTGCCCGCTATGGCAGAAACAACCTCAAGTAGGCATTTCTTATAACTGTCTACGAGTCTCTGACATCGCCTGGGAGAAATTTTTGCCCACTCCTCCATGCAGAATTCTTTCAGCTGCGCGATGTTTGAGGGGTTTCTTGCATGCACAGCTCGTTTCAAATCCCCCCACAGCATCTCGATGGGATTTAGATCCGGGCTTTGACTTGGCCATTCCAGAACCCTCCATTTCTTTCTTTTTAGCCATTCCTTGGTGGATTTACTGGTATGTTTAGGGTCATTGTCATGTTGCAAGGTCCACTTTTGGTTGACCTTCAACTTTCCAACAGATGGCCTCACATTATCCTCAAGCACCCTCTGGTACAATGAAGAATTCATAGTGGATTATATGACGGTGAGCTGCCCAGGCCCTGATGCAGCAAAGCTGCCCCAAACCATAATATTTCCAACACCATGCTTTACAGTTGGTATCAGGTTATTGTGGTCAAATGCTGTCTTTGGTTTTCGCCAAACATGTCTCTGGTACTGTGGCCAAATAGCTCTACCTTTGACTCATCTGTCCAGAGCACATTGTTCCAGAAGTGCTGGCCTTGCCGAGGTGTTCATTGGCAAACTTTAGTCTTGCCCTGATGTTCTTTCTGGACAGCAAAGGTTTCCTCCTGGCACACCTCCCAAGTAGATCAAATTTGTGTAGCCTCTTTCTAATGGTAGACTCATGCACTTTGACATCAACCGTGGCAAGAGCTACCTGGAGGTCCCGTGATGACATTCTGGGGTTCTTAGAGACTTCTTTCAGCATATTGTGGTCTGCTCTCGGGCCAAACTTGCTGGGGCAGCCTGGCCTGAACAAGTTGGCAGTTGTTTGGAATCTTCTCCACTTGTAGATGATCTTCCGGACAGTCGAATGATTGATTTCAAATTGTTTGGAGATCTTTTTAAATCCCTTCCCAGACTCGTAGGCATCTATAACCATCTTTCTGAAGGCCTCAGAGAGGTCTTTTGATCTAGGCATGGTGACGCTGCACACTTCAACAACAAAGAGCAAACCAAACTAAATGTCTGAGTTTTAAATAAGACATGTTCCTCCAAGATCCTCTCTAACGATGTTTTAATCATTTGCACCTGAGCTGGTGCACCAGATTCTAATTTTAGGTATTTGAAGTAGTGATAAATGTCGGGGTGTACTTACTTTTTCCACATGCGAAATTTGCATTTATGTTTATTTAAATTATACAATGGACTATAAAATGTAAATGTTTCATGATATTTGTTATATTATATCACCTTTATCTATCAATATTGTTGAAATGAAGATCAAGTAGCTGTATGTTGAAATATGTTGAAAAAGTCAAAACTTTACATGGGGTGTACTTACTTTTTCACGTGACTGTATGCACACTTGTCTGTAAGGTGTCTGGTCTGGATTAGAATCGAATCCAGACCCAGTTAAAAAAAACTGTCATGCTGGTGTTTCACAGGCTGGGTGATTCATCAATGTGTGTGTGTGTCATATGTCATATGTCATATGTGTTCCACATGTGTGTGTGTCATATGTTTCACAGGCTGGGTGATTCATTAATGTGTGTGTGTGTGTGTGTGTCATTCCTCAGGTGGATGTTAAATTGGGTGCTCCATCTGCCGGTATTTGTTCTTTAGTTTTCTTTCACATTAGTTGGTGTCTTTCTTGGAATTGATGAAACAAGAAAGAGTGTTGGGACCGGATACATATCTGAGAATATTGAAGATGTCAGAGCAGCTCGGCATGATGTTGACATATGTAACATTATGCTTATCTGCTCTGATAACCTGAGTTTGTCAATGGTTTATTATAGGTTCCGACAGGAGGTGGCTCGTACTTTCTGCTTCTACCTTGCACAACCTACACTGGTCCGATTGACTCAATTCCGCCATATTTTTAAACCTATTGGTGTATTGTCCTTGGTATTGGCCATTAATAATGATTCTTCTCTGTCCCAGTTGAGCTGACCTCTTCTTTGCCATTCCAGTGATCCTTCTTTGTCTATACCCAATCTGTCCAACTCTTTTTACCTCAGCCACCGAAGGTGGATGGAGGTTATGTTTTCACCCCTGTTTGTGTGTCTGTTTGTCTGTCATTGAACAAGATATCTCAAAAAGTTGTGGACAGAATCGGATGAAATTTGTCAGGGAGGCAGAGTATGTGACAAGGACGAAATTATTAGATTTTGGTGAAGATCTGGATTCGGATCCGGCTAGTCTAATTTTTAAAGGGGATTCTTCACCATTACGACATTATGCCAAAAACGATACATAGCAGGATATCTTAAAAAGTTATGGAGGGATTTGGACGAAATTTGTTGGACAGGTTGTGTGTTTGACAAGGACTAATCGATTCGATTTTGGTGAAGATCTGAATATGAATTCGGATACGAGAATTATTTAATTTTAAAGTGATACTTCACCATTGAGGGATCTGGCGAAAAGCGATATATAGCATGATATTTAAAAAAGTTATGGATGACATTACTAAACTAGGTGAATGAGTTGGTTCGGTGACAAGAACACGCTGATTAGATTTTGATTCAGGTCCGAATCCAGATCCGGCATATCATTGGGATACAAAACAAACTGTTCAGCCTGGCGGAGGTATGTGCTCTACCGAGTGTCGTTCTCGTTTATATTGTCCTGCACTTTTGTCATTTTCCCAGTTGTTTGTGTATATCTGTTGATATTTCGTTTTATATTTTTATTTTGCCTTTTTAAAAATCGTTGCGGCTGTATTCGTTGCTGTTTCGGTTTCATGTTCGACATCTTCTATTCACACATGTCTTTGGATTTATTTTGCTAGGTGGGCTAGGAATCCCTTTTCTTTTCTGTTGTCTTCGTATTCGCTTTCAAATTGGATTCGGTAGTCTGTTGAGCTTTTCACTTATTCGGCCAATCGTACTGTTGTCATTCTGTACACTTGGTTGAGATCCATCAGGCCGCACCTCCTTCTCATCTCGGCAGGTACATTCTCGGGATGCATTGATTTTTGAAGAACATTTTGTGGATTGGTGGAGGAGTTACCTTCTTTTGATATATAGTTTGTTTTCCACTTGTGGACAGTTTATTATTCTGCAGCTATATTGGAACACCGGTACTGCGAGTTGGTTTAATGCTTTGATTTTGTTTCTTGGGCAGAGCTTTCTTTGCAGGAAATTTTAGAGGGTGTTGGCATGTGATGGCCTATTCGTAAAAAGACCTCATGGGTTCATTAACATCCACCATTGAGTGCATGTAAATGGTATACCCTGCTCTGACATAAGCCACAAGAACGTGGGAATAGTTGCGGCCATTAAATAACAAGATTGATGCAACCTTTGGCTAATACAGTATATAATATTAGGTTGCAACTTGAGAACACTCAAAGACAATTGAGTGCGCTACCTCTGACTCGAGAGTTGACGAGATGTGTTAGGTTGATCGTAGTTTACGAGACTCTTTCATTTTATTGTAATTTGTGAAGCTTTTAGCTGCACACACATCATTGGTTTTTGTTTCCATGTTAAACTGTTTGTCCCAGTGATGATCATGGAAGCCCGTTTATGTCTCCATTACAAAGGCACCCTTGTTTGGGAACCGTTCCCACAACATTGCTATTTTGCTCTTGCTGTATGACAGGTGGCTCCATGTTGTTGAAACCACAATTGCCATTGATTCATTTCCGGCAAAGATAGTCTGAGGATGTTTTGGATCATGTCACGGGATCTTTCGCCATTCATTGTTGGAGTTTCACCTTCATCATCCTCGCAAAAAGTACGGATCAATGATTTGTTTGCCATAATTCCACAGAGCACACTGGTGTACACTCCATGGGTTTTCTGAAGCCCACATCCGACAGTTGTGCTTTTATCTCTGACTCCAAAGGTGGACAGTGGTTGTTTTCAACCCTATCTGTCTGTCTGTCTGTCTGTCTGTGAACAGGATATCTCAAAAGGTTGTGGACGGATTCGGATGAAATTTGGTGGAGAGGTTGGGTATGTGACAAGGATTGAATGATTCGATTTTGGTGAAGATCCAGATCCGGATCTGGATCCAATAATTTTTAAATGATTCTTCACCATTGAGATATGAGGCAAAAAACGGGGAGGTGATGTCGTCACCCCTGTCTGTCTGTTACTTGCAAAATCGAAGATTCTTCAAGTATATTGGTTGGTCTTGTTTGTTTGTTAACAGTATATCTCAAAAAGTGGTGGATGGATTCTGACAAAATTTGGTGGAGAGGTTGGGTGTGTGACAAGGGCGAAATTATTAGATTTTGGTGAAGATTCGGATATTAATACGATAATGGTTTATGTGATGCTTCACCATTGAGAAATAGGGCAAAACTATATACAGCACGATATCTCAAAATGTTGTGGACAGATTCAGACGAAAGTTGGTGGAAAGGTTGGGTGTATGTGAAGGACACATCGATTCAATTTTGATGAATATTCGAATACGCATCTGGATACGAGAATTTTAATTTATTTTAGTGATTCTTCACCATTGATTGATATCACTAAAAACGATATATAGCATGATATTTCAAAAAGTTATGAATGACTTATGACAACACTATTTGGGATGAGTTAGTTACGTGACAAGAACAAGCAAATTAGATTTTGGTTCAGGTCTGGATCCAGATCCCCCATCAGTGGGATACAAAACGTAAGCTGTTCAGCCTGGCGGAAGTATGATCTCCACCAAGTGGCGTTCTTGTTTACGATCTGTTATCCTGTCTACCCATGACGTTTATGTCCATAATTACCCTACACACGCAAAGTGAAATGTGGGGTTAAACAAATGGTTCGCTTCTGTCCATCTCCCTCTCTCTTCTCTCTTTCTCTCTCTCACCCTCTTTCTTCTACATTCCCGGTATGATTGTGGCACGTGTGTCCTGTGCATAGCTAAATAAGAATGCTTAAGGGAATCTTTACATGCTATGGAATAATTGCTTTTTTGTGTCTCTGCCTACTTCTTCTCCATTGGTTAGACATAGCGTGTGTAACAAATAGACGGAAAGTTGTGCCGTATTTATTCACTCCATTAGATAGCCGACCTCCCACCACAGTTTTACTCGACCGTACATAATAAGTAGACAGGGTGGGGATTCGAGAGCGCAGTCCCCCAGTTGAGATAACTAGGTCACCAGGTAAGGTAACGCAACACTGGGCGTGATGACCCTGCTAGATCTAGTTGCCCCATCCAGCATCCGCATGGATACGTCTTGAACTATACAGCTTTACATGCATACTTCTCAAACTCCAAGGTAGTGCATAGATGAAAACTGGGTGTTTGGGTGTGTTGGAACACCCTTTTTGAAGATGATCAATGGGGTGCTCAGAACAAAAACAAACAAAAAAAAACCCCTTCCAAAAATGGTGGTGTGTCATCTTGGTCAGCCATCTGTGACATTGTTGGGTTCTTAAGCCGCCATTTTATTTTGGCCTATTGAAATGTGCCTTGGCATGGAAACACTATTTACTCTCACGGACTAATTAAAGCATATATTCAAAATCTGTATTCGGATTTGAGATTCGGATCCTGTAGACTAAATAAGTATCGAAATCTGGAATGAAATCTGAAAAAGGTAAAAACATTAGCCATTCTTATAACTAACTGTATTTATGTAAGCAAGGCAGTTCTCCTTTTGCACTGTTGTCCTCCAATTCACACCTCCATAAGACAGGGTATTTTTTCAAGTTGCAAAAAAACAAAAACATTTTCTCATTCCCTGCGTTTTGGCAAAATATTCCGCGCAGATCTTCTTCAAACTCAACGAGAAACTTTTTATTCAAACTCGGAAAACATTACACAGACTCTGCATCTGATAATTCTTCTTCTTCTTCTTCAAACTCAGAAAACATTACAGAGAAACTCAGCCACTGAAAATTTTCTTCAAAATCGGAAAGGATTATGGAGAAACTCAGTTATACCTGGGGTGAGTCATCATAAGTCTGAGGTCACGATTTCACTGTTTACACAAGATTTGTTCATACCATTCACCAGGGTGAGCCACAGTCCCCAGGAATAATAACATATTATGATAATAATAATAATAATAATTCATTTATTTTGTATAGCGCTTTTCCAGAAGCCCAAAGGCGCTTTGACAGAGTGGAAAACATAATGCATAACAATACATGAAAACAACAATTGCAAAAAGACAAGAATCAATAGGGAAATATTTAAAGCAAAAGGAGGGAGAAGGAGAAGAGATAGTCAGGGGTTAAATGCTGTGGGTTGAATGTGGCTCACTCACCACATTCAAAACATCACTAAAGACCCACCTGTTCAACACTGCATTCAACATTCAACCCACAGCATTTAACCCCTGACTATCTCTTCTCCTTCTCCCTCCTTTTGCTTTAAATATTTCCCTATTGATTCTTGTCTTTTTGCAATTGTTGTTTTCATGTATTGTTATGCATTATGTTTGCCACTCTGTCAAAGTGCCTTTGGGCTTCTGGAAAAGCGCTATACAAAATAAATGAATTATTATTATTATTATTAAATGCTGTGGGTTGAATGTTGAATGCAGTGTTGAACAGGTGGGTCTTTAGTGATGTTTTGAATGTGGTGAGTGAGGAGGAGTCTCTGATGGTGTGAGGTAGTGAGTTCCAGAGGGTGGGAGCAGCGATGGAGAAGGCCCTGTCCCCCCAGGATCTGAATTTGGTCCGGATGGAGGGAGTCAGGAGGTTGGTACCAGCAGAGCGGAGGTTGCGGGTGGGAGTGTGTCTGGAGAGGAGGTCAGCCAGGTAGGATGGGGCCAGTTTATGGAGGGCTTTGTATGTCAAGAGGAGGATTTCGTACTGGATTCTCTGGGGGATGGGGAGCCAGTGAAGCTTGTAAAGGACGGGGGTGATGTGGTCACGGGTCCGGGAATGGGTGAGTAGACGGGCAGCGGAGTTCTGAATGTATTGGAGTTTATTGGTGATTTTTGAGGGTGAACCATAGAGGAGGCTATTGCAGTAGTCCAGACGGGAGGTGATGAAGGCGTGGTTGAGGGTTTCTGCAGCCGTGGAGGAGAGGGATGAGCGGAGACGGGCAATGTTTTTCAGGTGAAAGAAGGCTGACTTTGTGATCTGTTTAGTGTATTTGTCGAAGGAAAGGGTTTGGTCAAAGATGACGCCAAGATTCCGGATGTGAGGGGAGGTGGATACTGGGATACCGTCGATGTTGAGGGCAAAGTTATGGGTTGATTTTGTGAGCGTTTTTGGGCCAATGATGATTATTTCAGATTTATCACAGTTAAGCTTGAGGAAGTTGATTTGAAGCCAGGATTTTATTTCAGTGATGCAGTTTGTCAGGATAGAGTGGGTGTCGGTGGAGACGGACTTGGTGGAGATGAAAAGCTGGATGTCATCGGCGAAGCAGTGGAATTGGAGACCATGACGGCGGATTAAGTGACCGAGGGGGGACAGGTAAAGGATGAAGGGGAGGGGGCCAAGAACTGAACCTTGGGGGACACCTTGGGGGAGGGGAGCAGTGGGGGATTTGCAGTTATTGATGGAGATGAACTGGCGTCTGTCAGAGAGGTATGATTTAATCCAAGAGAGGGCAGTGCCGGTAACATTAAAGGTGGATTCAAGTCGGGTGAGGAGGATGGTGTGATCGATGGTGTCAAAGGCAGCGCTGAGGTCGAGGAGGACGAGAATGTTGAGGTTGCCAGCGTCAGAGGAGAGGAGAAAGTCGTTGGTGATTTTGAGGAGAGCAGTTTCCGTACTGTGGTTGGAGCGGAATCCGGATTGGAATGTTTCATACAGGTTATTGGCAGAGAGATGATGTTTGAGTTGAGTGGCTACAGCGCGTTCCAAAACTTTTGACAGAAAGGGTAGGTTGGAGATGGGTCTGAAGTTGTTTAGGGTGTCAGGGTTTCGACCAGGTTTTTTTAGAATGGGGGTAACAGCAGCAATTTTGAGGGAAGGTGGGACGATGCCTGTAGACAGGGAGGAGTTTATTGTTGCAATGATAAGTGGAGAGAGAGCAGGGAGGGAGGCCTTGACAAAGCTGGAGGGGATGGGGTCAAGAGTGCAGGTGGCAGTTTTCATTCCTATGAGGAGTTCAGAGAGGTCAGTAGGGGAGATTGGGGAGAACCGAGACAGGGGATGGCAGGACAAGGGGGGGCAGGTGGTTGGAGGGGGAGCGGGTGCGGCGGTGGTCAAGCTGTTGTACAACAACATGCATTTTAAGGCCATTTTCCCTGCTAGAGTGGGGGTTAGCCTTGCGGTCCCCATGACAATCTTCTCCATTTTGCCCTATTTTCTGCATCTCTCCTTGTTAACCCCCTTGCCCGCATTTCTTCTTCCACCATCTTTAGCCAAGTCTTTCTCGGTCTTCCCCGTCCTCTACTTCCTTCTACATCAATTTCCATCACTCTTCTCAACCAGTCACTTTCATCCTTCCTCAACACATGACCAAATCATCTCAGCCTGTTCCTCTTCACAGCATCAATCACAGGCAATATTCCCATCATCTTTCGCAATTCATCATTTGTCTTCATTTGTCTTCATTTGTAGATGTTGTCAATTTTGCGTTGGAAGAAAGAGAGGAAGGAGATGCAGTTGTCTACTGTGAATGACTGGGTGGTGGTGTTCAGGGGCCGGAGGAGTTTGTTTATTGTCGAGAAGAGTGCTTTTGGGTTTCCGGAGCCAGAGTGGATAATTTGAGAGTAGTAGGCGGAGCGGGCGCGGGAGAGGGCATCTTTGTAGTGTTGTAGGTGGTCCTTGTAGGCTTGGGAGTGAACTGTGAGACCCGTTTTATTGCGGAGTCTTTCAAGTTGGCGAGCACGAGTTTTCATCAGGCGGAGTTCAGGGGTAAACCAGGGAGCAGAATGGGTGAAAGAAACTGTTTTGGTTTTTACAGGCGCAAGCTGGTCAAGGCAGGAGGAGAGAGTGTGGTTGTAGTAGTCAGTGAGGTCGGAAGGGGTGTGGAGGTCAATGAAGGGAGAAGTGGACATTTTTTCAGAGAGGGTGGATGAGAATGAGGTAGGTGAAAGAGCGTTTAGCTTACGGAAGTTGATAGTGCGATAACGCCTTGGTGTTGGGGCGGGGATGTTGATGGTCAGAGTGATGGCTAAGTGGTCAGAGAGGGTGAGGTCGGAGCCAGAGAGATGGTGCAAATTTAATCCAGTGGAGCAGACAAGGTCCAAAATGTGACCACGGATATGGGTAGGAAAGTCGACATGTTGAGTGAGGTTAAAGCAGGTGAGTAAATCAGTGAAGTCAGTGGTTATTGTGGAGTCAGTGGAGTCCATGTGGCTATTGAAATCACCAAGGAGGAGGATTGAGGGGGAGAGGGAACATAGCTGGGTCAGAAAGTAGGAGAAGTCAGACAGGAATGATGGGTGTGGTTTGGGAGGGCGGTAGACGACAGCCATGACTGACTGCGTGCGACCAGAGAGTTTAAAAGCCAGGTGTTCAAATGATGGAGCAGATGAGATGGAGATGAGGTTGGTCTTGATGTCTTGACGGTGGATAACGGCAATTCCACCACCTCGGCCCTCCGAGCGTGGTTTATTGACGTAGGAATATCCATTGGGTGTGGTGAGGTTGAGTGTGTAGTAGTCCAGTGGTTGTTGCCAGGTTTCGGTGAGACAGAGAAAGTCCAGTTTGTTATCCAGGATGTATTCGTTCAGGATGAGGCATTTGTTGTTGAGGGACCGGGTGTTGAACAGGGTGAGCTTGATGTTGTTTTGAACAGCAGGGATGAATTCAGGTGATTTAGCCAGGGTTCGTAGGCAGGAGGTGCGATCGTGTGCGTTGCTGTGACCAGGTGCGCTGGGACGAAGAGTGAGAGTGCGCTGAGCCGACCAGAGGACGGGGATGGAGTGAGCTGATTGCAAATAAACAAACTTACGACCGGAGCCACGGTGAATGTACCTGGGTCGTCGGAGGAGTCCATTTGATTTGATGGCAGAGATGCATGATGGGGTGGAGCGGGTATTGAGCAGAAGGAGCCTTGCGGCGGAGTACCGCAGAGCCATGCCAGGTAGGAGCAGAGAGACGAGACGAGGCCAAGGTTGAGGAGGTGAAACAATGGTCCCAACCCACGAGAGCGGGCCCGAGGAAACGAAGGAGCCAGGTAGGTGAAGCCAGGAGCAGAGCCGGGACCAAGCAGAGGGCAGGCAGGAGCAAAGAGACGATCACGAGGCCAAGGTTGATCACGGCAAAGCGGCAAATGCAGCGGCAATCGATCGCCGCCGCTACAAATCTAGATCACGGTGGGAAACCGCCACCAAACCGCTGCGATGGTCACAACCCACGAGAGCGTGCCCGAGGAAACAGCGAGCAGGCGAAGGAGCGGGGCAGGCGAAGTAGGGAGCAGAGCCGGGGCTATGCAGAGGGCAGACTCAATGGCCAAAAAATCCGCACGACCACCAAAAAAGAAAGCAACTGACAGTGGCCCGGTCGAAGAAGCGGCGAGCATGTGACGCCTGCGTCCTCTTCATACTGGACCGGAAGCAGAAGCCAGCGGAAGCCATTCCTTTACTGTGGAATTATTGACATACTGTGGCCCTCGAGATTCTTCTGTTGTCGTATGCACCGACGAGGAAGGCACCGGCTCCCTGAATCAGTGTGCCAATGAGAATCACCGCCCGACAGGGCCCGCAAGCACACCTGCCGGCCGCCGGGGCACACCTGCCGGCCGCCGGGGCACCCCCGAGCTTTGGAAGCCCGGGCGGCAAGCTCGGTCAGGGACTGTCGCCCGCACAGTTCCAGTGTGCCCGAGGACGACGACTGACGAGTATGATAATAACAGTTATACATAACAAGAGTAATAATAACATATTACAGTAATACAACAATCTATAATAACTAGAACTGCCACTTTAAAACTGCTGGCAGTGATGACCGGTTTACTCGCACCCACTTTTGATACAACCCCACTTTTGATACAACCCCACTTTTGATACAACCCCACTTTTCATACAACCCCACTTTCATTGGACATGCTTTGACACAACCCCCTTGGATACAACCCCGATATACACACACACACACACACACACACACACACACACACACACACACACACACACACATCCCCCCTACCCCCACCCCCACACCCCCCACACCCCTCCCCCCACACGCACACCCCTCCAAACACACACACCAACCCCCCACACACCCCCCCCCACACACACACACATCCCCCCTACACACACACACACACACACACCAACACCCCCCCCACACACACACACACACACACACACACACACACCCCACACCCAACACACACACATATCCACACACACACACACACACACACACAAAGACCTGCACACCCCTTCCCCCACACGCACATACATATCCAGACAAACGCACATCCCCCCCGCCCCCCCCCCCCCCACACACACACACACATCCCCCCCCCACACACACACACACACATTCCCCCTGCCCCCCACCAACATACACACACATACAGACACACACACAAACACGTGCACACCCCACCCACATACACACACACAAACACATGCACACATCCTCCCACCCCAACCCCCAACACACACACACACACACACACACACACACACACACACACACACACACACATACACACACATACACACACACACACACACACACACATCCCCCCTACCCCCACCCACACCCCTCCCCCCAAACACACACCCCTCCAAACACACACACACACACACCAACCCCCAGGCGGTGTCCGTCCATCCGTCTACTCCATAACTCCAAAATCATGAAACCTAGCGGCCCCAAACTTTGCTTGCATACACCTGGACCTCCAACAGATTGCAATGATGAAAACTGGGTGTTTGGGTGTGTTATAATGTAGCGACCCATGGGTCCCCCAAAGCTCGAGACCAGCAACAGAATCTCCTGGCCCAAGCCGGTGACGTAACCGGCGGCCAAACCGTGGCGCCGAGGTTATAATCCTTTGCACCTGTCGGTCACATGACCACCAAAGCGTGCCTCGCCTGAGAGGCGGGGCTTTGGTTATGATGTATGCTTTTTGGTTTGGATATATATATGCGAACCCGATAAACGGGCTTTCAGAGTTCCCGAGATGATTATACAATAAACATCTTCTCGGACGAGTTTGTGTCTTGTCCGTCACTTCGTCCGTCTCAAGCAGGAGCGGTGCTCCTTCACTGGTGACCCCGAGTTTACGACACGCGATGGACACGGCAGTGTCCCTCAAACTGCCCACTTTCTGGGAAGCACATGCCGCCGTCTGGTTCGCTCAGGCGGACTCCCAGTTCGCCCTGCGTGGCATTACGGAGGACACCACGAAATACCATTACGTGGTCGCCGCACTCGGCTCCGTGACCGCCGCCTGCTGCCTGAGCCTCCTCCAGAGCCCGCCCGCTGACGGCAAGTACGACGCCATCAAGGCACTTCTTCTGGGCGCTTTCGCCCTCTCCCCGGCTGAACGCGCACGACGCCTGCTCGACCTTCCTGAGCTCGGCGATACGCGCCCATCCGAACGTATGGACTACATGCTCGCGTTGCTCGGCGAGCATCCCTCGGATTTCCTTTTCCAAGAGCTTTTTCTCCGCCAGCTCCCGGCCCAGGTCCGGGTCGCCCTAGCAAGCACGACCATCACGAACCCCCGCGACCTCGCCAGGGAGGCCGACAAGATCGATTCGGCAAGCCAGCTCATCGGAGCGGCGAGCCAGCTCGTCGGGGTGGCTGCCGGGAGCCCGCCCGCCGCCCAGTCGGCGCCCGCGGCGCAGTTTCCCGCCCACCCGCCCGACGCCCGCGACGCAGCTTCCTTCCCGGAGGCCGCCGGGCCGGCGCGACTGGCAGCGGCGACGCCGCGTCACCCGGTCCCGACGCGTCGACCGGAGCCCCCGCCAGACCCGGCCTGGTGCTATTTCCACGCCAGGTTCGGGCGGCAGGCCCGATCATGTCGACCCCCGTGCACGTTCGGCAAGTCGGGAAACGGTCGGGCCGGCGCTCACTACCAGCCATGAGCACCGGCCGTTCCGGAAACCTGCTATTCATCGCGGACCAAGCGTCGGGGCGGCGTTTTCTCTGCGACACCGGCGCTTAGCTGAGCATCATTCCCGCTTCGGCGGAGGACAGGCAGGCCGCCATTTGCGGCCCCTCCTTAATCGCGGCCAACGGCTCCGCCATCCGCACCTTCGGCCCACGCACCGTCGCCCTCCGCTTCGGCAGCCAGCTCTTTCGCTGGGAGTTCGTGACGGCGGACGTCCCCATGGCTTTGCTCGGGGCCGATTTCCTTTGCGCCCATGGGCTGCTGGTCGACGTTAAACGTCGGCGTCTCGTCAACGCCAAAACTTTCAGCTCGCTGGCGGGCGCCTTGAGCCGTTCCGCGCCCACCGAGCTTTCCTGCATCCTCCCGTTGGCAGATGACGTCGCGCGTCTCCTCGCGGAGTTCCCGGCCCTCACGCGACCGACGTTTTCAGCCGTCGTGGTGCGTCACGGCATCGAGCATCACATTCCCACTACGGGCCCGCCGGTGTACGCCCGAGCTCGCCGTCTCGACCCAGCCAAACTCGCCGTCGCCAAGGCCGAGTTCGCCGCGCTGGAGCGCCTCGGCATCGTGCGGCGCTCCGACAGCGCCTGGGCCTCGCCGCTGCACATCGTCCCGAAGCCGGGGGGCGGATGGCGGCCATGCGGCGACTACCGCCGCCTCAACGATGCCACTACTCCCGACAGGTACCCCGTCCCGCACATCCAGGATTTTTCCGCCCAGTTGGCGGGGCGGACCATTTTTTCAAAAGTGGACCTGATTCGGGGGTACCACCAGGTGCCCGTCCGCCCGGCCGACATCCCGAAGACGGCCGTTATTACACCTTTCGGCCTCTTCGAATTCCTCCGGATGCCCTTCGGCCTCAAAAACGCGGCACAGGCGTTCCAGCGCCTGATGGACGGCGTGCTGCGCGACTTGCTGTTCCTCTTTACCTACCTGGATGACATCCTCGTCGCCAGCACGTCCAGAGCCGAGCACCTCCTCCACCTCCGGACGCTGTTCGGCCGCCTCAGCGAGCACGGCCTGATCGTCAACCCGGCTAAATGTCACTTTGGTGCGGCGACGATCGACTTTTTGGGCCACCACATCACCCGGAACGGCGCCGTACCGCTACCGGCCAAAGTCGAGGCCATCGCCGCTTTCCCGCGCCCCCGCTCCGTCAAGGCGCTGCAGGAGTTCCTCGGGATGGTGAACTTTTACCACCGCTTCGTGCCCTGAGCTGCGCAACTCATGCGGCCCTTGTACACCGCCCTCCGCAGACAGCCGGCGAAGCGCGACGTCGTCTGGTCCACGGACATGGACGCTGCTTTCACCGGCACGAAACGGGCCCTCGCCAACGCCACGCTGCTGGCCCACCCGGTACCCCATGCTCCCATCGCCCTCACCACGGACGCCTCCGACTACGCCGTAGGCGCGGTTCATGAGCAATGGGTAAACGGGGCCTGGCAGCCGCTCGCGTTCTTCAGCTGGCAACTCCTGCCCAACAAGTTGAAGTACAGCACTTTCGACCGCGAGCTCCTCGGGCTGTACCTGGCCGTCCGCCATTTTCGCCACCTCCTGGAGGGCCGCCCGTTCACGGCCTTTGTCGACCACAAGCCATAGATTTTCGCCATGGCCAAGGTCACGGAGCCGTGGTCGGCCCGCCAGCAGCGCCACCTCTCCGCCGTGTCGGAATACACCACGGACATCCGGCACGTCGCCGGAAAGGACAACGCCATGGCCGACTGCCTTTCTCGAGCCGGCGCCAACGCCATCCACCTCGGCGTCGATTTCGCCCTGATGGCGACGGACCAGGCCACCGACGGCACGGTGCAGGCGCTCCGGGCGGCGGACACGGGCCTCCGCTTGGCTGACGTCCCCTTCGCGGACACGGTCCTGCTTTGTGACGTCTCCCAAGGCCGACCTCGCCCCGTTGTGCCGGTCACCTGGCGGCGGCGCATTTTTGCTTCGCTCCACGGCCTCTCACACCCGGGCCGGAAGGCGTCCCAGAGGCTGGTGTCGGCACGTTTCGTCTGGCACAGGTTGCGACGGGACGTCCGCGACTGGGCCAACGCCTGCACACCCTGCCAGCGGGCCAAGGTCCACCATCACACCCAGGCTCCGCTGGCTCCTTTCACCGTGCCCGAGCGACGTTTCGACCACGTCCACGTGGACCTGGTGGGTCCCCTGCCCCCATCGCAGGGGTTCACCCACCTGCTTACCATGGTGGACAGGACCACCAGGTGGCCGGAGGCCATGCCCCTCGCCTCCACCACCACCGCCGACGTGGCCCAGGCGTTCATCGCCACCTGGGTCGTGTGTTTCGGTGCACCGGCGGACATCTCGTCGGACCGCGGCCCACAGTTCACATCCGAACTGTGGGGCGCGGTCGCCCGCATGTTAGGCGTTACCCTGCACCACACCACGGCCTACCACCCACAGGCCAACGGGTTGTGTGAGCGGTTCCACCGCTCCTTGAAGGCCGCACTCATGGCCGGCCTCCAGGACGCCGGCTGGGCCGACCGGCTCCCGTGGGTCCTTTTGGGCCTCCGCACGGCTCCAAAGGAGGACCTCCAGGCGTCCACCGCCGAGCTGGTGTACGGCCAGGCCCTCCGCGTCCCGGGCGAGTTCGTGCCCGACGCCACCAGCCCCTGGTCCGCCGCGCGCCAGCGCATGGACTTCCAGGAGGCCGCCCAACGTTTCGCCCCGGTGCCCACGTCCCGCCATGGCGACCCCCAATCCTACGTCCCCCCAGCACTCCGCATGGCGGAGTACGTCTTTGTGCGCCACGACGCGCACCGGGGGCCGCTCCGGCCACCATACGACGGACCCTTCCGGGTCCTACAATGGGACAACAAGTCCTTCGTCGTCAGCATCGGCGGCCGGGCGGACCGGATTTCGGTGGACCGCCTCAAGCCGGCCCACATGGACGTCGGCCAGCCGCCACGGCTGGCTCTCCCACCGCGGCGCGGCCGCCCCTCGTCCACTGCACACTGCACCCCCCGTCCGGCCACCCGCCACCACACCGGACCCTCCCCCCCCCCCCCCCCCCCGCGACCAGCCAGGGGTCGTTTCGGTCGGGTCATCCGGACCCCCTCAGGTTGACCTTCCTGGACCAAGTCGATTCTGGGGGGGCGTGTGTAGCGACCCATGGGTCCCCCAAAGCTCGAGACCAGCAACAGAATCTCCTGGCCCAAGCCGGTGACGTAACCGGCGGCCAAACCGCGGCGCCGAGGTTATAATCCTTTGCACCTGTCGGTCACATGACCACCAAAGCGTGCCTCGCCTGAGAGGCGGGGCTTTGGTTCTGATGTATGCTTTTTGGTTTGGATATATATATGCGAACCCGATAAATGGGCTTTCAGAGTTCCCGAGATGATTATACAATAAACATCTTCTCGGACGAGTTTGTGTCTTGTCCGTCACTTCGTCCGTCTCAAGCAGGAGCGCTGCTCCTTCAATAACACCTTTTTTGAAGATGATTAATGAGGTGCTCATAACAACAAAAAAAACCGATGTGGTGGCTTACCAATATGATAGTCCGCCATCTTGGTCAGCCCACTGCCAATCGCATCGCTGGGTTCTTAAGCCGCCATTTTGTTTCGGCCTACTCAAACGTGCCTCGTCTTGGAAACACGATCGATTAATTACTACATAATTGAAGCATATCATGAAAATCTGGATTCGGATATGAGGATTGGATTCTGTAGACTAAATAAATATGCAAATCTGGAGTGAAATCTGACAAAATGTACCATATTTAATGATTTTATAACTAAGTGTATATATGCATTTATTTAAGCGAGACTGTCATTCTCCTTTTGGGGTTAGTTATTTATTTATTTAATTTAATAATAATTTGAACTTAATTCATACTTCCATTGAATAGTGTGTCACTCCACTGTACCTGTGATCTGTTTTTAAAATTCCTTGGCCATTTCAACCAGAAGCAATCGGCTTGCTATCGCCTGCCAAGCCAGCCGTTCCTTATCACCCATTTCGTTGGAGTGCTTGCTTGAGTGCTTAAGGGTGTAGTACTGGTGAAAAATTGAGAAAACTACATAGGTACCTTTGAGAGGCCTTCACACAAAAACAAAGTCAAGTTAATATCTAATTTTCAGTTTTTCTTGAAAGATATAATCTTGGCTTTAACTCAGACCAGTTTCAACGCTTCTTTGTCATATTACATGCATATAATTTGCATAAATTAGACCGTCAATAAAAAACAAGCAAAAACAAAGAACACATTTCTACTTCTATCTTCTATGTCACCTATCATTCTTTTCACACAAAACTTGGTACATGTATTATACATGTGTTACTCTACTACCTGATGAGAGGATTTTGTGAAATTATGTCAAATGTTCACTAATTAGCTAATTATGCCAATTACCAGATAAAACTTGGTTGTCCTTCAATAAATCCACAATGGCTACTCCTATAAACAAAAGCCTTCATCATTTTAAAGGAAGTGATATTCTGAATATCCTGTCCAAATTTCAGCCCAAAAGAATGATGCAAATTTAAAGTTATAACAAATTTCATGCAAAATATTATATTTCTTGTAAATTGCGTGTAAAGATAACAATAATTAGGGGTACTTCTATGACCTCTAATAGCATGGTTCTTGTTTATAAGACTATATAGTGGGGCGGCTTAGCCCAAATATTCAAAATAATTGTGCATTTTGTGATACAAGCACCAAATTTGGCACAAATGTACATTAATATTGTTGCGGATATGGGACTTGGCCTCAATATCCGCTTGTAAATACTCCCCTATTTCCCCAATACTCCCCAACTATCCCCAATCCCCCATTCCCTAGTCCCATTGCCTGTAAATAACACTCTGTAGAACCGACCTTCCCCTTTTTCCCCCATTAAATGTCGTGCCCAGGTCCACCGCATCTCACGTAGACAACTTTCGGACATCTTGCTAGTTATTCTTAGTCTATGTCAGTTAAGGACTCGTTTCCATTAATTCTGACTCTTCGTTGCACCAGAATGTGATTGTATGGCACCAGTAGTGAGTTTAGGACCTCCCCATACCTCCTCCCATCTTCCCCATGAAACAACAACTACAACAACAACAACAACAACTACAACAACAACAACAACAACTACAACTACAACAACAGAGGAGATTGGGGGCGGCGCGGAGTGTGCGTGCGTCCTCACTGCGGCGTGGTTAGCCGCCATTGCCCATGCGCTCCACGGGGTTACCACGAAGGGGCCGGCTGTCAGCTCCTCGTCAGGGGCGGAGCCGGTAACCCCCCCGCACCCAATAAGAAGGGCGGACCGATTCCATCTGGGGCGGAGCTAACTAGCCGAGGGCGTGTCACTCCCCGCCGGATATACGCAGCGACTTACCGGACGTGACGTGAGATGCGCCCCCAGCTTGAGAAGACAAGTCACCACCTCCGAGCGCTGAGTGAGACCTCCCGCATCTTTGGACTGGACCGGGTCGATTTTGCCCCTGAGCCAAGGTGCACCTTGAGCCATCGATGACCTGCCCCTCCTTGCCATCAATCCCCGTGTGAGTCAGTTTTGTCCCGTTTATCTGTCGTCTGTCGGGGCTAGATAAGACTGTGTCTAAGTGCCTATCTTCCTATGCTGTCCCTCTTGTCGTTGTAATCTGACCTTCCGCCCTAATATAACCTCCTCCGGAGGTCTTGAGAACTGAACCCTTGGTGTCGTGTCATTTTAATCCAGCCGTTGTGTCTTTTCCATCATTGATTTAGCATAGCGCGACTTAGTCAACGTTCGAGCATAATCGGGTAAACTGTGCAGACGCGGTCATACCAAACTGCTCGGTAAACTAACATCCACAACCGCGTCTGTAACAATTGGTGTCAGGAGTGTCGGATTCGGACCTGGGACTAAATTTATTAGGCCCAAATTTTGGAACACCAATTGTACCACTAGGGTAACAATTGGTGTTGGGAGGTAGAATTCGATCCGGAGCGCGTTTCCCGCGCTCGAAATTATAACGACGAAATTCGATTGTGTTTTACCAAATATAAAAACCCGAATTTTGAAAGTCGCGCTATGGCGGATCAAGACAGCTGGGTTCCGGTAGAGGAGAGTGAGGCAGGGTCGGTCCAGGACCAAATTGAGGGACGCGAGGAGAGTGAAGCAGTGAGGGTAGCAGACGCACAAAATAGCGTCGTTGCGCCCGACGTTGCGGGAGCGCAAAATGGCGCCTCGCTGGTCACCGCGCCCGCGACCGTGGCAGCACCCCTGGTGGATTCGAACCTTTTCCTCCTGCAAATGAGGGCCCTTACGGAACAAATGGGTGAGCAATTGGGAGACCAAATTAGAGGTTTGAAAAGCAGTATGGGACAAATGGGGAACCGGATGGAGGCTCAGAATGAGCGATTGGAGGGCCAAATGGGAGTAATGAGGGACGAAGCGAGGGGTACCGGTGAGGGGTTAGACAATAATTTTAAGGGATTAGACAAGAAATTTGGGAAGTTAGACAATAATTTTGAGGAGTTAGACAAGAAATTTGGGAAGTTAGACACTAATTTTGAGGAGTTAGACAAGAAATTTGGGAAGTTAGACAATAATTTTGAGGGGTTAGACAACGGGATAAAAGAGGTGAGAAATGGGTTAAAGGGGGTAGAAAACAGAATGGCCGCTCAAGAGAATCAAATGGAAGTGATGCAAAAGGGGTTAGAGGGGTTAGAAAACAGTATGGAAGGCAAATTGAGGGACATGAGGGACCAAGCGGAAAGGGAAGTTAACCAAATGGGGCAGCAGATAGAGGGGGTCAGAATGGGGGTAGAAACCAAACTGGATGCTCACAGGGAGGAAATGGAGCAGATGAGGGTGGCATCTGGGCAGGAGATGCAAGTGATGGGAGAAGAGATCAGAAGAGGTGTGAGTGAGGAGGTCGGAGGAGTGCGCGAGGAGGTGAGGCACTGTAAGGAGCACATGGAGAAGGAGGTGAGAAAGGGGACTGTAAAGTTACAAGGGGGCATAGAGGACCTGACGCAGGAGGTGGAACAGCTGACGGAGGGACAAAAAGGACTAACGGAGCAGGTTCAAAGGAACACTGCGGTATTAGGAGGGTTAAAGGCGACACAGAAAGAACTAAAAGATGACTTGATAGCGACGAAGAGGGAATGTCAGATGGTACGTGAGGGATTGACAACGAGGTTGGACGAGGTGATAGAGGTAATGGAGACGAAGGACCGGCAGGTGAGGACGCACATGGAAACGGTCAAGGTAGCCTTGGAGGACGAGCTTGAGGAGACGTACCGGGGAATAAAAGAGGTGAAGCAGAAATTAGAAGAAGTGGAAGAAGGGGTGAGCGAAATTAAGAAGCGACGGAGAGAGGATAAGAAAGAGATAAAGGAGGAAGTAAAAGAATTGGTCCAAAGTCTGTGTTCAAATCGTGATGATGTGCTCATTAACCGGATGAGGGATTCGCAGGTGATGGAGGAGAAGCGAAGAGGAAGAGGACCCGGTGTAAGTGGTGACCAATATGGTCGTGCGTATGATGCGCCAGGGGATTTAAGAAGCTTGGGGGTCGAGATGGACCCGGGTGTTCGTGAGAGGCCGTTGGTGAAGTGTGCGACAGGTCTGGTGTGCGAAAGAGGAGGTGTGCGAGAAAGTCCGACTCTGGGGTGTGTGAGGAAAAAGTGCGTGCCAAGGAGTGAGGGTGCTGGCGAGAGTGAGTCGGTCGTAGCGCGTGTGCGAGGGAGCACGTGGAAGCGCGGTGTGGTGAGTGTTACAGAGGGTGTGACGGGAGAGTGTGCGCAAGAGTGTGCGCGAGAAAGGTGTGTGACGGACAGGTGCATGAGGAAAGAGTGCGCTGTCAGAAGTAAGGAAGAGTGTCCACCTGTGGTGAGTGTTACAGAGGGTGTAACGGGAGAGTGTGCGCGAGAAAGGTGTGTGACGGACAGGTGCATGAGGAAAGAGTGCGCTGTCAAGAGTAAGGGTGAGTGCGCTGTCAAGAATGGAGGTGAGAGTAGTGAGAGTGACAAGGAGAGTGAGTTGGTTGTGACAGGTGAGCGAGGATGTACACCTGGGATGGAAGGATGCACACCTGGAATGGTAGAGCGTGAGTGGGAATGCACGCTGGAGTTGGTAGTGAGGCACGTGGTTGGGTGTGCGAATGAGAGCACACCTGTGATTGTCACAGAGGAGGTGACCGAGGAGGGGGCGCGAAGAGGTGTGTTGGTGAGGTGTGCGACCAACGAATGTGTGCCAAAGTGTTCGGTGGTCAGGTGTGTGACCAAGGCTGTGAGTGGAATGGGTGTACCTGGGTGTGGAAGGAAAGGTACGAGGAGCATGGAAACGGCTGGATGTGTGAGCAAGGAACGGGCTGCGGGGTGTAAGCGTCCAGGTGAAGCATCGACGGTAACTGGTTTAGAGGTTAGAGCGACTTTTAGCCGAATCGGGCCCTCGGTGCGTGCTGGGCCTCGTTTTGAACGGCTGCGTCCGTGCTCCACTAGGCGGAGCGGGCAGCCCGATAGAAAGGGTCGTCATGGCGACCACTTTTTGTTGAGGCAGTCCGGCAGGTCGAGATCGGGACATTGGATGGCTCCACGCCGAGATGGTGCGTGGGATCTCGGCCCGGGTAAGCCCCCGTCCCTGCACCGAGTGCCGGACGCATCCAGCCGCTGGCACAGAACAACCCGCATTCATGGCTTGGCTTTACGAAGCCGGGCTTTGGACAGGAATTGGCGCACCGAGAGGTATTAGTGAGTAGACGGGTGATGAGGATAGTGTTTTGGCCCCAAAATTAGAAAAAAAACAAAATTTGGTGATTGGCAAAGGATTGGCAGTAGTGATTGGCAGATGATGGGTAGTGATTGGCAAATTTTTAATTTGTTGAAATTTGATGTGCAAAATTGGTAGTGAGCGATGGGCCCGGTGGGTAAGGCTGGCATCCCTGCCGCCCTTCCCATGTGGGGCAAATGCGCAATAGCTTATGGGGTGTATGGCAGTGAAAACTAGCCCGGGTGGGTTAGGTTATATTGTAGGGATCTAGAAAGATGACATTAGGTGACGTTAAGTTTAGTAAGTGACTGATACCTGTAGTGGGGACGCAGGTAGATTAGTGTGGATGATAATGACGTGGGAGCGCAATAGTTTAAAGGGACGACTGGGAAGCGCAAGTGTCAGAAGGGAGTAGTTAGCTGAGATGATGCCGTGTGTGAGAATTGAACAGGTGTGATTGCACAGGTGTGCAACTGGACAGGTGTGTGGAGCAGTGTGTGAGTAATGAGTGTGTGGATCAGCGCGAATGCGCTTGGGGAGAGAAGGGTGCAGGTGGCACCAGGTGTGAGAGCACAGGTGTGTGGAATACATGGAGTATTGGAATGAGTGGTGTGGAGAGAGTTGGAGTAAGTGGTACGGAGTGGTGTGCATGGTGCGAAGGTGTGGATGGGGGAAGAGTGGACCCCTTTCACGAATACCCGGGGCGGGTAGTGTAAGTGTTAGGTAGAGGGTATAGGTAAATTGTGGTTGGATATTGGCATTTGTGGTGCGGTTGCAGAATGGTATTGTGGATGGGTGCATTAGTGTTGTGGAAATGGCTGGGCGTGTAGCCTGTTAGTGTGTGTAGTTGGTTGGGCACTCCACCACTGTGAGGATGTCGGCCAGGTGAGGCCGCAGGTGGGCTCTGGGAGCCGTTAGTGTCAGTGGGGCCCGAGGATCCGGAGGACGGACCCGGGTAGCCCAGTGCCAGAGAGGGCACCGAGTGGGGAGAGCGCCAGAGGGCCTTCCCCAGGTAGTTAGGTTAGGGTAAGGAGCAGGTAAGCTCGGAGGCAACTGCAGTGGTGGAGGTGTGCAGGTGGGTAGACCCGCTGGGAGAGGTACACGCCACAGCCCAGAAATTGTGCGAGGGCACCGGGAGATGAATCGGGGGAGTGAGACCCCAAATTGAAAAGCACCACAGTTTGGTCAATGGGAATTGGTTTTTAGAACCCATAGTGTAAGAGGGCCAATGGTTTGGCCGGAGAAAGACCCCGGGTAGTGTAAAGTTGTTAAAGTCATTTAGGAAATAGTTAGGATTGATGAACCTGTCGCACCATACGCAGCCACTTACCTGAGGTGATGATGATGACTCCACACCTGTGTTTTCTTTGTTCTGTGTGCAGGAAATGAGAATTGCTGTGAGGATTTGTGAGACGCATCACGACGTGGATGAGACATTGGGGTGATTCCATCTCTCCCTCCTTAGGAGGGACTGATGATGAATTGGTAATGGCAAATTTTGATGTTCAGTTGGAGATGGCAAATTTTGATGAAAGTTGAAAATGGCAAATTTGATTGGTTAGGAGGGAGAGAAGACGAATTTGGTTTATGGGAGGAACGGGGAAGACAGTAGGGATGTTTGTTGATTTGTAAAGTAGATGTTTATGGGTAGTGTTGTGTTTTGTGGATACAGTAAGGGGTAAGGGAGGGGCCATGTAGGTTACCTGGTGGGGGGGGGGGGGGCGTACGGTAGGAACGTACCTGTCTCACCTGGTTCCCATGTGCCCCCAGTGTGCATTACCTTGCATTGCGTGCACTTTTGCGCCCTTACCACCTTACTCACTTGTCTTCTTCTTTTGTCTCCCACCTCCGAGGATCTGGCTTTGGGGTAGAGAGAGAGGAGAGAGAGGTGCTGGCTACGCAGTTGTGGGCCTGCACTTTCGCTGCTTGCTGCCTGGATCGATACACCATATGGACCGCAATGTTTGTGGCCGCCCACCATGGACCGCAGTTTTTTTTGCGGCCAAGCACCACCCATTGATGGACCTCTGGGTCAACGTGGCACCTATGCCAAACAGGTGAACCACTAATAGTTGGCCCCCTGACGGCCACAATAAGGAAATGGACGCGGTTGGCGCCTTTCTTTATTTTCTAAGAAAGTAAGAAGGCCAAGTGCACCACACGAAGAGCAAGAGACACCTGCAGGGTTAGGGGTTGTTGAATTTATTTTTATTCATTGAACAATGGTGACTGCACCGGGTGGTGCTGACTGTGTGATGGGGTGGTGCTTTTGGTGCTGGGAAGGGGTGCTCTGCACATTATTAAAGGCCGTAGGCCACAGAGCACTCGTGGGTTGGTGTATCGATGCTGGCATGCGTGCTCTCTCTATGCATAACATCTGCATGTGTTCCTCCAAAAACAGGTCCTGGATCGTAGTGTAAATATCAGCGTAGTCTTGTAAATAATGCTCCCTACCGGCTGTATGTTTAGTTTGCGAATTCTTTCCGGATTCGGTTATCCTGTGGGTGTGTTTCTGTGAGGAGAAGGGTGCAACGTCGCAGGGGGACATATTTACTCATTTGTGAATATCTGTAAAACTGTCGCACTCAGGGTAGAGTTAATAGTAGAGGGAACTACATCTGAGTGCCACACTAAAATAGGTAAAAATTTATCGGGTCGGGACGCCCCGAGGGTAGAGAAGGGTGCAATGTTGCGGATATGGGACTTGGCCTCAATATCCGCTTGTAAATACTCCCCTATTTCCCCAATACTCCCCAACTATCCCCAATCCCCCATTCCCTAGTCCCATTGCCTGTAAATAACACTCTGTAGAACCGACCTTCCCCTTTTTCCCCCATTAAATGTCGTGCCCAGGTCCACCGCATCTCACGTAGACAACTTTCGGACATCTTGCTAGTTATTCTTAGTCTATGTCAGTTAAGGACTCGTTTCCATTAATTCTGACTCTTCGTTGCACCAGAATGTGATTGTATGGCACCAGTAGTGAGTTTAGGACCTCCCCATACCTCCTCCCATCTTCCCCATGAAACAACAACTACAACAACAACAACAACAACTACAACAACAACAACAACTACAACTACAACAACAGAGGAGATTGGGGGCGGCGCGGCGCGGGGAGTGTGCGTCCTCACTGCGGCGTGGTTAGCCGCCATTGCCCATGCGCTCCACGGGGTTACCACGAAGGGGCCGGCTGTCAGCTCCTCGTCAGGGGCGGAGCCGGTAACCCCCCCGCACCCAATAAGAAGGGCGGACCGATTCCATCTGGGGCGGAGCTAACTAGCCGAGGGCGTGTCACTCCCCGCCGGATATACGCAGCGACTTACCGGACGTGACGTGAGATGCGCCCCCAGCTTGAGAAGACAAGTCACCACCTCCGAGCGCTGAGTGAGACCTCCCGCATCTTTGGACTGGACCGGGTCGATTTTGCCCCTGAGCCAAGGTGCACCTTGAGCCATCGAAGACCTGCCCCTCCTTGCCATCAATCCCCGTGTGAGTCAGTTTTGTCCCGTTTATCTGTCGTCTGTCGGGGCTAGATAAGACTGTGTCTAAGTGCCTATCTTCCTATGCTGTCCCTCTTGTCGTTGTAATCTGACCTTCCGCCCTAATATAACCTCCTCCGGAGGTCTTGAGAACTGAACCCTTGGTGTCATGTCATTTTAATCCAGCCGTTGTGTCTTTTCCATCATTGATTTAGCATAGCGCGACTTAGTCAACGTTCGAGCATAATCGGGTAAACTGTGCAGACGCGGTCATACCAAACCGCTCGGTAAACTAACATCCACAACCGCGTCTGTAACAATATGTTGCGAACATTTTCAGATATTGGGCCACTTGAAATTCTCTCTTTATGTCCGCCATATTGGATTTCAAAATGGCCGCCACTTGAAATCTACATTTGCTATTATCTCTGGACGTAATGCAGCTATTGACTTGATTCTGGTATCTAAATGTATGTTTTTGGGGGCAAGGAATCCAATGGTACCAATTTCAACTTAATATTATCTATCACAGTCTGTTATATAATTTTATTTGGAAATTATCTAGGCAAATATTGGATTCAACACAATACTTTGAAAAGAATGTCTTAGTTCTGTAAATATAAATAAATAAATAAAACTATACTAAATCACTAGTAACAACTCAGACAAGCTCATATCCCATTTACTGGCAGTCTAAAATATAAATTCATATCCCATTAGGAAACAAAGTGACCCATTCATTTGTGTTTTTCATATGCATATTTTATGTAACATTACATTCATATTGTCAATAAATACCAAACATGCATAATCCCCTTTTCCTAGACCCTTTAAGCCATCTTTTGTGTTTCTAGAGTACAGAAATTTCTTGTATAGGCTTCCATCTGTCTTGTTTCCTTAACAATGCACTGTAGCATGTCTTTAACAATGTTTACAAACATGACTCCACTACATGTCTTTAATCACAGCCCTGACCCAAATAAAAGAGTAGAGAGGCTGCATGTGTGTTGACCCACATCAACTGTGTTCTTTGTGTGTGGCTGTGTTTAAATCACCTTGTGACTCCACATAAATGAGTTAATTACATACAATCTGGGCTCAGCTAGACAACATTGTGTGGTCAGCAATGAAGACGAGAGTCTGAATTACATGTATGCAAAAGACCTTGTGAACCAGTGAAGCAAATACACGGGTAAGCATGAATTAAATCTAGGGCATGATATAATTTCCATGATGTTTACCTCTACACTCAATGGTGGAAGGAGGTAATGTTTTGATCCCAGCTTGTCTGTATGTCTGTTTGTCTGTTAGTCCACAAAATTCCAGACAAAGCTTGTAGTAGTGGTAGTTGTAGTAGTGGTAGTTGTAGTGGTAGTGGTGATAACAGAAATTGTTATATAGAACTGAACTTATATTATTATTATATGCAGAAAATAACTTCATTTCTATATGCCCTGCAGTGGACAGGTTAATTGGTTTATGCACTGAAGGGGTCACCCTGGTGTGCACTGCTGTGTTCTGCCTCACTGAGTTGTTCAGGTATGATGTACTCAGCACAAGCTTACCTGATACACATGTGTGCTGGCTAAAACCACTTGTCTGGTGGGCACGACAGAGGCAGGTTGTCTAATAGCCAACCTGGTCTTACTTTTTTGGGGTTTATCTGAAATTCTTACTATAAGGCTTTAAATTAGAAATGTTTTATATAAAGTAGTATTTTGAGTGAAGTGTGTATTCCACACTGACAGTTTTGACATGTTCTGAATTTAACACGAAGGCTGTAATTAACAGAACGGGGTATGTCTGGAAAATGTACTGTCCAACCTAATAAGAGTTTAGACTGATTTATATTTAAATCTTGGCTGTGTAAATATTGTAAGAATTTATGAATTCAAATGTTTTGTAAATATTCAATAAATTTGGGAATATTTTTTAACTAAAGAATCTCATGTGATTTTATTTCTCTTCTTGCCTCCGGTATGGGTGAAAATTTAATTCCGGCATAATCTCACAAAACTAATTCCCTAAGTGTGCCAAGCTAAATGCTCTACGATATAGAGGAATTATCCTCCTCTCCATTAGTATGGCGGAGGAAACCCCTCTATTATATATATAACAAAATGTTAACATTATATCATTGTATCGTTGCAGATTCAGAAGACAGTTCCACCATGTCCAAGAGCTTCAGACTAGCTGATGTTGAGCGAACTTCACCATCAACATCACAGCACCTCACCACAACTGACTGGAAGTTATGCCTTATATGTCAAGAGGACAAGATGGAGACACTGACCAAACCTGACCAATCAAAGAGAAAAGACATTGGGAGTGGGTACAGTTCACTCGCAGAGAACTTGGTCAAATTCAGTGAACTTGGAGAGCTTCCAGGATCATTTCACCTGGAAAGACTCGATGATGGTCATGGCATTGAAGCTGCGATGGTTGCACACGGTGCAAAATATCATCAGACATGCAGGCTCCAGTACAACAACACCAAACTGCAGAGAGCACAAAAGAGAGCACTCAAGAAAGAATGTGAGAGCGATGAGGAACAAGCTGCATGCAAACGCACCAGGTTACATTCACGCTCATCGAGTACAGAGAAGAAGGTCCCAGAAAATTGTTTCTTCTGTGAACAACCTGCTGGGGCTGACAGTCTTCGGAAAGCTGCAACATTCCAAATGGACAAACGGGTGCGTGCCTGTGCAACCCTTCTTGGTGATACAGAACTGCTGGGCCGTCTCAGTGGTGGGGACATGATAGCGTTGGACGCCCAGTATCACCCACGGTGCTTGATAGGACTTTACAATCGCACAAGAAAGGCCCAGTCAACAGGATCACAGGACACAAAACAAGAGCGAGCAATGTCGGCAGTTGTCTTCGCTGAACTCGTCCTCTACATTGAAGAAACCAGACAAGATGAGGAGACGGCACCAGTATTCAGATTGGCTGACCTTGTCCAGCTCTATCAGTCCAGAATGGAACAGCTAGGAGTCCAGCTCGACACGAGAGTCCACTCCACACGACTGAAACAGAGACTGTTGGCTCAGTTTCCTGACATGCGGGCACACACCAAGGGGAGAGACATCCTGATGGCATTTGAAGAAGATGTCGGTGCTGCTCTTGCCAAAGCCTGCGAGCTGGACAGTGATAGTGATGCAGTCCATCTTGCCCATGCTGCACAGATTGTTCGCCGTCACATGTTTGGAGAAGCCAAGCCCTTCACAGGATTCCCTGAAGTATGTCAAGAAGAATCTGTGCCACCGTTGCTGCTTGCCCTAGTCAGTATGATCCTAGAGGGACCCAGCATCAAGGAACAGATGGCAGACACTAACCCTGCAGCAATTGCCACAGCTCAGATACTGAAGTTCAACAGCATCAAACACAAGCGAACACGTGGCACCACATCATCCACCAGTGTCAGGCACAGTGTTGCACAGGAGACCCCACTTCCAATATACATAGGGATGATGCTGCATGCTCATACATGCAAGAAGGAATTGGTCGACAGACTGTCACACCTTGGCCTGAGCATCTCCTATGATAGAGTGCTCCAGCTCTCAGCACAGATGGGCAACAGTGTCTGCCAACAGTTTCACAGAGAACGAGTGGTCTGCCCTCCGAAGATGCGTGGCAAAGTGTTTACAACTGCCGCTGTAGACAACATAGATCACAACCCCAGTGCAACAACATCAAAGGACTCCTTCCATGGTACCGCTATCTCCCTCATACAACATCCTTCTTACACTGGTGAAGGAGTGGATCGGAGTATCGTCATTGTTGGAGGATCTGGGGATGCACGGTCCAAGACAGTCGCCCCCTTGCCGCACTACTACACTGATGTACCCCCTGTCACTAGCAGCATCAAGAAGTCGCCTGTCCCAGCTGCTAAAGTGGCGTCATTGACCAGAGGAGACTTCAAACAGCAGACTGATGAAGAATACCAATGGCTAGGCAATGCAAAGCGAGTCCTGGAAGACAACACTGGTACAGTGGACAATGACAACACATCTTGGGCTGCATTTCATGCCAGCCGACAGCCACCAGATGCTCGAGTCATCTGCCCCACGTCGCTGCTTCCACTCTTCCTGGAGAGTGCCCACACAGTGGCCATGATCCGGCACTCAATGGACGTCGTGAAGAATGCTGTGGAACACCTGAATCCTGGACAGACACCAGTGGTCACCGTTGATCAGCCACTGTTTGCTTTGGCCAAGCAGATACAGTGGAAGTGGCCAGAGAGCTATGGTGAAGACCAGATAGTGGTGATGTTTGGTGGCCTCCACATAGAGATGGCGGCACTGAGGACACTGGGGGACTGGCTGAAAGGGAGTGGTTGGGTGCAAGCACTTGTGCAAGCCGAGATTGCGACAGCAGGGACAGCAGACTCATTCCTGCGAGCAGAACTAAGACATTCTTTTCAAAGTATTGTGTTGAATCCAATATTTGCCTAGATAATTTCCAAATAAAATTATATAACAGACTGTGATAGATAATATTAAGTTGAAATTGGTACCATTGGATTCCTTGCCCCCAAAAACATACATTTAGATACCAGAATCAAGTCAATAGCTGCATTACGTCCAGAGATAATAGTAAATGTAGATTTCAAGTGGCGGCCATTTTGAAATCCAATATGGCGGACATAAAGAGAGAATTTCAAGTGGCCCAATATCTGAAAATGTTCGCAACATATTAATGTACATTTGTGCCAAATTTGGTGCTTGTATCACAAAATGCACAACAGGTTTGCTATGCTGCTACACTAATAAGAAAACTGTTCAGCTAAATAAAATAAAATAAAAATCACCTGTTCACCAGTACTACACCCTTAAGCCGCTTGGCGAGGGCTCCACAAATGAAGTCAGAAATACCTGTGTACTTAATTAATTAGTCACAAGGCCGGGGAAGTTTGGTGTGCTCTCACACCTTTTTTGAATATAATGAACCACCACTTGGTGAACGCTATTCAGCCTGCTTTTGCAAGCCATGACGTTACAGTAGACAGAACTCCCTTTTTGTTTTTACGTTCCCATTTTTTTATTAACCAACACTTTTGTGCGATATACTATTATGGATGTGATGAGGTGTGTGTTGCACGATTATGGGAGTTTCCGTTGGGTGTTATACACACGTGGGTGTGGTGTTTGGGACAGAGTGCTCGTTTGTTGCTCACCTTATCCAGCTGTTTGGACCATTTGTATGAGAGGTTAGTATATATTCAGCTTCCTCTTCAGCTTCAGCTTCCTCTTCTCCTTCCCCTTTCTTTCCCCACGTATATAAAATCCGCATTTGGGCATCGCCTCTGAGTTAAAGCTTGCTATTGGCCATCCATGACTCTCCTGGTGTTAACTGGGAGGAAATCACATGACATTTGGTGTCGAGGAGTGGGATTTTGAACCCTCTGGAACATTTGGTGTCAAGAGTGTAAGATTGGGAACAAAAATTTTCATAGTACTGAGGCGATAATTTTTTTATAGTCAATTGGTGTCGGGAAGGGTGCAATTTAAATTTTCATTTCTGAGGTAAAATAAATACGCGCACGGGAAAACTACCTCCTCACAGCGGATGGAGGGGGTGAGTGATATGGAAGATTGTTTGTTTTGTTTTGTTGATGGTGAGTGACCATGAATACTTTGATGAATATGACCATGGTGAGTCCATGTTTTGAAAAAAATTCTTGAAGTTAACTCTTCAACTTCAATTGCTTATAAAAATGTAATATCACGAATATTACAAATAAATTTGTGCAAAATAAATGTTTGTACTATGATTTGTGTAAATCATGACAGCACCGCAACTCAAGTACAGTCGTCATTATCCTCAGTTAAAACAGTATATGGAATGTAGGGACAGTCGTCATTATCCTCAGTTAAAACAATCCCGTCCCTCCTACAGCAACATCTGGTGAGGCAACAGCAGCGAGCCGATCCATGCTATTTCGCCATGTACATATATACATATATGGTTCATTTCACCAGGTGGGTCACACTGTGACTTGGGCAGAGTTCATGTATGAAAGGGGCAAAATATCACAGAAATTCTATGTTTTCTGATGTAAACTGGTTTGTGGTAAAAGGTGTGTGTATGCTTGTATATCTCGTGAACAATACAATATTTTAGAGTGAAATACTATATTTTAGATTTGAAAATCATACTGGTGTTCAGGGCAAAATAATGGTACCAAAGTGTGACATTATTTCTGTAATCTTACTATAATTCACCAAATGTCCGCCCGTCCGTTCAACATATTGTTACGGTCCGCGGATTAGATGTTATTTTTACCGAGCGGTGGTGTAACCGCGGCCGAACAGTTGTTCCCTGACTAAAACCCGATTTACCCAAACGTTGGCCATATCGCGCCACAGCTACTCAATCGGGAAAACTCTAAAGTGACCGAATGCAAAGAGGAAGAAGACGTACAGAAGAGTAACGGGATTTATTATTTACACACACAAGCAAAAAGGGCAGTCACGATTATGTACAGGGACATGAGACGCAGGTGACACAGTGAAAATTACTAACTTATACAGACTTAGTTACTACCCAGGACAGAACAAACAAAGACGACTCACACGGGGAATTGCAGAGTGGATTGGCTGGAAGGAGGTGTGTGGCTGGAGGGGGAGGACGGCACGGAGCTGGCTGGAGCTTGATCCCGCACGGGACGTCGGGCTGGACCTCGACGGCCGCTGATGCCACCGATCCTGTCGTGTGCGTGGGATCACGGGTCGGATCACGGGTCGGATCACGGGTCGGATCACGGTCGGAGCCGACGCGCTGGTGGGGGGGTCTGGCGTGACGGGTTCTCTCCTCTCTCTTTCTTTTGTCCAACCACTCTTTCTCCACCGACAACTCAACGCAACCAACGCAACCACTCAACTGACGACCACCTCAGCTCTTGTCATGGACCTCTCTTTTCAGACTCATCTCCTTGTCTCAGTAAAAGCGCATCTGCTTGTCTCCTCTCTCTGTCTCATCTGCCTGGGGAATGCCCCGCAGCGGGTTATATAGGCCCCGCCCCTCAACCTTTGCGAACCTCCCCCAAATGCTCTTCCTCCGCCCTCTCAAACCAAACCCCTCTTGCTCAGGGCTGGCTCACTCCTCCCCTCTATGACGAGGTGGAGACACGCCCTTCTTCTCCGACCCTGCCTCGTGGTCAATGGCAGCAATTGGAGGGGATGTAATTGGCAATGGCAATTGAGGCCTGGCAATGACGAAAGGGGAAATGGAGGTTTTGGGAATGGGAATGAAGGGAATCTACTCTTATTTCACTCGGTGCAATGGAGTATTTAAATTAATGGGAGACACAGCCTTACCCTAAGACACATAATAAGATATAAGCTATCGAACAGGGGTATTCTATGATTGGCTGACGTGTATGCTTTATGGACTAATTACCGAGACGCCCTTTTTACCTTTACACTACGGAGGTATTTACAAGGAATCATTACATTTTACAGAGGGTGATATTTACAACAATTTACTATACAATACAATACAATACAAAAAAAACACAATCCTCATATCCGCAACACTGCACCCTCCTCCTCTTAGGCACGCCCCGGGCCTACAACTTTAATTTAGTGTGACACGTAGGTGTAGTTCCCTCTACTTTTAACCTGACCTTGAGTGCGACAGTTTTAAAACATAAATAAATGTGTCCCGCTGCTCCATTGCACCCTGCCTAACAGACTTACGCCCACAGTTAACCGAATTGCGGAATGGTCTTCAAACTATACATTGACGGTGGGGAGCATTATTTACAATTGACGCTACTTTTATTTACAAAACGAACCCAGGACCTGTAATTGTTCTTTCTGGGGGGGGGGGGGGGAGACAGTCTGCTCTGCATCAATGCACCATGAAAGCACCCAAAAACGCACCAATACACCCCCAAGCACCAATCGGTGCAGTCACCATTGTTCAATGAATAAAAATAAAATCAACAACCCCTAACCCTGCAGGTGATCTCTTGCTCTTCGGCTCCCTCTGCTGACTATTATTATTTCTTCCAGTTGTTGTCATTTTCTTTGCTGGCGGCCTATTTGTATTAAGACTTGCACCCAACGTGTCCTTTTTATTTATTTATGGCCCACCAGGCCGACTACGTGTGGTTCACCTGTGGGGCATCGGTGCCCTGTGGCCAAGGTCCGCCAGCAAGATTTCGGGCCCTCATGGCCAGTTCCAGCAGAGGGCCATGCCCCAACCCATGGGGTCCATAAGTGGTGCTCGGCCACAGACATGTGGTCCATCATGTGGTGCATCGATGCAGACAGCTGGTTCTGAGAGTTCCGGGCGCACAATGGCCGACTCACGCACGCTCCCCTCGGCGCCCAATGGCGCACAGGTCATGTGGGAGACAAAAGGGGAAAGACAAATGAGCGAGGGGTAAGGTCACAAGGGTACACATCAATAAGGCAATGCAAGGCGAAATGCGTACGGAGGGCGAAGTGAGAAAGCTCGTCCCTACCGTACGTCACCCCCCCTGTCACCTACACTACCCTTGCCCTTACCCCATATTTACAAAAATCTACACATTTACCAATCCGTCGCTACTGTCACGTCTTCCCCATATTTCTCCTATACCAAATTCGTCACCACAATCCCTCTATCCAAAATTTGCCATCACCAAATTCATCATCAATCCTCATAAGGAGGGAGAGATGGAACATCAAGCACAATGTCACACCCACGTCATGATGTGTCTCACAATCCAAAACATTTGCATCATTAAAAATAATGAAAACATGGCATGGTGTGGAGTACCTGTCACCTCAGGTGAGCGGATGCAGATGGTGCGAGGAGACTCCAATCCTAACTATCCTCTAAATGACTTTAACACACGTTACACTACCCGGGGTCTTTCCCTGCCAATCCATTGGCCACTTACACTATGGGTTCTAAAAACCAATTCCCATTGACCAAACTGTGGTGCTTCTCAATTTGGGGTCTCCCTCCCCCGATTCATCTCCCGGTGCCCTTGCACAATTTCTGGGCTGGGTCATGTAGCTCTCCCAGCAGGTCTACCCACCTGCACACCTCCACCACTGCAGTTGCCACCCAAGCTTACCTAGCTCCTCACCCTAACCTAACTAACTGGGGAAGGCCCCTCCTGGCTCTGTCACCCCTCGGTGCCCTCTGGCACTGGGCTACCCGGGTCCGTCCTCCGGATCCTCGGGCCCCATCCACAACTACTCTACCGGCTCCCAGAGCCCACCTGCGGCCTCACCTGGCCGACATCCTCACAGTGGTGGAGTGCCCAAACCAACTACACACACTAACAGGCTACACGCCCAGCCATTTCCACAACACTAATGCACCCATCCAAACATCATTCTTCCACCCGCACCACAGATGCCAATATCCAACCACAATTTACCTATACCCTCTACCTAACACTTACACTACCCACCCCGGGTATTCGTGATGGGGGTCCATCCTTCCCCCATTCACACCTTCGCACCATCCACTCCACTCCATAGTTTCCACCATACTCACTCCACGACCATCCATTCCAATACTCCATATACTCCACACTCCATGTATTTCACACAACCATTCTCCATACACCTGTTGTTGCACACTTGTGCAATCACACCTGGTGCCACCTGCACCCTCCTTCCTTCCTGGACCATTTGGTCAACACAATACACATCACTATCACTCACTCAAACACTGCTCCACACACCTGTTCAGTTGCACACCTGTGCAATCACACCTGTTCAATCACACCTGTTCACCATACACTTCCAATCCTCAAACACACGGCATCATCTCATCTAACTACTCCCCTCTGAAACGTGCGCTTCCCAGTCGCCCCTTTAAACTATTGCGCTCCCACGTCATTATCATCCACACTAATCTACTTGCGTCCCCACTACAGGTATCCTTGTCACTAACTAACCTTAACGTTACCTAATGTCAATCTCTAGGGCCCTACACATTATATCCTAACCCACCCGGGCTAGTTTTCACGGCCATCAACCCCATAATCTAGTGCTCCTTTGCCCCCCTCTGTGAGGGATGACAGAGTTGCCATCCCACCACATGGGGGCATCCCACTACCAATTTTGCTCACCAAATTTCAGCCAATCAAAAATTTGCCAATCATCTGCCAATCACTGTACCATTACCAATCATCACTCTGCCAATCCTTTGCCAATCATCAAATTTTGTTTTTCTAATTTCGGGGCCAAAACACTATCCTCATCATCACAGTCTACTTACTAATACTAGTGCCTCTCGGTGCGCCAATTCACTTCCAGAGCTCGGCTTCGTAAAGCCGAGCAATGAATGCGGGTTGTTTTGTGCCAGCGGCTGGATACGTCCCGCATTCGGTGCAGGGACGGGGGCTTACCCGGGCCGAGATCCCACGCACCACCTCGGCACGGAGCCATCCCATGGCCCGATCTCGACCTGCTGGAACGCGTCAACAAAAAGGGGTTGCCATGACGACCCTTCCTATCGGGCTGCCCGTTCCGCCTAGCGGAGCACGGACGCGGCCGTTCAAAGCGATGCCCAGCGTGGATCGCGTACGGCGGTCCTTTCGAACCTGCCATGGTTCGGATCCCCGCTGGTCCTCGCGGCACGCGAAACCCAGCACGCACCGAGGGCCCGATTCGGCTATAAGTCGCTCTAACCTCTAACCCGGTTACCGTCGATGCCTCACCTGCATGCTTACACCCAGCAGCCCGTTCCTTGCTCATACATCCAGCTGTTCCCATGCTCCTCGTCATTGAACCTTCTCTTCCACACCCAGGTACACTCATTCCGCTCACAGACTTGGTCACACACCTGACCACCGAACACCTTGGCACACATTCGTCGCTCGCACACCTCACCAACACACCTCTTCGCGCCCCTCCTTGTTCACCTCCTCTGTGACAATCACAGGTGTGCTCTCACTCGCACACCCAACCACGTGCCTCAATACCAACTCAAGTGTGCATTCCCACACACTCTCTACCATTCAAGGTGTGCTTTCTTCCATTCCAGGTGTACTTCCTCTCTCACCTGTCACAACTAACTCACGCTCCGTGTCACTCTTACTACTCTCACCTCCACTCTCGGTCGCACACTCACCCTTACTCTCGACAGCGCACTCTTTCCCCATGCACCTGTCCGTTACACACCTTTCTCGCGCATCCTCTCGCGCACACTCTCCCGTTACATCCTCTGTAACACTCACCACAGGTGTGCATTCTCTCGTTACATCCTCTGTAACACTCACCACACCGCGCTTCCATGTGCCCTCTCGCACACGCGCTACGACCGACTCACTCTTGACAGCACACACTCCTCTGCGCGCACTTTTTCCTCACACACCCCAGAGTCGGACATTCTCGCACACCTCCTCTTTCGCACACCAGACCTGTCGCACACTTCACCAACGGCCTCTCATGAACACCCGGATCCAAATCAACTCCCAAGCCGACTGAAGCTTTCCTCACATCATATACATTTCCTCGTATATCGCCACTCACCTTGGTACCTCGTCTCCGCACCTCCTTCACCACCTGCAAACTCTTTATTTGGTTAGTGAGCATATCATTATGAGTTGAGCACCGACCTTGTACATATTCCATCACCTCCTCCTGTATTTCTCTCTTAGTTTCTGTCCATCTCTTCTTAATTTCACTCACCTCTTCTTCCACTTCCTCTAATTTTTGCTTCACCTCTTTTATTTCCCGGTGCGTCTCCTCTATCTCGTCCTCTAAGGCTACCTTGACCATCTCTATGTGCGTCCTCACCTCTCGGTCCTTCGTCTCCATTACCTCTGTCACCTCGTCCAACCTCATTGTCAGTCCCTCACGTACCATCTGACATTGCCTCTGTGTCGCTATTAAGTCGTCCTTGATGTCTCTTTGTGTCACTTTCAACCCTCCTAGTACCGCAGTGTTCATTTGAACCTGCCCCGTTAGTTCTTTTTGTCCCTCTGTCAGCTGTTCCACCTCCTCCGTCAGATCTTCTATTCCCCCCTGTAACCTAGCCGTATTATTCCTCACCTCTTTCTCCATACGCTTTTCACCTCGCTTTACCTCCTCGCGTACCCCCGAGACCTCCTCACTTACACCTCGTCGTATCTCCTCTTTCATCTTCTCCCTCTCCTTTGTAGATGCCGCCCTCATCTGTCCCAATTCATCCCTCTGAGCATCCAATTTACTTTCTAACCCGATTTTCACCTCCTCTATCTGGTTCCCCATCTGTTCGATTTCCCGGGCGGATTGCTCCCCTATTTCCCGCAATTTGTCTTCCATCCTATTTTCTAACCCCATTAACCCATTTTTCACCCCCTCTATCTGATTCTCCTGGGCAGCCATTCTATTTTCACCCCCGTTAACCCATTCTTTACCTCTTTTATCCCGTTGTCTAACCCCTCAAATTTAGCTTCTAGCCGTTCCCCCATTTCTCCCATTTTGCCCCCCATTTCGCCCATTTTTCCCCCCATTTCGCCCATTTTGTCCCCCATTTCGTCCCTCATTGCCCCCATACTGTTTTTCAAACCTCCAATTTGGTCTCCCATTTTGGCTTCTAGCCTGTCCATAAGGGCCCCCATTTGTAACATAAAAAGGTCCGAATCCCCCAGCGGCGCTGCTACGGTCACGGGCGCGGCTAGATTTGGTGCCGCTGTAACCGCGTGCGCAAAGGCGCCATTTTGCGCGCCTGAAACCTCGTGCGCGAGAGCGCCATTTTGTGCACCTGATACCCCCTCAACCACATCCTCCATATACATTTCCCCGAGGTCCTGGGTCGATTCCACCCCGTCTATCTCTCCCACCGGCATCCCGTCGCCTTGACCAGCCATGGCGCGATTTCAAAATTCGGGTTTTGCTTCAAAACACAAATTTTCAGCAGCTCGTAATTTTGAGCGCGTTAAGCGCGCTTCGGGCCTCGTATCTCACTCCCCGACACCAATTTGTTACTGTAATAACACAATTGGTGTCCAAAATTTGGGCTAAATAAATTTAGTCCCAGGTTAGAATCCCAACTCCTGACTACCAATTTGTTACGGTCCGCGGATTAGATGTTATTTTTACCGAGCGGTGGTGTAACCGCGGCCGAACAGTTGTTCCCTGACTAAAACCCGATTTACCCAAACGTTGGCCGTATCGCGCCACAGCTACTCAATCGGGAAAACTCTAAAGCGACCGAATGCAAAGAGGAAGAAGACGTACAGAAGAGTAACGGGATTTATTATTTACACACACAAGCAAAAAGGGCAGTCACGATTATGTACAGGGACATGAGACGCAGGTGACACAGTGAAAATTACTAACTTATACAGACTTAGTTACTACCCAGGACAGAACAAACAAAGACGACTCACACGGGGAATTGCAGAGTGGATTGGCTGGAAGGAGGTGTGTGGCTGGAGGGGGAGGACGGCACGGAGCTGGCTGGAGCTTGATCCCGCACGGGACGTCGGGCTGGACCTCGACGGCCGCTGATGCCACCGATCCTGTCGTGTGCGCGGGATCACGGGTCGGATCACGGGTCGGATCACGGTCGGAGCCGACGCGCTGGTGGGGGGGTCTGGCGTGACGGGTTCTCTCCTCTCTCTTTCTTGGTCTAACCACTCTTTCTCCACCGACAACTCAACGCAACCAACACAACCACTCAACTGACGACCAACTCAGCTCTTGTCATGGACCTCTCTTTTCAGACTCATCTCCTTGTCTCAGTAAAAGCGCATCTGCTTGTCTCCTCTCTCTGTCTCATCTGCCTGGGGAACGCCCCACAGCGGGTTATATAGGCCCCGCCCCTCAACCTTTGCGAACCTCCCCCAAACGCTCTTCCTCCGCCCTCTCAAACCAAACCCCTCTTGCTCGGTTGGTTGTTCGGGGCTGGCTCACTCCTCCCCTCTATGACGAGGTGGAGACACGCCCCTCTTCTCCGACCCTGCCTCGTGGTCAATGGCGGCAATTGGAGGGGATGTAATTGGCAATGGCAATTGAGGCCTGGCAATGACGAAAGGGGAAATGGAGGTTTTGGGAATGGGAATGAAGGGAATCTACTCTTATTTCACTCGGTGCAATGGAGTATTTAAATTAATGGGAGACACAGCCTTACCCTAAGACACATAATAAGATATATAAGCTATCGAACAGGGGTATTCTATGATTGGCTGACGTGTATGCTTTATGGACTAATTACCGAGACGCCCTTTTTACCTTTACACTACGGAGGTATTTACAAGGAATCATTACATTTTACAGAGGGTGATATTTACAACAATTTACTATACAATACAATACAATACAAAAAAAACACAATCCTCATATGCGCAACAATATATATACATACATACATATATATATATATATATATATATATATACATACATATACAGACTTGGCATTTAATATGGAATATATTTTTTTTCTTGACTTGGGTTTCCTTTCTGAACTCAGTATATCAATCTGGTGAGTTTCTTTTACGCTTCGGTGATTTCTTTTTTAAAAGAATTATGTCACTGATTGTTTGTCGCAGCAAGAAGTCAATAACAGGATGATATCACAGGTGGCGTGACAAAATGTACGGACAGGTACATTTGATGATTGGCTTCACAATCGGGTATATAAGGGTTGTTGCGTTCTGTATTAGTGGAAAACAACTGCTGCACATCAACAAAAGTTATTGCCGCTTCCTCTGGAGATGGTCCGTCAACTCGACAATGCTGTTTGTCATGGAGTGGTGGCTTTACGAAATTTCGGCATGAAACAGCGTGCTATTGCTCGGCAGTATGGCATCACTCAAGGTCAGGTGTCAAAGATCCCGAAACGAAATGCTCAGAGGGGTGTCCCTACTCCAATATCGAGGCCAGGACGTCCCTGCAGAACCACAAGGAGGGATGATCACCAGCTGCACCGGTTAGTCCGCAATGGCCGTACCAATTCAGCTAATCGGCTTAGGGCTGAGTGGCAGCAACTGACAAATGTGCCTGTATACAGAAGGCTAGTCAACCAACGACTGGTTCAAGCAGGCTATCGTGCCAGGCGTCCCCTGAGAAAGCCACGCCTGACAAGACAACACCGCCAGCGCCGATTGCAGTTGACCAGAGAGCACCATCAATCGCAGCCAGGACACGGGAATCACGTGATCTTCAGTGTCGAGTCTTGATTTCTGGTCTATCGTCAAGATGGCCATGTCCGAGTGCGCAGACAAGTGCATGAAGCCTACAACGAAGATTGTATAGTGCCAAGAGTCCAAGCTGGAGGTGGTGGGGTGACCTTTTGGGCTGCTTTTCATGCAGGGGGCAAAACTGACCTGGTTGTTCTGAATGGAAACCTGAACCAGTTCAAGTACAGGGCCATTCTGGAAGAAACATTGCTTCCATTTGCTCGTGCAGCCTTTCGAGGAAACTTTGTCTTCCAAGATGACAATGCATGGCCTCATCGTGCTTGCATGATCCAACACTTTCTTGCTGACCGTGGTGTAGAGCATATGGAGTGGCCTGCCATGTCCCCGGATATGAATCCGATAGAGAACTTGTGGGCAGAATTAACGCGTCAAATGGACCACTTGGACCAGCAGTCGACCTCTGTGCGTGAATTGCAGCAGGCTATTGTCACTGCATGGCAAGCGATTCCTGTCCAAAGCTTGGCAAATCTCGTGAACAGCATTCCTCAACGTGTGCGTGCTCTCCTGAATGCTCGTGGGGGTTACACGACGTACTGAACTGTAATTTTACTGTACGTAATCCCAGTCGTAATTTAACTTTTGTTTTTGTGAGAAAAAAAAATTGGCTAATGTGCAAAATAAAGAAATACTTCTGGAAAACGTACAGAAGTTTAACACAGTACTGTCCGTGAATTGACTGCAATATCAGTGTACATCAGTGTGGCAGCTACATTCAAATGTAAGGTGTGCACAGAGGGAGCTGCAGATGGAGGAAATGTTGAGTTGGATCTTGGAGACGGCGTGAAGCTGGAAGGTGTGAAAACATTTTGCTACCTCGGAGACATGCTGAATGGAGAAGGTGGATCAGACTCGGCAACGGTTGCTCGAGTGAGATGTGCATGGAAGAAGTTTCGGGAACTGAGTGGCGTGCTGATGAGGAGGAGAGTGTCGCTGAAGCTGAAGGGAAAGGTGTATGCTGCATGTGTGAGAAGTGTTATGATTTATGGGAGCGAGACATCGGTAATGAACGTAGAGCAGCAACGAAGGCTGGAAAGGGTGGAAATGCGAATGGTTCGATGGATGTGCGGAGTATCGTTGAGAGAGAGGAAGACAAATGATGAATTGCGAAAGATGATGGGAATATTGCCTGTGATTGATGCTGTGAAGAGGAACAGGTTGAGATGGTTTGGTCCTGTGTTGAGGAAGGATGAATGTGACTGGTTGAGAAGAGTGATGGAAATGAATGTAGAAGGAAGTAGAGGACGGGGAAGACCGAGATAGACTTGGCCAAAGATGGTGGAAGAAGAAATGCGGGCAAGGGGGTTAACAAGGAGAGATGCAGAAAATAGGGCAAAATGGAGAAGATTGTCATGGGGACCGCAAGGCTAACCCCCGCTCTAGCAGGGAACATGGCCTTAAAATGCATGTTGTTGTTGTTGTTGTGTATCAGTGTACATCACTTTCAAGGATCAATTTATTTGCTTCGAAATGTCAAATGTGGTTTTTGTTTCTTTTAAAGGTCACATTAACAAAATGTAGAATAATTTCAACATAATTCCAATGAACTTTTGGTTCTAAGTCATCTTGAAAAGTAAGTTCACCCCCACCAAAAAAATATTCCATATTAAATGCAAAGTCTGTATATATATATATACTAGCGGGGTCACCCGTGGGAATCCCACGGGCATGGATGTGTGTGACATTTCGACATATTGAGTTAGATGCTGCACCTGCACATTCAGTTATATAAAATGGTTACTGGCAATTGATCACATCCACAAATGATGTAATCCACACAATTTATGTACTTTACATAACGTTAATAGGAATACATGCCCGTGTAGATGGGAAATACAGTTTGTTTGAAATAAATCACAAATATCAGAAGAAAGTTTTTAAATCATTTGTTTTGTCAGGTTGTCAGGGAATTGTCAGGGAATTTGTAGTGGGGGACTCACAGGACTCCAATGACCGGACACAGGTTACAAAAGGTCTAGTTTATTAAACTGTATTCACTTCATCCAATTACCAAAATGATACCGCATAATATAATGGATCAGGTTAACTCTTTTCGCTGGTCCTTCTCGTTCATCCGACACTCCCGTTCGGTCAGCGCTTCACGTAGCAAGTTCCAACAGCAAGTTCCAACAACAAGTTCCAACAAGTTCCAACAACAAGTTCCAACAGCAAGTTCCAACAACAAGTTCCAACAACAAGTTCCAACAACAAGTTCCAACAAGTTCCAACAAGTGCCAACAGCAAGTTCCAACAACAAGTTCCAACAACAAGTTCCAACAGCAAGTTCCAACAACAAGTTCCAACAACAAGTTCCAACAACAAGTTCCAACAAGTTCCAACAGCAAGTTCCAACAGAAAGTTCCAACAACAAGTTCCAACAACAAGTTCCAACAACAAGTTCCAACAAGTTCCAACAGCAAGTTCCAACAGCAAGTTCCAACAACAAGTTCCAACAAGTTCCAACAACAAGTTCCAACAGCAAGTTCCAACAACAAGTTCCAACAACAAGTTCCAACAGCAAGTTCCAACAGCAAGTTCCAACAACAAGTTCCAACAGCAAGTTCCAACAACAAGTTCCAACAACAAGTTCCAACAACAAGTTCCAACAACAAGTTCCAACAAGTTCCAACAACAAGTTCCAACAGCAAGTTCCAACAACAAGTTCCAACAACAAGTTCCAACAACAAGTTCCAACAAGTTCCAACAGCAAGTTCCAACAGCAAGTTCCAACAACAAGTTCCAACAACAAGTTCCAACAACAAGTTCCAACAAGTTCCAACAGCAAGTTCCAACAGCAAGTTCCAACAACAAGTTCCAACAAGTTCCAACAACAAGTTCCAACAGCAAGTTCCAACAACAAGTTCCAACAACAAGTTCCAACAACAAGTTCCAACAAGTTCCAACAAGTGCCAACAGCAAGTTCCAACAACAAGTTCCAACAACAAGTTCCAACAGCAAGTTCCAACAGCAAGTTCCAACAACAAGTTCCAACAGCAAGTTCCAACAAGTTCCAACAACAAGTTCCAACAGCAAGTTCCAACAACAAGTTCCAACAACAAGTTCCAACAACAAGTTCCAACAAGTTCCAACAGCAAGTTCCAACAGCAAGTTCCAACAACAAGTTCCAACAACAAGTTCCAACAACAAGTTCCAACAGCAAGTTCCAACAACAAGTTCCAACAACAAGTTCCAACAGCAAGTTCCAACAGCAAGTTCCAACAGCAAGTTCCAACAACAAGTTTCCAACAAGTTCCAACTACAAGTTCCAACAGCAAGTTCCAACAACAAGTTCCAACAACAAGTTCCAACAACAAGTTCCAACAAGTTCCAACAAGTGCCAACAGCAAGTTCCAACAACAAGTTCCAACAATAAGTTCCAACAGCAAGTTCCAACAGCAAGTTCCAACAACAAGTTCCAACAGCAAGTTCCAACAACAAGTTCCAACAAGTTCCAACAGCAAGTTCCAACAGCAAGTTCCAACAACAAGTTCCAACAAGTTCCAACAACAAGTTCCAACAGCAAGTTCCAACAACAAGTTCCAACAACAAGTTCCAACAGCAAGTTCCAACAGCAAGTTCCAACAACAAGTTCCAACAGCAAGTTCCAACAGCAAGTTCCAACAACAAGTTCCAACAGCAAGTTCCAACAACAAGTTCCAACAACAAGTTCCAACAAGTTCCAACAACAAGTTCCAACAGCAAGTTCCAACAACAAGTTCCAACAACAAGTTCCAACAGCAAGTTCCAACAACAAGTTCCAACAACAAGTTCCAACAACAAGTTCCAACAAGTTCCAACAGCAAGTTCCAACAGCAAGTTCCAACAGCAAGTTCCAACAAGTTCCAACAACAAGTTCCAACAGCAAGTTCCAACAACAAGTTCCAACAACAAGTTCCAACAACAAGTTCCAACAAGTTCCAACAAGTGCCAACAGCAAGTTCCAACAACAAGTTCCAACAACAAGTTCCAACAGCAAGTTCCAACAGCAAGTTCCAACAACAAGTTCCAACAGCAAGTTCCAACAACAAGTTCCAACAAGTTCCAACAGCAAGTTCCAACAGCAAGTTCCAACAACAAGTTCCAACAAGTTCCAACAACAAGTTCCAACAGCAAGTTCCAACAACAAGTTCCAACAACAAGTTCCAACAGCAAGTTCCAACAGCAAGTTCCAACAACAAGTTCCAACAGCAAGTTCCAACAGCAAGTTCCAACAACAAGTTCCAACAGCAAGTTCCAACAACAAGTTCCAACAACAAGTTCCAACAAGTTCCAACAACAAGTTCCAACAGCAAGTTCCAACAACAAGTTCCAACAACAAGTTCCAACAACAAGTTCCAACAAGTTCCAACAGCAAGTTCCAACAGCAAGTTCCAACAACAAGTTCCAACAAGTTCCAACAAGTGCCAACAGCAAGTTCCAACAACAAGTTCCAACAACAAGTTCCAACAACAAGTTCCAACAACAAGTTCCAACAGCAAGTTCCAACAACAAGTTATTATCACATTGCAATGACCTCTAAACATTCCTAAACCATTAACACCTATTTTAAGCGTGCCGAATCAGTAAGCATCACCCCTTCTATGAGCCTCGACCAGAGGGTGGTTGTCACCCACAAACACTCGTCGCGAGCTGTTCCATTGTCTGTTGATTCCCATTCTGCTGTTTTTGTCTCATAATCAAGATAAATTTGGAACAGCCCTTAAACTAACACCAAGCAGATCAATTTTTATATTTAAATATAAAATCATTTTCTCATTAATTCATAATCATAAAATCATTTAATCCGTGTCACCCATGCTATTTATCTAGCAAATTTCGTCAAAAAAAAACACAACAGCACTGGTTCCGTGTCACCCATGCTATTTATCTAGCAAATTTCGTCAAAAAAAAACACAACAGCACTGGTTCCGTGTCACCCATGCTATTTATCTAGCAAATTTCGTCAAAAAAAATCGAACGAGTTTTAGTTATGGCGGGAAAACTGAAAAAAAATTCTCTATTTAAAACGGGTGTACACGATTGTACACGTGTACGGACCTTACCGAACCTTACCGACCCGGCAAACAAATCGCCTCATGGTGCACTTCATGAGCCGACTTGCCCGCAGACCAGAGTAAGGCTCTTAACACCCAGCGTATACCGTACGCATATGCAAGCACACGAATAATAGAATCATTTAAACCGTTCCATCCGTGACTTTTACCTTGGACGGTCGTGACAAAATACTTTTACACTCCTTGGATTACCTACGGAATGCAAGTCCCACACACCAAATCCTCCATCTTCAGAATTCATATTTCATAATGGACAGATCCCCAAGACGTCATGCTTACATGCTCACCTTGGCGACGTCCACTCGAAATTTCAGCGGTGCCTCCATATTGTGGTAGAATTTCGTGTATGACTCACAGGACTCCAATGACCGGACTCAGGTTTACAAAAGGTCTTTGTTTATTATTCACTTCATTCCATTTACCAAATAATACCGCATTATTCAATGGCTGAGATTAACTCTTTTCCATGGTCCTTTTCGTTCGGCTGATGTTCCTCCGCCATGGTCCCGTTCGTCAGAGCTCCTCGCAGCAAGTACTCTCGACTCCAGCCGCAGCTCCCGCTTATATGGACCAACTCGACTTAATCCTCTGTCCGCTGAACTCGTAATCTCTTCTCCGCTGACGTTACTGGTCGCCTTCCTGGCGCCAGCTAGCCCCCCCTGTTGTGAGTTCCATTTATCAAACAATAGGGGGGTGCTCCAGCCTGGGGCTGTGACCAGGTGTTTCAAGAGATTATCATGTTCGTGCACATTCCTAACTCATTTACAAACTCGTCCTTCACAGAGTTTGCATGTAAAATGTATTTGCTTTGTTACCAGGTTAATTAATAAGTTACCAGTGCCAATTAATAAGTTACGCTGAGTTACACTTCCACACCACTCAACTCAAACATCACCTCTCTGCCAATAACCTGTATGAAACATTCCAATCCGGATTCCGCTCCTACCACAGTACTGAAACTGCTCTCCTCAAAATCACCAACGACCTTCTCCTCTCCTCTGACGCTGGCAACATCAACATTCTCATCCTCCTCGACCTCAGCGCCGCCTTTGACACCATCGATCACACCATCCTCCTCACCCGACTTGAAACCACCTTTAACATTACCGGCACTGCCCTCTCTTGGATTAAATCATACCTCTCTGACAGACGTCAGTTCATCTCCATCAATAACTGCAAATCCCACACTGCTCCCCTCCCCCAAGGTGTCCCCCAAGGTTCAGTTCTTGGCCCCCTCCTCTTCATCCTTTACCTGTCCCCCCTCGGTCACTTAATCCGCCATCATGGTCTCCAATTCCACTGCTTCGCCGATGACATCCAGCTTTTCATCTCCACCAAGTCCATCTCCACCGCCACCCACTCTATCCTGACAAACTGCATCACTGAAATAAAATCCTGGCTTCAAAACAACTTCCTCAAACTTAACTGTGATAAATCTGAAATAATCATCATTGGCCCAAAAACGCTCACCAAGTCCACCCATAACTTTGCCCTCAACATCGACGGTTTCCCAGTATCCACCTCCCCTCACATCCGGAATCTTGGCATCATCTTTGACCAAACCCTCTCCTTCGACAAATACACTAAACAGATCACAAAGACAGCCTTCTTTCACCTGAAAAACATCGCCCGTCTCCGTCCATCCCTCTCCTCCGTGGCTGCAGAAACCCTCATCCACGCCTTCATCACTTCCCGTCTGGACTACTGCAATAGCCTCCTTTATGGTTCACCCTAAACAATCACCAATAAACTCCAATACATTCAGAACTCCGCTGCCCGTCTACTCACCCATTCCCGGACCCGTGACCACATCACCCCCGTCCTTTACAAGCTTCACTGGCTCCCCATCTCCCAGAGAATCCAGTACAAAATCCTCCTCTTGACCTACAAAGCCCTCCATAACCTGGCCCCATCCTACCTGGCTGACCTCCTCTCCAGACACACTCCCACCCGCAACCTCCGCTCTGCTGGTACCAACCTCCTGACCCCCCCCCCCCCCCATCCGGACCAAATTTAGATCCTGGGGGGACAGGGCCTTCTCCATCGCTGCTCCCACCCTCTGGAACTCGCTACCTCACACCATCAGAGACTCCTCCTCACTCACCACATTCAAAACATCACTCAAGACCCACCTGGTCAACACTGCATTCAACATTTAACCCACAGCATCTAACCCCTGACTATCTCCTCTCCTTCTCCCTCCTTTGTGCTTTGAATATTTCCCTATTGATTCTTCTTTTTTGCAATTGTTTTTATGTTTTGCTCTGCATTATGTTTTGCACTCTGTCAAAGCGTCTTTGGGCTTCCTGAAAAGCGCTATATAAAATAAATGCATTGTTATTATTATTATTATGTATATATATACTATATATATATATGCCATACATATGGCATATATATATATATATATATATATATATATATATATATATATATATATATATATATATATATATATGCCATACAATATGCCATACAATATGGCATACATATATGCATGCCATACAATATATATACACATATGTAACCAGGAAGAGATATTGAGGAATCAGAGACATCTTGAAGGAGGAAAGTCTCTGTTAAGCAGATCACGTCTGGATTGTCAGAAGCAACCTGTATGGAGAGATCAGTCAGGTTTGAGCGAAGGCCCCGGATGTTTGAGGTCCATACCGTTAAAGAAGAGAGAGGGGGAGCATCGGGTACAGGACAGGGGAGGGGAGGAGTAGGGTAAGATGAAGGATGAGAGGGGGAGGTAGGGAGAGCAGTTGATAGTGTGTCAGAGATTACAGAAGAGTTCCAAGAAAGGGAAGGATGAGGAGGATGAAAGGTTTGGTGGTGAAGGGATGAGGCAGAGTGAGGGGTTGTTTGAGGGGGGGCATGGGACAGTCGAAGGTTGGGGGGGGGGTGGAGGCATGAGATAGAAGGGAGATGAGGTGGGGAGGAGGCAACTTTGAGGAGGGAGAATTTGAGAGGAATGGTATGGGGGGAGATTTGAATGGGAGGAGTTGGGGGGGAGTTTTGAAGAGGAGGAGTGAGGCGGGAGTTTAGGAGGGGAGGGGCAAGGGGGGAGTTTAGGAGGGGAGGGGCGAGGGGGGAGTCTAGTAGTGGAGGGGCAAGGGGGGAGTTTAGGAGTGTAGGGGCAAGGGGGGGATTTGGAGGGGAGGGGCAAGGGAGGAGTTTATGAGGGGAAGGGCAAGGGGGGAGTTCAGGAGTGGAGGGGCAAGGGGGGGGATTTGGAGGGGAGGGGCAAGGGGGGACTTTATGAGGGGAAGGGCAGGGGGGGAGTTCAGGAGTGGAGGGGAAAGGGGGGAGTTTAGGAGTGTAGGTGCAAGGGGCGGGATTTGGAGGGGAGGGGCAAGAGGGGAGTTTAGAAAGTGGATGATTAATGAAAGACGAACATTGATAACAAATTGGGTTTGTTGTGATTTTCAAGTTAGCAATCCGATTCAGAACGTTGGAGGAGGGATGGAATGAATGTGAATTTAGACCATGTAGTGAGGGAGACGTATAAGATATTGAATTTCTTTTTTTTGACGTGGAATGAGTTGGAGAGGAAATTGAGAAAAGCCTTTTAAATAGGAAGAAAAACAGCGTGTTGTAATATACCACTGAATAAACCACCGAAGGGGAAAGGTTAAACATATTTAAAATAATATTTAAACAGAACCGTGAAGAATCTTATATGCACAAAATACCAACGGGGGGAGGGCCGAGAGGGACCACCACGAGTCACGTGAACAGGGCAAAAGGTGGATGGCAAGGAGATAATGGGGGCGGGGCGAAAAGCACCGCGATACACCTGGACAGAAAGTACAGGATGAGACAACGGCACACGTGGAGAAAGGAAAAATAAATGTTTTTTTTTTTGTTTTGTTTTTTTTGGGGGGGGGTGGGGTGGGGTGGGGATTTAAAACGTTAGACAGAGAGTATTACGTTCGGTGTAGAAGGGAAAAACTGAGAGCCAAGCAAAACACGATGTAGGGGACTTAAGTTAACAAACACCGACAGGGGTACAAGGCCGCACACGAGGTGCAGAACAGGATTAATTAATTACGAGTTACAGGAAATTCAAACCAAAATTAACTATAAACAAACAATAAAGCATGGACGATAAAGTAACGAGTTGAAATTTGACAAACACACGAATGAAAAAATAACCACTTTGGATGCCCGGAGAGAAACCAAACCTCCAGGTCGGAAGCTTCAACAACTAGGCCGCGTGGCCGCGCGCGGCACGAGATACTCGACTATTTTTTACAGGTATGAAAGATTAACCCCGATAAAACTTCCGAGGGACACTTAAAAGGTACACACACGTAAGATAAACAGTTTAGACAAGAATACAAATGTGACAATGACTTAGCTTCGAGCGTGCGTGAAGATCGTGGAACAGCTTCGAAAATCCGTGACCGCCCCGATCAAGATCTCGCGAGGTTTTGAATTATGAAGATACCAAGGAATCAGAGACATTATGAAGGAGGAAAGTTTCTGTTAAGCAGATCATGTCTGGTTTGTCAGAAGTAACCTGTATGGAGAGATCAGTCATGTTTGAGCGAAGGCCCCGGATGTTTGAGGTCCATACTGTTAAAGAAGAGGAAGGGGGAGCATCGGATACAGAACAGGCGGGGGGAGCGGTAGGGTAAGATGTGGAAGAGGAGGAAGAGGTAGGGAGAGCTGTTGAAGGTGTGTCAGACATTTCAGAATAGCTTGGAGAAAGGGAAGAATGGGGCGGACAAAAGGTTTGATGGTGATTGGGTGAGGCGCAGTGACGGTATGATAGACCTGAGCCTCGTCCTGGTGGTGGGGTGGCTATCTTTATCAAAAACTCTCTTCCTCACTCTCCTTGCACTGCCCTCTCTCCTCCTCACCCCCAGGAGTACTCTGGCTACGGCTTCCTCTCCGCTCCCACCTTTTGTTCATATGTGTTCTGTACCGTCCCCCAAACAGTGATGACTCAATTTACATTTCACTCTCTGACAACATGGACCAACTTCTATCCACTCATCCCAACTCTCTCTTCCTCATATGTGGTGACTTCAACTGTCATCATGCCACCTGGTTGGGTGTGGGTTCCTCTCTCACCAGTCATGGCACCTCAGCAAAGGACTTCTGTGACTCACTGGGATTGACACAATCTGTCAATTTCCCGACCCGGATCTCAGCCAATGGAGTTTCTTCTCTTCTAGACTTGGTGATGACAAACTTCCCTGCTAATGTCTGCTGCTCTTCTTCTGCTCCAATCGGTTCTTCTGATCATGTGCTTGTCAAAGTGGACATCTCTCTGGCCATTCTCAGAGAGCCTCCTCAGCGTCGAAGAGTCTGGCATTTCACTCAGGCCGACTGGGACGGGCTTCAAGCAGCCATCATTCGTCTGGATTGGTCTCCCATCTCCACTGCCTCTGACTTCAATTCTTCCTGGGAATTCTTCCAAAGCAAACTGATCTCTCTCATGCACAGATTTATCCCATCTCGTCTTCAGTTGTCTTACCCTTCCTCCCGTCCATGGTACACCGAATCTTGTGGTGAGGCAGTTGCCCTGAAACAACTTGCCTTTGCCTCTTGGAAGGCTAATCCAACTGAAGGCAATCTCAGTTCCTTCCACCAAGCTCGGAACAAGTGTGTGTCTACCCTCAGGAGTGCCAGGAAGCACTATCTCTCCTCACTCAAGAACGAACTCTCAAACCTGTCTCCTTCCTCCAAATCCTGGTGGCGTCTGGTCAAATCCGTTTCTGGTGTTTGTTCCCCCTGCATCCCCTCCCTTACCTCAAATGGCCACACAGTTGACATCGCACGTGACAAAGTCGAATGCCTCAACTCTGTGTTTGCCTCAAAATCTTTAGTCCCAAACCCATCTCTCTCTGTTCCCACCTTTCCCAGTCGAACCCAACTGCTCCTGGACTCTGTGTCCTTCTCTCCTGACAAGGTGGAGGAGTTTTTGTCTAACCTCGACTCTGATTCTGCAACTGGACCAGACGGCATCAGCCCACGGGTCCTATAATCCTGCTCTGCCGCTCTATCTCACACTCTCTCTGTTCTTTTCACCCTATCTTTTGCTCAAGGTCATCTGCCAGCATCCTGGAAATCAGCAAACATTACCGCTTTACACAAAAAAGGTGCAAAAACAGATCCTTTTAACTACAGACCAATCAGCCTGCTCCCAATTATCAGCAAAGTCATGGAATCCATCATTGCTTCGGATATGAAATCTTTCCTCTTCTCCAATGGCTTGATCTCTGATCATCAATTTGGATTCAGACCAGGTCACTCTACTCTGGACATGCTGCTTCTCCTGTCTCAACAATGGATGGAGGTCCTCAATGCCAAACAGGAAATCAGAGCTGTCTCCCTTGACATATCACGTGCCTTCGATACGGTCTGGCACCCAGCTCTGCTCACCAAACTCTACTCCTATGGTATCCATGGAAATCTCCATGCATGGCTTGCGGACTTCCTCTCTGGTCGTAGTCAACGTGTGGCCCTGAATGGATTTCTCTCATCTCCCCTTCCTGTTCAGGCTGGAGTTCCCCAAGGCAGTGTGCTGGGCCATGTGCTTTTTCTGGTCTTTATCAATGATCTCTCCGACTCTCTGGAAAATCCTCTCTATCTCTTTGCTGATGACTCCACTCTCTGCCGCTCCATTCCTCTTCCCTCAGATCGGCAGTCTGCAGCCTCCTCACTCTCTGAAGACCTGGACAAAATCACAGACTGGTCAAACAAGTGGAACATGTCTTTCAATCCTGACAAATCTCACACTCTTACTATGTCTCTCCGAAAAGATCGACTGGACAACCCTCCCATCTACTTTCTCAACAATCCTCTCCAAGAAGTTCTGTCACTCAAGCTTTTGGGTTTCACTATCTGCCATGATCTTTCTTGGGAAAACCACATTTCCAAGCTGGCCTGCAAAGCCAGTCGCCGACTGGGCATCCTCCGTCGTGCGAAGTCCTTCCTAGGCACACCTGAGCTCCTCACCACATACAAGGCTTTCATCCGCAGCTCAATGGAATACTGTTCTCCCCTATGGGCTGGTGCTCCTGCCTCACACCTAGCTTGGCTTCACGCTGTTGAAACCAAAGCTTTCAGAATCATTGGAATCTCCCGCGATGAAGCTATCTCTGAGGGCCTTTCACTCACTCACCGCAGGCAGGTAGGTGGTCTTTCTGTCTTCTACCGACTCCTCTCCGGCCTTGCTCCCCCAGCTCTCTCTGTGCTCTGTCCCCCAAATATTCCTACAGGTCGCACAAGATCTGCCAGCAAGCCTCTGATGGTTAAACTGCCGAAATCTCGGCTCTCTGCTCACCTTCACTCCTTCATTCCTCTTTTCTCCCACCTCTGGAACAAACTCCCACACTCCCTTCAATCCCACTCCTCCCTCCAGGTCTTTAAAACAGCTGTTCACCACCATCTCTTATCTTCCCCCATCCATAACCTTGATCTTTTCTACCCCCACTAATTCACCCCAGATCCACCTTGTTTGTAATTCCAACTTCTTTCCTGGTAGTCCTGGCAGTGTCCATATGTTTTATGCCTCTCCCACCCCCTTTCCCATGCCTCCCCCCCAAAGCCCTCTCCCTCCCACAGATCTCTCGATGTCTCCATGTCTCTCAGTTCCTGCTCTCAAATGTTGTGTTTGTGTCCTTCCCCCTCTCTCCCCATCTTGTCTACCGCTCCCGATGTTATTTGTTTTATGTGTCGGTTTGTCGGTTATGTGTCGGTTTGTCGGTTTGTCTTTCTGTGTGATAAATGTTCGCTCTTTCACGAGCCTCGATCTTGTATACAAAAAAAAAAAAAAAAAATCTCTCCCAGGTTACTCCCTCCTCCGGTATGATAGACCTGAGCCTCGCCCTGGAGGTGGGGTTGCTATCTTTATAAAAACAACTCTCTTCCTCACTCGCCCTGCACTGCCCTCTCGCACTCGCCCTGCACCTCACCCCCAGGAATACCGTTGGCTACGGCTTCCCCTTCGCTCCCATCTTTTGTTCATATGTGTGTTGTACCGTCCACCAAACAGTGATGATTCCATCTACATCTCGCTGTCTGATAATATGGACCAACTTCTATCGACCCATCCCAACCCTCTCTTCCTCATATGTGGTGATTTCAATTGTCACCATGCCAGTTGGCTGGGTGTGGGTACCTCTCTCACCAGCCATGGCTCTTCAGCAAAGGACTTCTGTGACTCACTGGGACTGACACAATCTGTCAATTTCCCGACCCGGATCCCAATCAACGGAGCATCTTCTCTTCTGGACTTGGTTATGACTAACTTCCCTGAAAATGTCTGCTGCTCTTCTGCTCCAATCGGCTCATCTGATCATGTGCTTGTTAAAGTGGACATCTCTCTGACCATTCTCAGAGAGCCTCCTCAGCATCGACGAGTCTGGCATTTCACTCAGGCCAACTGGCACGGTCTTCAAGCAGCCATCAATCATCTGGACTGGTCTCCCATCTCTACTGCCTCTGACATCAACTAATCCTGGGAATTCTTCCAAAGTAAATTGCTCTCTCTCATGCACAGATTTATCCCATCTCGTCTTCAGTTGTCATACCCTTCCTCCCGTCCATGGTACACGGAATCTTGTGGTGAGGCTATTGCCCAGAAACAACTTGCTTTCGTCTCCTGGAAAGCAAATCCAATGGAAGGAAATCTCATTTCCTTTCACAAAGCCCGAAACAAGTGTGTGTCCACCCTCAGGAGAGCCAGGAAACAATATCTCTCCGTTCTCAGGACCGAACTCTCTTATCTGTCTCCCTCTTCCAAATCCTGGTGGCGTCTGGTCAAATCTGTTTCTGGTGTTTGTTCCCCCTCCATCCCCTCACCTCAAACGGCCACACGGCTGACTCCGCACGTGAAAAAGCTGAATGCCTCAACTCTGTGTTTGCCTCTAAATCTTGTGTCCCAAACCCATCCCTCTCTGTACCCACCATACCCAGTCGTACCCAGCTGCTCCTGGACTCTGTGTCCTTTCCTCCTGACAAGGTGGAAAGTTTCTGTCAACCCTCGACTCTGATTCTGCAACTGGACCTGACGGCATCAGCCCACGGGTCCTAAAATCCTGTTCTTCCGCTCTTTCACTCTCTCTTTTGCTCAAGGTCATCTGCCATCTGCTTGGAAATCTGCCAATATCACCGCTTTGCACAAAAAAGGTGCAAGAACAGATCCCAGCAACTACAGACCAATCAGCCTTCTCCCAATTATCAGCAAAGTCATGGAATCCATCATTGCTTCAGATATGAAATCTTTCCTCTTCTCCAATGGCTTGATCTCTGATCATCAATTTGGTTTCAGACCTGGTCACTCTACTCTGGACATGCTGCTTCTGCTTTCTCAACAATGGATGGAGGTCCTCATTGCCAAACAGGAAATTAGAGCTGTCTCCCTTGACATATCACGTGCCTTCGATACGGTCTGGCACCCCGCTCTGCTCACCAAACTCTCCTCTTTTGGTATCCATGGAAATCTCCACGCATGGCTGGCGGACCTCCTCTCTAGTCCTAGTCAACGTGTGGCCCCGAATGGGTTTCTCTCATCTCCTCTTCCTGTTCAGGCTGGAGTTCCCCAAGGCAGTGTTCTGGGCCCTATGCATTTTCTGGTCTTCATCAATGATCTCTCTGACTCTCTTGAAAATCCTCTCTATCTCTTTGCTGATGACTCTACTCTCTGTCGCTCCATTCTTCATCCCTCAGATCGGCAGTCTGCAGCCTCCTCACTCTCTGCAGACCTGGACCAAATCACAGACTGGGCAAACAAGTGGAACATGTCTTTCAATCCTGACAAATCTCACACTCTTACGATGTCTCTCCAAAAAGACCGACTGGACAACCCTCCCATCCACTTTCTGAATAATCCTCTCCAATAAGTTCTGTCACTCAAGCTTTTGGGTCTCACTATCTGCCATGATCTTTCCTGGGAAAACCACATTTCAAATCTGGCCTCCAAAGCCAGTCGCCGACTGGGCATCCTCCGTCGTGCGAAGTGGCACACCTGAGCTCCTCACCACATACAAGGCTTTCATCCCCAGCTCAATGGAATACTGCTCTCCCCTCTGGGCTGGTGCTCCTGCCTCACACCTAGCTCGTCTTCACGCTGTTGAAACCAAAGCGTTCAGAATCATTGGAATCTCCCGTGATGAAGCTAACTCCAAGGGCCTCTCACTCACTCACCGCAGGCAGGTTGGTGGTCTTTCCGTCTTCTACCGACTCCTCTCTGGCCTTGCCCCCCCCCCCCCCCCAGCTCTCTCTGGGCTCTGTCCCGCAAATATTCCTACAGGTCGCAGAAGATCTGCCTGCAACCCTCTTATGGTTAAACTGCCAAAATCAAGACTCGCTGCTCACCTTCACTCCTTCATTCCTCTTTTCTCCCGCCTCTGGAACAAACTCCCTCGCTCTCTTCAATCCCACTCCACCCTCCAGGTCTTTAAAACAGCTGTTCACCATCATTTCTTATCTTCCCCCATCCAAAACCTTGATCTTTTCTACCCCCGCTAATTTCACACCAATTCCACTTTTTTGAAATACCAACTTCTGTCTTGGAAGTCCTTGGTGTCCCTGTGTTTTATACTTCTCCCACCCTCCTCCTTCCCACGCCTCCTCCCCCCAAGCCCTCTCCCTCCCACACATCTCCCTGCTCTCAAATGTTGTGTTTGTGTGCTTCCCCTTCTCTCCCCATCTTGTCTTCCGCTCCCTCTTTTTATATATTTTGTTTGTCTGGTTGATTTGTTTGTGAAGTAAATGTTAGCTCTTTCACGAGCCTCGATTCAGTATACAAAAAAAAAAAAAAAAAAAAAAAAAAAATATATATATATATATATACTGAAAGGAAGGGTGGAAGATAGATTGAGAAAGATGAATGAGATTGGGTTTGAGTATGCATGTGTCACATTTGGAGTGAAAGATTGTGTAGAGAGGGGTGAGAAGGAGGCATGTTTGAGCAGGAGGCAGAGGGAGATCCATGAGTTGAGAATGGAGTTGAGGAGTTTGAATGGAAGATGGAAGAGAGCTGTTAGTGGGGCAACTTAGCATAACAATTGTGCATTTTGTGAGGAAAGCACCAAATTTGGCACACTAGTAGACTATCATATTATGAAAAGATCTGGATATTGGGCCATCTCAGATTCAGAGATTTGATTTTTGCAAGATTTCGATTCGATTGGGATCGAAGAGAACACCTTCTTCGTCTTCTGTACAGTGAAGTTGCCAGCCCTGAATTATCTTGCTACATCTGGATGCTTCATTGGGAGTGCAACCATGTCCCTCAGGTGAACAGGGACCCACCTGGCATAGTGTGTGTGGTCTAAGGCATGGAACCATGGGACCAGTTCCGTCAGGGCAGCAAGGTACATCGTGAATAAAGCCTGCAGGAACGCACGTAGACCAGTACCAACATCTCTAGTTCCAGCACAGTTGCCCAGTACTGAAAGTTGGGAATGTCTTCTCCTCTCTGGTGACACCAGTCTTCAAACTCAGGCAGGTCTTCTGCATCATCAGCATATGTCATACAGTGGCGTTCATACGCACGGTGTTGCAGGATGTGCAGTGCCGCTGCAGTGATTTGATGAGCTCTTCTTGTGCGGGTGACGTGGACAGCTCGCAGGAAGGAGTCGGCCGTCCTTGGCGTTGCAATCTCAGCTTGCAAATCTGCAAAATCAGCAAATCTTGCAAAAATCAAATCTCTGAATCTGAGATGGCCCAATATCCAGATCTTTTCATAATATGATAGTCTACTAGTGTGCCACATTTGGTGCTTTCCTCACAAAATGCACAATTGTTATGCTATATTTAGCTTAGCTGCCGGACTATGTGGAAGTGGAGAGGAATGGGCTTGAGGTGTTGACGAAGCAGGTGAGGATGAGGTTGGTGAAGTTGAAGAGAGTGGAAAGGATGAAGAGGCAAAGAAAGGAAAGGCAGAGGAAGAGAAAGAGGGGTTTTTGAGAAGCCTTTTCAGTTTATGAAGGATCTGTTGGAGCCGTCCCGATTTGGTGTACTGAAGGTACCAAAGGAAGAGTTGGAAGGTCTCCTGCGTGCCACGTACGCAGACACAAGGAGGAACGAAGTGGTGGAGGACATCGAAGGATTGGTGAGCCCGGCAGAGCCAGGTGTTCCATTTGATTTGTCAGAGCCAAAGATGTCTGAGATTGAGGCAATTTTGAGGAAGGCACGGGCGGCATCGGCTCCAGGACCAAGTGCAGTGCCATACAAGGTGTTTAAGAGTTGTGTAGGCATCAGGCAGTATCTGTGGAAGTCTCTGAAGGTGGTATGGAGGCAAGGAGTGGTGCCCAGTCAATGGACTAGGGCGGATGGAGTTTATATTCCAAAGCAGGAGGAGGCTGTGACACTGGAGCAGTTTAGACCAATATCATTGCTCGATGTAGATGGGAAGATATTGATGAGTGTCTTTGTGGCACGGCTCTCAGGCTTCATCAGAGGGAATGGTTTTGTGGATGGTTCTGTGCAGAAGGCGGGAATACCAGGATCACCAGGATGCATTGAACACTCGGCAATGGTCTGGCAAGTGTTACAGGAGGCAAAGAGGCAAAGGAAGGATGTGGCGGTGGTATGGCTGGATTTGGAGAATGCATATGGGTCAGTGCCGCATGCCTTGATCAGGTATGCCATGGATTTCTTTTGGGTGCCACGGAGATTTAGGGATTTTTTGATGGCATATTATGATCAGTTTTGGATGCGGTTTGCGACACAGTCCTATGTAACAGAGTGGCAGAAGTTGGAAGTGGGGATCCCGATGGGATGTACCATCTCCCCGATTTTGTTTGTGCTGGTTATGGAGTTGTTGATACGTGCGGTGAGTGGACATGGGAAAGAAGTGGAGCTAGCCCTTGGTCAGAGGTTGCCAGCAATGTTTGCTTTCATGGATGACCTGACAGTTGTCCAACAGTCCGCTGATGCAGCAGTCGAGGTACTGGGACGACTGGAAAGGTTGATGCGGTGGGCAAGAATGGGATTTAAAGCAAGAAAGTCGAGGAGTGTGGTAGTGAGACGAGGAGTGGTGGATAACATGCACAGGTTTGAGCTGGGAGGGGAGGTGGTTCCATCATTGGTAGAGGCCCCTGTGAAGAGTTTGGGAAGATGGTATACAGTGGAGTTGAATGATGTGGGAAGAGTGGAGGAGGTCAGAAACAAGCTTTTGAGAGGTTTGAAGAGGATTGATGGATGTGGTTTGCCAGGTAAGTTGAAGGTATGGTGTTTGAAGTTTGGGTTGATGCCACGAGTATTGTGGCCATTGATGATGTATGATATTGCAATTGGGCATGTAGAGAGGATGGAGGTTGTGGTGAGTGGGTTTGTGAGGAGGTGGTTGGGAGTGCCACGCTGTTTGACGAACATTGCCTTTTATGGTCAGGGTGAAAAACTCCAGTTTCCCTTGACATCATTAACCGAGGAATTTAAGGTGGTGAGGGTGCGGGAGTTCATGATGTTGCGGGATTCAAGTGATGCAGTGGTAAAGAATGCTCTCCCAGAGAAGAAGGGAAGTCGGAAGTGGAATGCAAGAGCAGAGGTGGACGAGATGGAGGAGCGGTTGCAACAGGAGGAGGTCATGGGGATGGTACTGCATGGGAAGCATGGCTTGGGGTGGATGGAGCATGAGCGATGGGGAAAGGCATGTGTGAAAGAGAGGAGGAAAATGGTTGTGAGGGAGGTGAGAAGAAAGGAAGAGGAGGGGAGATATGTGAAAGCAGTCGGTCAGGCACAGCAAGGTGCTTGGACTAAGTGGGAAGGTGTGTGGGTGAGGATATTGAAGTGGCAAGAGATTTGGAGGATGGAGCCAATATTGTTGAATTTCCTGTTGCGGGCAATGTATGATGTGCTTCCATCACCAGTAAACTTGAGATTGTGGGGGTTGTTGCAGGAGGAGAGATGTTATTTGTGTGGAGGTGTGGGAACGGTGCAGCATGCACTGAGTGCATGCTCAGTAGCATTGGCAGCAGGAAGATACAGGTGGCGACATGATCAGGTGCTGGCGGTGGTGGTGCAGATGGTGCAACAAGAGGTGCTGAGATAGAGAGAGAAGAGTGCAGAAGGAGACTGATGGGGGAGAGGTGTGGTTTGTCAAAGAGGGCCAGGTGGTAAGAGGTGGAAAGAGGAGGAGGTGGAAAGCAAGAGGGCTGTCAGATGCTTGTGATTGGCAGGTGGTGGCAGACCTAAAGCCACAATTGGTATTCCCAGAGGAGATCTGTGTGACAAAGTTGCGGCCTGACATTGTCATTTGGTCAAGTGCAACAAGACAGGTCATCTTAGGGGAGTTGTCGGTACCTTGGGAAGAGAACATGGAGGAGGTGCACGAGAGGAAGAGAGGAAAGTACAGTGAGCTGGAGGCAGAGTGCCGGGAGAAGGGTTGGCGAGTTTCGTGCCAGCCATTTGAGGTGGGGTGTGGAGGGTATATTGGCAATTCCTTTTCTGCATTTCTTGCTAGGCTGGGAGTGTGTGGGACAGAAAGAAGGAGGATGTGTCACAAGGTGGCCCAGGTTGCCTTGAAAGGCTCATTTTGGATATGGAGGAAGTTTATGGAGGCACGTCGAACGGTGTAGGTTGATTGTCTGTTTTTTTTTTTTGTTTTTTTTTTTGTTACCATTATTATTTCTTATTTTGTGTATATGAGTGAGTGGATGAGGGTGTGTGTTTTTGCATGAATTAATTTTTGCATGAGTGTGTGTTTTTGTGTGTTGAGTGGTGTATGATGTAAGGATAGGTGGTTGGTTGGTTGGTGTTGTGTGTGTATGTGTGTGTATGTGTGTGTATGTGTGTATGACTGATCTGGTGTGTTTTGTTGGTGAGTGGTGAAGGGTATAAAGGTGGGTGTTTGAGTGTTCCACCATGTTTGTTTGATGCTGTGGATTCTGGATGTGGAGGTGTTGTTGTTGTTCGCACTGGCTAGGGGTGGGGGTATGTACGCATCCAGGTGCAGTTGCTGCATGTGGATGTGTATGTGCCCCCGCTGGCCCACCTTAGCTGACCGTATCGAGGTTGAAGGGCCGAAACGGGATGATGCTGAGGACCTCAACTGAGGACCCGGTCAGTGCGGCACACTTGTGACCAGGTGTGTTTTGAACTTATATATTGTTGCGGATTTGAGAATCCTTTGTTTGTAAATATCACCCTGTGTAAATGTAATGATTCCTTGTAAATACCTCCGTTAATTGTAAAGGTCAAAGGTCGCCCCCTTAGTTAATCCATCCCATGCATGTAGAAAATCATATACCCTTCTAAATAGTTATTTCCTTAATGTGTATTAGTTTAAGGCCCTGTTTCCCACTAGTTGACTCTGCATTGCACCAAATGACATAAGATAGTCCCCTTTTCAAGTTTTCCCCAATCATCTCTTTGAAGTGCCAGTGCATTGGGCGGTTTTCTTCACCCCAACCTCCATTACGCACGCGGTCAGCTCGGAGAAGAAAGGCGTGTCTCCACCTCGTCATGAGAAGGAGGAGTGAGCCAGCCCCCGATCAACCAACCAAGGATGAGGGGTTTGGCCTGAGAGGGCGGAGAGAGAGCGTTCGAGGAGGTTCGCGAAAGTTCCATGGGCGTGGTTATATAACCCGTCGCCTGGAGCCTCCCACCGCAGTCCACCAGAGCCCCCACCTGAGTCCAGTTGAGGAGAAGCTGAGGAGGGTTTTGAGGGAGGTGCGCTGGACCAGAGGCAGATTCTGCGGAGAATTAAGGGAGCGTCGGAGACGCAGGAGGCGGAAGACGAGTGAGAAAGCTGCCGGCGTGAAACCGAATATGTGGAGCTGCCGGCTCCTCGCTGCCAGCCCGGAGCGGAGCTGTGTGCCGGGTTTCACCTCGACCCCAAAAGCGTGGACTGAAGCGCGAGCTTGGAGCCGGACCTCGATGCCTACCATCTGCCGGGACCCTCCTCTGCCGTTCCATACCATTCCTGCCATTCCATCCTTTTGTGTACGTGAGTTTGTTTTGTGTGTCTTGTCCCTGGGGTATAAGTAAGCTTGTATAAGTTAATAATTGCACTGTGTCTTCCTCTTCTGTAAATTATTTTCGTTTCTTTCCTCCTCCTTGGTTCCTTTGATTGTGTAAATAGTAATTGGTTAATAAATCCTGTTCTTCCTACCTTTGCTTTCCTTTCTTCACATCCGTTCGTCTTTGTGATTTCCCCATTGAACACCTGTGGCACGATTTGGCCAACGTTTCGAATCGGGTCTAGGTTTTGTCAATGGTTCAAACCGCGGGCTGCTAATCCGCTTGGCAAATAACATCTTGTCCGCGGTCTCGAACGAGGTTGCTCACCTGCCTCGTAGAGGGAGCTGGGCAGCTTCAGGACTCACGTCGGTCAGTCGCAGACAAGGGGATTAATCCCCCCTTGGTAAGGAAAAAAGGGGCCGACATTGAGATCCGCAACAATTGGTGTCAGGAGCGAGATTCGGACCCGAAGTGCGCTTAACGCACTCGAAATTACGAGTGGTCGAAATTTTATTTTGACATCCTAAATTTAAATCGTGCCATGGATAATCAAGGCGATCAGGTGCCGGTGGGGGAGATAGAAGGGGTAGAAGTGACCCAGGACCCCAGGGAAATGTATATGGGGGAGATAGAGGAGGAGAGCAATGAGGATGTGGTTGCGGGAGTATCAGGTGCACAAGATGGCGCCCTCGCCCACGAGGTTTCAGGCACACAAAATGGCGCCTCGCACATGGCTGCGGCGGCCATGCCTGCTGCACCAATGGGCTGGGTCCATTTTCTGGCACAAATGAGGGCCTCTATGGAAGAGTCAATGTATAATTGGAAGAGGGACGCCATCTCAAACGAATCCGGGTGTGATCTGGAAAAATGGAGGGAGGAATCCAGGTGTGAAGTGGAAAAACGGATAGCAGACGCAAGAAGGGATAATTAAAAAATGATGGAGGACATGAGGCGCAAGTTGGGCGAGCAGGTCCCAAGGGTACGCGACGAGGTAACGCGGGTCGAGGAGCGCAGTTTGAGTGAGGTGGAGCAAAGGGTAGCCAAGATGACCAGGGCTATAAGGGACAAGACGCGAAATGTGGAAAAGCCGACGACCGTCAAATTGGATAAAAAAATGTCGGGAGCACCGGGGAAGGTTGAATTGGAAGACGAAAATTTATGGGCACCGACGGTCGAGGTGGAGCAAGGCGCGGGTAAAATGACGGGTATAGAGATCGCGACCCGGGGTATGGAAAAGCCGGCGACCGCTGAGGTAGAAGATGGAATTTTAATAAAGCCAGCGGTCGTCGAGGTGAATAAAGAAAAAGAAGTAGTGGGAATTGAAATTGGTTAGAAAAGCACTCGCGGCAGGGAAAGATGGAAAATGTGCAAAGTCCCTGCTCACATCACGATGCTGTGCTTAATAACACCAATGGAAGTTTGCAGGTGGTGTTGGAGCAAAGGAGAAGAATCCCCCAGGTGAGTCGTGCTGTATATTGTGCGGGGAGATTTTGCAGGAGGATGTTTGGCGCAGAAAGAATTTTCACGCGCTTGGGATCGAGAAAGCATCCGGGCGTTGGTGAAGGGTCCCCTGTGAGTGGTGTGAGTGGGAATGGCGCGCTTGTGGAAAAAAGTGTGCATCGGAGAATGAATGCACGACAGAGTATGGGAGTGAAACCGAGTGCGAGCGAGAATGCACGTTGGAGTGTACAGAGTGTGACACGGAGAGTAAGGTGGTGGTGGAACATGTGCTAGAGAGCACCCCTGAGTTGGTTGTGGCGCAGGTGTGGGAGAGCCCATTGAAGCGCGTGAGTGGGTGGATGGGAGAGTGCACGCCCATGGTGAGTGTTACGGAGGACATAACGGAGGAGAGGTGTGGAACGAAGTGTGCGAACGATGAGTGTGCGCAAGAGGGTGCGCGAGAGGTGTGGTGTGTAACAGGGAGTACGGTGGTGGAATTGACGAAGAGCATGGGATGTATGAGCAACAAACGGAACGAGTGGTGTGAGCATGTCCGGGAGGCATCGACGTTGACCGGGGCAGCGTTTAGGGCGACGGATAGCCGAAGTGAGCACTCCGTGCGCGGTGCGCTTTGTTTGCAGCGAGGACCGGCCGGGACCGTAAGCGCGTCGCTCTTTGGAGCATCGTGTGCGATTCGGGCCGGGTCCCGCACTGAATGGTCGGTGCCGCGTCAGAGCGGCGATCGGCGCGATTCCGGGGGAGGGGGGCCAGGTCGGACCTTCACCCCCTGGCGGGGACGGGGTTCGGCCGGGCGGGATCGGGCCGGAGACCGCAAGGATCCGCGCCGAGATGGTGCATGGAATCTCGGCCCGACCAAACCACCTCCCCTGAACCGAATGCCGGACGGATTCAACCTGCAGGTGACCAAACCACCCGAATTCATTGCTCGGCTTTGCGAAGCCGAGTTTTAATGATGTAACGACGCACCGAGGCTCAGATATAGCGGACTGTGATGATAATAGTGTGTTGATCCGAAATTTAGAATAGTGAATAGGATTGGCAGAAGTGATTGGCAAAATTTGATGATTGGCAAATGATTGGTAAACGGATTGGCAGGGATTGGCAAATTTTGATTTGCAGGAATTTGATGGCAAAATTGATCCTGGAAGATGCCCGATGTGGTGGTATGGCAACTCTGCCATCCCTCACACAAACGGGGCACATGAGCTTTAGTTTTATGGGGTTTATGGCAGTGTAAGCTCACTGAGGGAGGGTTAGGATAATGTATAGGGACCTAGAGATGACCATAGGTAACAGTAGAGGTAAGTAGCGACATTGGACAGGTAGTCGGGGACATAGAGAGGCTAGAATGGTTGTTAATGACGTGGGATGTGCTTAGTTTAAAGGGAAGACGGGGAGCACCAAGTTAGAAGGAAACCAGGTAGATCAGATGATGCCATGTGTTTGAGAATCGAAAGTGTATGGAGCAGTGTATGAGTGAGTGAGGTGATTGTGAGTTGTATTGAGCGTGGAAGTGTATGGAGCAGTGCATAAGGAACAATTGTGGTTGTGCATTGTATTGAATGATTGAAGAAGCCTGGGAGGAAGGAGGGTGCAGGTGGCACCAGGTGTGATTGCACAGGTGTGCAAATGAACAGGTGTGTGGAATACATGGAGTATGGAATACATGGAGTATGGAATGGATGGTGTGGAGTGAGTATGGTGAAAACTGTGGAGTGGAGTGGATGGTGCGAAGGCAGTGGATGGGGAGGATGGACCCCATCACGAATACCCGGGGAGGGTAGTTTAAGAGTTAGATAGAGGGAGTAGGTAAATTGTGGTTGGATATTGGCATCTGTGGTGCGTGTGGAAGAATGGTGTTTGGATGGGTGCATTAGTGACGTGGAAATGGCTGGGCATGTGGCCTGTTAGTGTGTGTAGTTAAATGGGCACTCCGCCACTGTTAGGATGTCGGCCAGGTGAGGCCGCAGGTGGGCTCTGGGAGCCGGTAGAGTTGTGGATGGGGCCCGAGGATCCAAAGGACGGACCCGGGTAGCCCAGTGCCAGAGAGGGCACCGAGTGGGGAGAGCGCCAGAGGGCCTTCCCCAGTTAGATAGGTTAGGGTAAGGAGCAGGTAAGCTCGGAGGCAACTGCAGTGGTCGAGGTGTGCAGGTGGGTAGACCTGCTGGGAGAGCCACACGACCCAGTCCTGAAATTGTGCAAAGGCACAGGGAGTTGAATCGGGGGAGTGAGACCCCAAATTGATGAAGCACCACAGTTTGGTCAATGGGAATTTGGTTCTTAAAACCGCATAGAGTAAGATGGCCAATGGATTGGCAGGGAAAGACCCCGGGTAGTGTAAAGCTTATTAAAGTCATTTAGAGGATAGTTAGGATTAAGAATCTCCTCGCACCATCTACATCCACTCACATGAGGTGACAGAACTCCACACCATGCCATGTGTTTTATTATTTACTGTGCAAATGTTTGGAATGTGAGACGCATCATGACGTGGGTGTGACATTTTGCTGATGTTCCATCTCTCCCTCCTTATGAGGATTGATGATGAATTGGTGATGGCAAATTTTGGATTAATGGGATTGTGACGAATTTGGTATCGGGGAAATATGGGGAGGACGAGACGTAGTGACGGATTTGTAAATGTGTAGACTGTTGTAAATATGGGTAAGGGCAAGGGTGGAGTAGATAACAGGGGGGGGGGGGGGGTGACGTACGGTAGGGACGAGCTTTCTCACTTCGCTCTCCGTGCGCACCTTGTTCTGCATTGCCTGTGTTGATGTGTACCCTTGCGCCCTTACCCCTCGCTAACCTGCCCTCTCTGTCTTCCTTCCCCGACCCATGGATCGTGCTCTCTGGGCACTGAGGGGAGCGTGTGGGGTGGGGGGGGGGGGCACGTCGGTGTGCCCGAATCCTCGCAACCAGCTGCCTGCATGCACGCACCACTTATGGACCACATGTCTGTGGCTGAGCACCACTCATGGACCCCACGGGTTGGGGCATGGCCCCTCTGCTGGGACCGGCCACGATGGCCCAAGATCTTGCTTGCAGACCCGGTGAGGTGGCACCAAGCCCACAGGTGAACCACTCATAGTCGGCCCCTGTGGGCCATAAATAAACAGTGGACACGGTTGTGCTTTTGTTTTATATCCACCAACTAGGCCGCAACCAAGGAGAACATGAAGTTGACAACATCTGGAAGAACAACGGCCAGCAGAGGGAGCCGAAGAGGAAGACCACCAACAGGGTTTTGTTTTTTATTTGAACTGTGGTGACTGTGCACTGACTGGTGCTTTATGGTGCTTTATGGTGCTCTTTATTGGTGGTGGTGCGTCGATGCAGCGCAGGCTGTTTCCCCCCCCCCACCCCCCAAAAGAAAAATCACAGGTCCTGGGTTGCGTTTTGTAAATAGTGCAAGTATCGTCACTTGTAAATAATGCTCCCCACCGTTCATGTGTAGTTTGAGAACAATTCCGCAATTCGGTTATCCTGTGGGCGTGAATCTGTTAGTTAGGGTGCAATGCAGCAGAGGGACATACTTATTTGTGTTTTAAAACTGTCGCACTCGGGGTCAGGTTAATTGTAGAGGGAACTACACCTACGTGTCACACTAAGTAAAGTTTTATAGGCCCGCGACGTGCCTGGAGGATGAGGGTGCAGTGTTGTGGATTTGAGAATCCTTTGTTTGTAAATATCACCCTGTGTAAATGTAATGATTCCTTGTAAATACCTCCATTAATTGTAAAGGTCAAAGGTCGCCCCCTTAGTTAATCCATCGCATGCACGTAGAAAATCATATACCCTTCTAAATAGTTATTTCCTTATTATGTGTATTAGTTTAAGGCCCTGTTTCCCACTAGTTGACTCTGCATTGCACCAAATGACATAAGATAGTCCCCTTTTCAAGTTTTCCCCAATCATCTCTTCGAAGTGCCAGTGCATTGGGTGGTTTTCTTCACCCAAACCTCCATTACGCACGCGGTCAGCTCGGAGAAGGAAGGCATGTCTCCACCTCGTCATGAGAAGGAGGAGTGAGCCAGCCCCCGATCAACCAACCAAGGATGAGGGGTTTGGCCTGAGAGGGCGGAGTGAGAGCGTTCGAGGAGGTTCGCGAAAGTTCCATGGGCGTGGTTATATAACCCGTCGCCCGGAGCCTCCCACCGCAGTCCACCAGAGCCCCCACCTGAGTCCAGTTGAGGAGAAGCTGAGAGAGGGTTTTGAGGGAGGTGTGCTGGACCAGAGGCAGATTCTGCGGAGTATTAAGGGAGCGTCGGAGACGCATGAGGCGGAAGACTCACTCTTATTATTATTATTATTATTAAGGGAGCGTCGGAGACGCATGAGGCGGAAGACGAGTGAGAAAGCTGCCGGTGTGAAACCGAATATGTGGAGCTGCCGGCTCCTCACTGCCAGCCCGGAGCGGAGCTGTGTGCCGGGTTTCGCCTCAACCCCAAAAGCGTGGACTGAAGCGCGAGCTTGGAGCCGGACCTCGACGCCTACCATCTGCCGGGACCCTCCTCTGCCATTCCATACCATTCCTGCCATTCCATCCTTTTGTGTACGTGAGTTTGTTTTGTGTGTCTTGTCCCTGGGGTATAAGTAAGCTTGTATAAGTTAATAATTGCACTGTGTCTTCCTCTTCTGTAAATTATTTTCGTTTCTTTCCTCCTTCATGGTTCCTTTGATTGTGTAAATAGTAATTGGTTAATAAATCCTGTTCTTCCTACCTTTGCTTTCCTTTCTTCACATCCGTTCGTCTTTGTGATTTCCCCATTGAACACCTGTGGCACGATTTGGCCAACGTTTCGAATCGGGTCTAGTTTTTGTTAATGGTTCGAGCCGCGGGCTGCTAATCCGCTCGGCAAATAACATCTTGTCCGCGGTCTCGAACGAGGTTGCACACCTGCCTCTCTGGAGGGAGCTGGGCCGCTTCAGGACTCACGTCGGTCAGTCGCAGATAAGGGGATTAATCCCCCCCTTGGTAAGGGGAAAAGGGGCCGACGTTGAGATCCGCAACAATATATATGTATATATATATATATATATGTATGTATGTATATATATATATATATATATATATGTATATATATATATATGTATGTATATATATATATATATATATATATATATATATATATGTATGTATATATACTGTATATATATATATATATGTATGTATATATACTGTATATATATATATATATGTATGTATATATACTGTATATATATATATATATGTATGTATATATATATATATATATATATATATATATATATATATATATATATATATATATATATAAAAATATATATATGTATATATATATATATATGTATGTATATACATATACATACATATACATATACGTATATATATATATACATATACAGGGAGGGCGGCGCATATATGTATATACAGTCATGTGAAAAAGTAAATACAGCCCATGTAATGTTTTGACTTTTTCAACATATTTCAACATACAGCTATTTGATCTTCATTTCAACAATATGGATAGATAAAGGTGATATAATATAACAAATATCATGAAACATTTTACATTTTGTAGTCCATTGTATAATTTAATTAAACATAAATGCAAATTTCGCATGTGGAAAAAGTAAGTACACCCCTACATTTATCACTACTTCAAATACCTAAAATTAGAATCAGGTGCACCAGCTCAGGTGCAAATGATTAGAACATCGTTAGAGAGGATCTGGGAGGAACCTGTCTTATTTAAACCACAGACATTTAGTTTGGTTTGCTCTTTGTTGTTGAAGAATGCGGCGTCACCATGCCAAGATCAAAAGAGCTCTCTGAGGCCTTCAGAAATGAGGTTATAGATGCCTATGAGTCTGGGAAGGGATTTAAAAAGATCTCCAAACAATTTGAAATCAATCATTCGACTGTACGGAAGATCATCTACAAGTGGAGAAGATTCCAAACAACTGCCAACTTGTTCAGGCAAGGCCGCCCCAGCAAGTTCAGCCTGAGGGCAGACCGCAAGATGCTGAAGGAAGTCTCTAAGAACCCTAGAATGTCATCACGGGACCTACAGGTAGCTCTTGCCACTGTTGATGTCAAAGTGCACGAGTCTACCATCAGAAAGAGGCTGCACAAATTTGATCTACATGGGAGGTGTGCCAGGAGGAAACCTTTGCTGTCCAGAAAGAACATCAGGGCAAGACTAAAGCTTGCCAATGAACACCTCGGCAAAGACCAGCACTTCTGGAACAATGTGCTCTGGACAGATGAGTCAAAGGTAGAGCTATTTGGCCACAGTACCAGAAGACATGTTTGGCGAAAACCAGAGACAGCATTTGACCACAAGAACCTCATACCAACTGTAAAGCATGGTGGTGAAAATATTATGGTTTGGGGCAGCTTTGCTGCATCAGGGCCTGGGCAGCTCACCGTCATAGAATCCACTATGAATTCTTCATTGTACCAGAGGGTGCTTGAGGATAATGTGAGGCCATCAGTCGGAAAGTTGAAGCTCAACCGAAGGTGGACCTTGCAACATGACAATGACCCTAAACATACCAGTAGATCCACCAAGGAATGGCTGAAAAGAAAGAAATGGAGGGTTCTGGAATGGCCAAGTCAAAGCCCGGATCTAAATCCCATCGAGATGTTGTGGGGGGATTTGAAACGAGCCGTGCATGCATGAAACCCCTCAAACATCGCACAGCTGAAAGAATTCTGCATGGAGGAGTCAGCAATAATTTCTCCCAGTCGATGTCAGGGACTGGTAGACAGTTATAAGAAACGCCTACTTGAGGTTGTTTCTGCCAAAGGGGGCAATACCACCTATTAGAGCCAAGGGTGTGCTTACATTTTCCACATGCGAAATTTGCATTTATGTTTATTTAAATTATACAATGGACTACAAAATGTAAATGTTTCATGATATTTGTTATATTATATCACCTTTATCTATCAATATTGTTGAAATGAAGATCAAATAGCTGTATGTTGAAATATGTTGAAAAAGTCAAAACTTTACATGGGGTGTACTTACTTTTTCACGTGACTGTATAGTGTATATCTTTGAAGACGCTCACACATGCACCTCTGCCAATCCCTTGCTTGAGCTACACCTCCAAACAATTAAACTGTTAACAGATTTCGGCGGGCGAGGGTTCAGACCTACGTGTTGCCAGAACGAGCAGCTATTGGTGTTTCTCACGAGTGTCTATTAGGCAGCACAGGTACAGCCTTCAAGCCTCTTTAGGGACTGGGGCCCTGGAGCTGCTTTCGTAATCCATGGAGACCTCGATCCTTCCATGGAGCACAAATCACCGATAAGTGCTGCGGCTATACCCTAATGAGTAAGTGAGGAATTCATGTTTAATTATTCAGCGAGGCTACGCCATTGACTGGGAGCACCACACGGACGCTGATCGAGAGGGCAGGTGAGCATGGGGAGATTGAAAGGGACGATAGGTGCGCGCAAATCGGTGTTAAAGGAAAACCATGTGTTTTACTGATGTCGAGTGCATTTTCTTTCTCTCCATAATTTAAACACTGGTCGACTTTGCTATTACATTCATTGTACAACAAATTGCCCATTAAAAACCAACTTCCTTCGTTTACCCCCATCGGGCTATAAAGTGCGTAAATTACAATTTAAAATCCCTTTAACCTCTATGATGCCGGAATACTTTTGGAAAATCCTCTTCCACAACGTCGCCATGAATATAAATGGATGTACGAAAACAGATCTAGATATAAAACATGAACACATTCGAATAACTCATTGTTACCGCATAACTTGTCGAATAACATAATCCATTAAAACGACGTCATTGCGTGAACGCTTTTGAACTAAAATGTAAAAGTTTGTGTAAGAGCGAATGGACTTCATTAGTCGTTGATTGAAACTGTTTTTGGCAAGTTCGGTAAATGGACTATCATAAAATGTGCAAATTTGATCTTGATATTGTCACATGGTGTGAAGGGAGGGTGGCGTGGATGGGAGGGAGGGCGGCGCGGATGGATGGAAGGGGAGGCGGCGCGGATGGATGGAAGGGGAGGCGGCGCGGATGGAAGGGAGGGCAGTGCGGATGGATGGATGGGAGGGAGGGCGGCACGGATGGATGGATGGGAGGGAGGGCGGCATGGATGGATGGGAGGGAGGGCGGCATGGATGGATGGGAGGGAGGGTGGCGAGGATGGATGGATGGATGGATGGGAGGGCGGCACGGATGGATGGATGGGAGGGAGGGCGGCATGGATGGATGGGAGGGAGGGCGGCATGGATGGATGGGAGGGAGGGTGGCGAGGATGGATGGATGGATGGGAGGGCGGCACGGATGGATGGATGGGAGGGAGGGCGGCGCGGATGGATGGATGGATGGGAGGGAGGGTGGCGCAGATGGATGGAAGGGGAGGCGGCGCGGATGGAAGGGAGGGCAGTGCGGATGGATGGATGGGAGGGAGGGCGGCGCGGATGGATGGAAGGGGAGGCGGCGCGGATGGAAGGGAGGGCAGTGCGGATGGATGGATGGGAGGGAGGGCGGCACGGATGGATGGATGGGAGGGAGGGCGGCATGGATGGATGGGAGGGAGGGCGGCATGGATGGATGGGAGGGAGGGTGGCGAGGATGGATGGATGGATGGGAGGGCGGCACGGATGGATGGATGGGAGGGAGGGCGGCGCGGATGGATGGATGGGAGGGAGGGTGGCGCAGATGGATGGGAGGGGGGGCGGCGCGGATGGATGGGAGAGGGGGCGGCGCGGATGGATGGGAGGGGGTGGCGTGGATGGATGGGAGGGGGGAGGTGTGGATGGATAGGAGTGAGGGCGGCACGGATGGATGGGAGGGAGGGCGGCACGGATGGATGGGAGGGGGGCGGCGTGGATGCATGGAAGGGGGGCGGAGTGGATGGATGGAAGGGGGTGGCGCGGATGGATGGAAGGGGGGCGCGCGGATGGATGGAAGGGGGCGGCACGGATGGATGGAAGAGGGGTGGCGCGGATGGATGGAAGGGGGCGGCGCGAATGGATGGAAGGGAGGGCGGCACGGATGGATGGAAGGGAGGGTGGCATGGATGGATGGAAGGGGGGGCGGCACGGATGGATGGAATGGAGGACGCTGATGGGAGGAAGGGGGCACGGATGGGAGGAAGGGGGTGTGTGTTTGGGAGGAAGGTGGGTCGTGATTGGGAGGAAGGTGTGGCGTGGTTGGGGGAGCGGGTTGAGACCATCTGAAGGGTGCACTCAGGAGACGCCACTCAACAAGGCCGCAGCCACATCCTAAGTCATGGAGCTGTTGGCACCTGGATTAGAAGTGGTTGAAGCGAAGAGCCTGCTTAACCAAACTCTGGTAAAACAAGGTTCCTGTCACAATGTCAGCAAATGGAAACTCAATTTACACACTTTATACATTTCACCTTAAACCAATGTATCCTAAACTAAGCAAAGACACAAAAGCAACAGTTCATGGAAATGCCAGGATACACAAGGAGATTAAACACAGAATGAAGCTACTTGGCTTCTCATGCCTTATTAGCTCTTACACGAGCCTTGACCAAGTATACAAAAAAATGCCTGTGCAACAGGAACACCACACATGCATTCACATACATGCAGGTGCACACGCATACGCGCACACCTACAACCTAAAACCCTATGAACTTTACCTATCGCAGCCTGGCATTGTGCTGTCTGCTTACCGTCCACCTCTATTACCAGCCCTAGATAATTTACGTGTCACACACTCCAAGACTGTCCCTTCCATCATATAATCCAAATTTTCGTTATACTTGGCTATCCCCAGCACCTCACATTTCCTTATGTTAAATTACATCTGATGTTCTTTTCCCCAAACTATTAAAGTATCAAAACTTTACTGAATATGATCATCCCCCCCCCCCCCCCCCCCTCTGCTTCCAGCACCAAACCGTAATCTTCAATGAGCTTCCTGCGCCATGCTGTAGCCAGTAGCCAATGGTGTTCCACTTCAATGTCACCTGGATGTGCGCACCAATGGGGATGCGCCACACAAGTGTCGAAGAGTGTGCAGTGACCCTTGCTCCCCCGAAGCCCCACCTCGCCCAGGGTTAAAAAGTGCCTCTATGACCTTTCCTCCCCCGAAGCCCCACCTCGCCCAGGGTTAAAGAGTGCCTCTATGACCCTTGGTTCCCCGAAGCCCCACCTCGCCCAGGGTTAAAGAGTGCCTCTATGACCCTTGCTCCCCCGAAGCCCCACCTCGCCCAGGGTTAAAAAGTGCCTCTATGACCTTACCTCCCCCGAAGCCCCACCTCGCCCAGGGTTAAAGAGTGCCTCTATGACCCTTGGTCCCCCGAAGCCCCACCTCGCCAGGATTAAAGAGTGCCTCTATGACCCTTGCTCCCCCGAAGCCCCACCTCGCCCAGGGTTAAAGAGACTCTCTATGAACCTTGCGCCCCCGATGCCCCATCTCGCCCAGGGTTAAAGAGTGCCTCGATGACCTTTGCTCCCCCGAAGCCCCACCTCGCCCAGGGTTAAAGAGTCCCTCTATGACGTTTGCTCCCCCGAAGTCCCACCTCGCCCAGGGTTAAAGAGTTCCTCTATGATCTTGCGCCCCCGAAGCCCCACCTCGCCCAGGGTTAAAGAGTCTCTCTATGAACCTTGCGCCCCCGAAGCCCCATCTCGCCCAGGGTTATTTAAAGAGTGCCTCTATGACCCTTGCGCCCCCGAAGCCCCACCTCGCCCAGGGTTAAAGAGTCTCTCTATGAACCTTGCGCCCCCGAAGCCCCATCTCGCCCAGGGTTATTTAAAGAGTGCCTCTATGACCCTTGCGCCCCCGAAGCCCCACCTCGCCCAGGGTTAAAGAGTCTCTCTATGAACCTTGCGCCCCCGAAGCCCCATCTCGCCCAGGGTTATTTAAAGAGTGCCTCTATGACCCTTGCGCCCCCGAAGCCCCACCTCGCCCAGGGTTAAAGAGTCTCTCTATGAACCTTGCGCCCCCGATGCCCCATCTCGCCCAGGGTTAAAGAGTTCCTCTATGACCCTTGCTCCCCCGAAGCCCCACCTCGCCCAGGGTTAAAGAGTGCCTCGATGACCCTTGCTCCCCCGAAGCCCCACCTCGCCCAAGGTTAAAGAGTGCCTCTATGACCCTTGCGCCCCCGAAGCCCCACCTCGCCCAAGGTTAAAGAGTGCCTCGATGACCCTTGCTCCCCCGAAGCCCCACCTCGCCCAAGGTTAAAGAGTGCCTCTATGACCCTTGCGCCCCCGAAGCCCCATCTCGCCCAGGGTTATTTAAAGAGTTCCTCTATGACTCTTGCTTCCATCTGTTATCTACCTAACGTCCAAGATTTGCCATTTTCAAATTTGGAAATCAGACACTTAGTCCATTGTCCAAATCATTATTTATGTCATAATTAACGAGAACGGCAATCAGTAGAGCGCATACCTCCGCCAGGCTGAACAGTTTGTGTTTTGGATCCACTGACGGGCCATTTTGTATCCATTTTTGTCTACAGATCCGAACCGAAACCAAAATTTAAATGGCTTGTTCTTGTCACCTAACCAACTCATCCACCTAGTTTGGTTATAATCCGTCCACAACATTGTGAAATTTCGTGCTATATATTATTTTTGGCCCCATCTCTCACTGGTGAAGATTCACTTAAAAATTATAGTATCTGGATTTGAATCTTCACCTAAATCTAATCAATTCGTCCTTGTCACAATGTCACATACCCAACCTGTCCACAAAGTTTCATCCGAATCCATCCATAACCTTTTGAGATATTCTGCTCACAGACAGACAAACAAACAGGGGTGGAAACATAACTTCCATTTACCTTCGGTGGCAGAGGTAGTCGAGGTACACCACCACTTGCAAATTCCCAGCCAGACATTCTTTCACTCCACATCTACTCTCATTTTTTGTATCACTAAGTACAGTATTCAATGGAGTTAACTACTCCAGCAGCCATTCTGCAAGCCCTAATCTTAGCTAATAGCCCTAACCTTCGTGTTCTCTGTCGTTCCTTCTGTAAGTCTCGATATCTATCTATCTATATATACAGACTTGGCATTTAATATGGAATATTTTTTTTTTCTTGACTTGGGTTTACTTTCTTAACTCAGTATATCAATCTGGTGAGTTTCTTTTACACTTTGGTGATTTATTTGTTGAAAGAACCATGTTACTGATTGTCTGTCGCAGCAAGAAGTCAACAACAGGATTATATCACAGGTGGCCTGGCAAAATGTACGGACAGGTGCATTTGACGAATGGCTTCACAGTCGGGTATACAAGGGTTGTTGCGTTCTGTATTAGTGGAAAACAACTGCTGCACGTTTCCAAAAGTTATTGCCGCTTCCTCTGGAGATGGTCCGTCAACTCGACAATGCTGTTTGTCAAGGAATGGTGGCTTTACGAAATTACGGCATGAAACAGCGTGCTATTGCTCGGCAGTATGGCATCACTCAAGGTCAGGTGTCAAAGATCCTGAAACGAAATGCTCAGAGGGGTGTCCCTACTCCAATACCGAGGCCAGGACGTCCCCGCAGAACCACAAGGAGGGATGATCGCCAGCTGCACCGGTTAGTCCGCAATGGCCGTACCAAGTCAGCTAATCGGCTTCGGGCTGAGTGGCAGCAACTGACAAATGTGCCTGTATCCAGAAGGCTAGTCAACCAACGACTGGTTCAAGCAGGCTATCGTGCCAGGCGTCCCCTGAGAAAGCCACGCCTGACCAGACAACACCACCAGCGCTGATTGCAGTGGGCCAGAGAGCACCGTCAATGGCAGCCAGGACACTGGAATCACGTGATCTTCAGTGACGAGTCTAGATTTCTGGTCTATCGTCAAGATGGCCGCGTCCGAGTGCGCAAACAAGTGCATGAAGCCTACAACAACGATTGTATAATGTATAGTGCCAAGATTCCAAGCTGGAGGTGGTGGGGTGACCGTTTGGGCTGCTTTTCATGCAGGGGGTAAAAATGACCTGGTTGTTCTGAATGGAAACCTGAACCAGTTCAAGTACAGGGCCATTCTGGAAGAAACATTGCTTCCATTTGCTCGTGCAGCCTTTCGAGGAAACTTGTCTTCCAAGATGACAATGCACGGCCTCATCGTGCTCGCATGATCCAACACTTTCTTGCTGACCATGGTGTAGAGCATATGGAGTGGCCTGCCATGTCCCCGGATATGAATCCAATAGAGAACTTGTGGGCAGAATTAACGCGTCAAATCGACCACTTGGACCAGCAGCCGACCTCTGTGCGTGAATTGCAGCAGGCTATTGTCACTGCATGGCAAGCGATTCCTGTCCAAACCTTGGCAAATCTCGTGAACAGCATGCCTCAACGTGTACGTGCTCTCCTGAATGCTCGTGGGGGTTACACGAAGTACTGAACTGTAATTTTACTGTCCGTAAATCCAGTCGTAATTTTACTTTTGTTTAAAAAAAAATTGGCTAATGTGCAAAATAAAGAGATACTTCTGGAAAACGTACAGAAGTTTAACACAGTACTGTCCATGAATTGAGTTCGATATCAGTTTCCATAACTTTCAAGGATCAATTTATTTGTTTCGAAATGTCAAATGTGGTTTTTGTTTCTTTTAAAGGTGACATTAACAAAATTTAGAATAATTTCAACATAATTCCAATGAACTTTTGGTTCTAAGACATCTTGAAAAGTAAGTTCACCCCCACAAAAAAAATAATCCATATTAAATGCCAAGTCTGTATATAAAACACAGTTTGTGTGTGTGTGTGTGTGTGTGTGTGTGTGTGTGTGTGCGTGTGTGTGTGTGTGTAATGTTACCGATAGACTCCTAAACGGAGAGACTCACGTACTTGATATTTGGCACAGACATGGCCATTGAGCCTGCGAAGAACATGGCCGACCAAAAAATTTATTTCATAATATTTTTTTACCATATTTTTACCTTAGCACATTTCCGCGAGGAATATTATGCATGGAATCTGACCGGAGGCAGAGCGCGCTGATTCGCTCAGAGCGATCACGTGATGTTCCTTGCCGCTGTCAGGGAATTTACTGGGGGACTCACAGGACTCCAAAGACCGGACACAGGTTACAAAAGGTCTCGTTTATTAAACTGTATTCACTTCATCCAATTACCAAAATGATACCGCATAATATAATGGATCAGGTTAACTCTTTTCGCTGGTCCTTCTCTCCATCCGACACTCCCGTTCGGTCAGCGCTTCACGTAGCAAGTCCTCTCGACTCCAGCCGCAGCTCCCGCTTATATGGACCAACTCGACTTAATCCTCTGTCCGCTGAACTCGTAATCTCCTCTCCGCCGACGTCACCGGTCGCCTTCCTGGCGCCAGCTAGCCCCCCCTGCTGTGAGTTCCATTTATCAAACAATAGGGGGGTGCTCCAGCCTGGGGCTGTGACCAGGTGTTTCAAGAGACCATCATGTTCGTGCACATTCCTAACTCATTTACAAACCCGTCCCCCACAGAGTTTGCATGTAAAATGCATCTGCTTTGTTACTAGGTCAACCAATAAGTTACCAGTGCCAATTAATAAGTTACACTGAATTACACTTCCACAATTCCCTCATCTTTTTGTTTTTGTTTATATTAACCATTAATCTAAACATCAATATAAGTAAACAATCAATCACTACAAGTAAACATCATTACAAGTATAAGTAAATAATCATAACTTTGGTAATCAAATTCCCTTAGGCATACACCGTCATCCTGCAAGAATCACAAAACATTTCGTTGGTCATTGACTCCTTCCATATTGTTCAATCTATTGCATTTGCATCACAAATATATTTTCAAAACAACACTTCACCATCACCAAGATACAACAATTTCACTTCATTTTCAAGTTTTGTAAAGCATCTGCACCATCTGGCAAAAACGTTTGCCTCCACACAAATGTTGACTTTGTTTGAAAGGAAGGGCTGATCACTTGTGTTTGAATCCAGGTATGAAACATTTTCTCCTAATGTCTTCATAGCTCCTGCACTACTTCGTGTAGGATTTCGCTGTTGTGGTAACATTGCGGAGTCATAGACTGACCCTGCTCTCCTTGTAGCATTCTTGCCACTTTTTGCTGTAAACCATAGTAATTCCTGAACAAGGCCTTCACCCAGTTGTAGTCGACTTGCCTCCTCCCTTATTGTGAGTGGGCAGCAAGTATTGGTGTGACATTGATTGGCCAGCAAGATGTGGAACAGGGATGCCGGATGCATCCACAATGATGTTGGGACCATGGTGTTCAGGTCATTCATGGTCCTTACCAGGAGCAATCCAGCAGAATCGTGCACAGCTGTTGTGACAAGGGCACAGCCGTTTTTTGCAGCTCCATGCTGGTTCCCCGGACGTTGGTGAAGTAATAACATATGTCCCCGCATTTCACAGAGGTTGCAGGTAAAATGTCGTTGTCCTGCAACTTCTGATGTGGTGAATGTTCGAAGTCTTCGAACAAGAGTAAGTGATCGCCTTTCTTTCATATGTTGCAGTGTGATCCAGGCAAATGGTCACATAAATTTCCTTGGTGAAGGTAAGCATTCATCTCCAAGTTACACGGGAGAATGTCTTCATCATTCTTTGAGAAAGAGGGTGTATGCCACGATTAACTTCATTTTTTAGCCACAAATTTTCTTTCTTTCTTCTTCCCAATTCCGTTAGCAATCCCTCCAAAATGTGATCTCGTCTTATCCTTATGCTCAGTCATATCTGAATCTGCTTTCCGCACACACTGAATCAGATAGGGTACATCTTACCATGAAATCAGCATAATCATGTATATCTTCCGACAGTTTCACATTCAACAATTTGTTGTTTTTCCTTAACTCAAAAGTTATATTCATTTATATGCGTCACACAAATAATATTCAATCAGGTATGTATTTTATTACTAAACTAAGAATAGCATTGTATATGATTACAATCACAAACGGGAATACCTAATTCCCAACAACAATTTTCCCAAACCAACAAATTAAGCATAATGTATTATTACCATAATTCCTCTCCACTTTTTCTTTTCCCTCTTTTTCCTAACAGTGTGTCACTCGTGGTGATATGAGTTCATTGATATTGTAATTGACACAACTCATAACATTGTCGTTATGCCATTATCTTAATTCTACTGTTTATGTCGCCATAAAAGTCTTCCTTTTCTGGTTCCACATTTCTTTCCTCATTTGTCACTTCATGTGTTATCATCGTGTTGTTGGTTACCTTATTCAAACACACCGTCACTAAGGCTTTCAAGCAAGCCACCACTAAAACAATTGCCAATATAACTACTAAACCAACAAACAAGTCTGCTACTCCTTGTATATATTCATATCTATGACATAGTTATATGTCGATGACATTTAACATTATATACCAAACTAACAAGCTTCCTAAAAGGTAAATAAAGAAAATCCCTTAATATGTAACATAATCAGATTATTTGTCTTACCCTGATCCCCCTATCTCCCGGGGTTGAACTCAATCCCCTGATCATGAGTGTAGTTGTGATACATTTTTTCACTCATGCTGTATTAATATCAGCAGGTAATTGTATGTCATGTAGGCAAATAAATGTCACTATTCCAAGTAGGAATATCACATGTTGAAAATGTAATGTTTATCAATGCAAGGGGTGTTAAAATGTAATTCAAATGACTGTAAATCATGACTATCATTTTTCTACCACTGAATGTTCTGCTGGGCTGCTAGGTGCAGCCTCATTTTCTGTGGGATCGTCCACCTTAGCCCCATGTGCTTGCTTGCAATGAGAGGCATGAATCCAACTTTCTATTTTGGGTCCATATTTGTTTCTATTCTTATCAATCTCCTATGGTTTATCAATTCGTTCCAAGATACCGCAACCAAAGGTTTTAACCAAAGCTCTACCAAACTATTTCCAATTTGAACAAAAATGCCAGTGAAACAATGATTCGAAGGATTAACTTCAAGGGGTCAATAAATTTATTCTATAGCCAGATCTAATTTTCCCATCCAATAGTTTGCCTTGCCACATGTCATATTATAACACCTTAATAAACCTTCGAAAAAATGTTTCCCATCTCAACAAATTTCCTTTTTTACAAATAGCCATGTGTAACTTACGTATTTAACTACAATTTCCTCTCAATTTGTTTGGCCTAACTGGCCGCAAAAGTGGCTGCCAGCATGCAGTACCGTTTTTATCTACCAAGGAAGTGTTCCACACAAGACCTCTACCAAAATGTTGTTTGTAAAAACAAATCTGGGATTTCTGATTACATGGATGCACACTCTCAGGACATTTTCAGGCTGCTGTTAACAATCCACTACGATGACTTAATTCCTTTACCCACAATCAAATAATTAGTACAAATTGAGGATATTATCCCTATCACATTCTTTTATAGATTCATTATGTTGGATCTAATTTTTTCCAATAATTTTCCACTGCTGTAAGGCGGAACAATAGCTCTCATAAGTCTTAGTAATATCGTACTTAATTTGCCCAGCAGAGAATAATTTATTTACTATCCTTTCTCATCTGTTAACCAGTGACTTTGTTTAAACTCCAGAACTGAAAACCCACAATAGTTCAAACCAGCAAAATTTTCTTTACTCTTTTCCCATATCATCTATGCCTAAAACACATCCATACATACAGCACAATTTATATGCTGATAAAATTCAAGTTTATATATATAAAATCCATGAGCAGAGTATTCTGGGAAGTCAGTGTAAGACCTCTCCCAAATTTGGATGATTTTGTACTTCCTCATTTCCTTTTATGAAGCTCATATCCATAAATAGATGTTATTCTCATATACATTCTATCAAAAAATGGAATCCCAAAATTACTCACAATTTTACTATGAATTAATGGCTGCTCATAACCCAGCACATCAAATTTTTTTTTTCCATTTCCCTTGACAAAAGAGATAATGTTCATAATCAAATTATATTTCTATTTTATTTTACGGATTCTCTGGATATTCAATCCCATCCACATATCCCAATCCCATCCACATAAAACTATCCATTTCCAGACAGGCACACTGTCGGTGTCAACAATCTTGTAAGATTGATACACAAAAACACACACACACATGCATTATGCATATTTGTTTGCGTTGGAACCATTATTTACAGATCAGATGGGTGTCAATTTTATTTCAATTTCATAAAATTTGTCAATCAAATTCAAAATGCTTATAGACGAATAAACCAAAAGTCCATTCTTAGAAAACCCTCATGATGTCACATTGAAATTACCCTTTCAGCCTTCACAATAATCTATCCAAATTTTGACTACACACCCATTTGCATGTCAGTCGACCATTGACCTATCAATCGTGCGGAACAATAGTCCGAAATTCCCACCTGATCATCATGTGACTCTTGTCACTTGGTTTGCCAAAAAATTGCAACGCAATTGTTCCAAACTTTGTAAATTTAAAATTGCTGTGCCCAAAATAGAAGATCCAATTTTGGCATTTGATCAATTAATTATTAATTTGTTAACAAGCAAAAAAGAAAAAATGAATCATTCTTGCTCTGAAAACTTTTCAGACACAAGAATCATCGACAGTTATTCATGTTTGTCCAGTAATCGAATCTGTTGAGGCCAATCATCATTTGGGATTTGCAGCAATGAAGGCCTAATCATTGTCTGAGGTACCGGTAAGCACTGGTACCCTTGATCTTGGTTTGCCCCATGACCTTGTCTTCCTGTTGACATACGGACATCTTCTTCTCCAATGTCCCATCTTTCCACACTCGAAACATCGGTTTCTGTCGTTGTCTGATCTGTGCACCTGCGCACTTGTATTGCTGGGCTGCATCTCTACATCCCTGAGTTGCCACTGCAATCTCTCGTTATCTCCTGAAACACGAAAAAATTCTCTGTACCGTCCTTTTTGGGGAGACAACTGGAAATCAGATGGGACAACTGTCACTTTCATTCCTAATTTCGAGGGCAGTTGTGCATTTGTCTCCTCCACTGTATCCTGTATCCTTTTTATTTTAAGTTCTAGTTCCGTTATCCGTTCTTGCTGTTCCCGTTGTCTGGATTCACCATCCCAAAGATGGAATGCAAGCCAGTCTACCGTTAGATTCTGTCTCTTCCTGGCTTTCAATCTTTGTTCCAATCTTTCCAATCGACTTCGCTCAAATGTACCATCTCTTGGAAACTCCTCATCATGTCCCTTTGTCCACAAATACCAATTCTCGACCTGCCTTATAGCTTCTGCACCATAACGGTCGTACATATGATGTGTACAAGTACCTTTTTGTGGAATCTCTTGTTGTCCTTGTGTATTCTTGCAGGCTCCATTTCCCATTCTGCCTTTTATCAAAGTAGCGTTGGATGTGTTGTAGTTTGTTCCTCTAAAGCTTCACTCGTACCTCCAGGAAGGGTCTCTCCACCTGTTCACACGGTGATTTCCAGAGAATCTCCCTCAGCCGTGGCTTTTGCACAATCCAATCTCACAGATCAGTATTTGCAGATGAGCCGGAGGGTCAGTATGAAATGGGTGAATCCTCAGGTGTCCGCTCTGTTGACGGGGAAATCACACAATGGTAACCGCACATATATATCTGTATATAAACTCACCACCTTGCTCAATTTTCCCAGGTTGTCTCCACATTGATAATATCTCGCAAAGATATCAAAGCTTCTTTCTTGAGACCGCATTTTCATCAATCAAACAATCAATATATTCAATTCAATTTATTCAGTTCAATTTATGCAATTAAATTCAATCAATTAGATTCAATCAATTAACAATTCAATCAATTATTCAATTTCAATTAATTCATCAATATTCATCAATAAATCAAATTAATCATTTTGAATGACTCCTTGCATAAGCCCTTTCCCCAATGATGTCAGGACAGGTCCATCCATTGACTGAGATCGAATTTCATCGGTCGTCACCTCGGATTCGTACCTCATGTCAATTGATGAATCGCCGTCCTGTCCTAGGGTCATATCTGACATATTTTCCCATTTTGCCTGGTCTCCACAAATTTTTCTTTGCAACCACTAAAGGCAACTCATCCTTCATTCGTGAGACAGCCAAAATGGATGCCAGATATTAAAGTTCTTTGGGAAAAATATCTCATCATTTTCCTTTTAATAGTACCCAAAATCTCTTGGCAATATAAATTTCGTAAAACTCCTGAAATGGGACTGTCAAATTCCTTCAATCATGCTAAATTTTGAAACTCCATCGCTTGTAATACCCAATTTATCCCATAGGGCTTGAAAGTTCTTTCCCAAGTTCATGCAATCATTCTGCATTTGAACCCTATGATATCATTCATAATAATCATCATGATTTTATAGTCATGGTCCTATCATAATCATCTATTTAAACGAACATTTCCTTTATCACCACAGCTATGTGGTATAATCAACAATAGAATAAAACTGTACATAGCAACAGGCTACCTCATGGCCACTTAGTATACCTATTGACAAAAAGTCATAACAATATCGAATAATCATTGAACAATTCAAAACTCGCTTCCACTGCTCTAGCCGCAGCATCCGTGATATTTGTTTGCTCATTCCCTATTCCTGATTCGTCATCAAGGATCTCCATCATCACACAGCGTACTTAATTCCGCATTTTAATGAGAATTCAACAGGAATTTACGACTCAAAGGAAAAAGAACGAGCAGACCTTTTGCAGGATGATCGTTACAAAATCGTTACATATATTAAAGTATTTCTAATGTCGACAAATCATATCTTAATTCTTGCAAGATTTGGTTCTTTGAATAAATCACAGCACCGGGAGAACCAGCTCCAAAAATGGATCTTTGTGTTTATTCAGCACCCTAGTAATTGGTTCTTTGTGTACTAATTACACAGCACCCAGGCCCCGCTCATATGGATCTTTGTGCAGCGCTACACAGCACCTGAGCAAAAGGGGTTTCATCTACATTTTCCCTATCTGGTGTACCATCCGTGATATTTGTCTGCTCATTCACTATTCCTGATTCGTCATCAAGGATCTCCATCATCACACAGCGTACTTAATTCCGCTTTTTAATGAGAGTTCAACAGGAATTTACGACTCAAAGGAAAAGAACGAGCAGACCTTTTGCAGGACGATAACTGGAATTAGTCGTGAAAATATATCCAAAATACTCAAAATAGACACCCACAAAAATAAACAACAAACCCAAACAAACCCAAGGTCGACCATATTACACAATAAATTACATCATTTCAGCATCGTATTGATTGCTGAAATATTCCAGGGTTTATACACACCTCAAAAGAGGTATGCGTGGTGTTGCCCCCTCCCACGTTTATTCCAGGGTTTATACACACCTTAAAAGAGGTATGCGTGGTGTTGCCCCCTCCCACTTTTAATTCCTCATTAAATCGTTTCCATTTAAAAAACATCGCCTTTACTGCTCCAGTCGCAGCATTTGTCACTTTGTTTGCTCATCCGCATGACCAAAACGAAATAAAGGGAGCTCAACCATTACACTGCGCTTTTAATGGCGCATGCCATAGAAACTCAACGCAATTTCGACTCGGCCAGCAAACGAGCAAATTGTGCAGGATGTTAACTGGAATTAGTCGTGAAAATATATCCAAAATACTCAAAAATACACACCCACACAAATAAACAACATTTATTCCGTTTAACAGAACAAACATTTCCTCTATCATGACATGCATGTCTTCAAAATTATATGCCCAAGAGAAAAAGTAAAATTAATTAAAACTGCGGGCAGTGATGATCCGGGGACCATACCGCTCCATCCTGATTGGACGAGTGCGTGCTAGAGTCGTTAACAACGACAGTCCAGATCCGATTGTTCAAAATTTCAACTCAATCGATCGAAAAATGAACGCAGGGATGCATTTTAAAGGTGCAGTGGCACTAACTGAGTTGCCACGAATATGGCCACGAAATTGCCAATATGGCCATCACAAAATATTTTCCTTAATCAATTGGCTCATAGCATAACCAATCTGCAAGTATCTCATCCGAAGATGTATCTCTGAGGAATTTTAATTAAATAAGTCATTTATAAATCAACGAGTTAATTTATTAAATGATTAATCAATAAATCAATATTTCCTTGACAGCCACATCACTTGGTCAGTGTCATGTCCAAATATCAGCTTCCTTACTCAAAAGGTGCCTGAGTTAATGTAATGTAATTACTGTAATAAGATTACTGCAATTACTGTAATGATTACTGTAATTACTGTAATTACCGGAACTGTAATTACTGTAATTACCTCAGGTAATTACCCTAATGTAATTACTGTAATGTAATAAGAAATGTAATTAATTAAATAAGTACTTCATTAATCGTTAATAATGAAATAATTCCTGAATTCTCATTCGATTCACTTGACATTCGAATGTCCCCAAAACGTTGGAGCAAAACGTTGCAACAACGAAAGTGAAACGTTGTAGCGACGTTGTGGAAACGTTAGCAAAACCCAACATTTGAATGTTCCCATTCATTCCAACAACAAGTTCCAACAACAAGTTCCAACAACAAGTTCCAACAACAAGTTCCAACAACAAGTTCCAACAGCAAGTTCCAACAACAAGTTCCAACAACAAGTTCCAACAACAAGTTCCAACAAGTTCCAACAGCAAGTTCCAACAGCAAGTTGCAACAACAAGTTCCAACAAGTTCCAACAACAAGTTCCAACAACAAGTTCCAACAGCAAGTTCCAACAACAAGTTCCAACAGCAAGTTCCAACAACAAGTTCCAACAACAAGTTCCAACAGCAAGTTCCAACAACAAGTTCCAACAGCAAGTTCCAACAACAAGTTCCAACAACAAGTTCCAACAAGTTCCAATCCACTAGCTGTTTTATTTGCCAACTTCTCTATAGCCAATGCCATGTGCCTGAGTTCTCGCCCTGCCTTCCAGGTTCCATAAAATGGAAATATTACCATTCCAATCCATTCCCCCATGCTAATAGTTCTTCTCTGCCTAGAATGCAGGATATGCGTTGGTGACTTTGTTAACAGGCGCATGTGTGGAAGCACAAACCCCAGAAAACATGTTCCGAACCATCCCGAGGGAAGATACGGATATGCCTTGTGTCCACATATAAAATACGTATTATTATATGTCCATGTGTTGTCCATTCCCCACATACCTTCCCAATATAAAGCTAAACCCTTCGTGCCATTTGGTCCTAGTGGGACAGGTGTTCTCATCCAGCCTTCTTCGTGACCATAATTGTGGCATTTAGAGGTTCCCATAGACCTGTTATGCGTAGGCGTTTGGGGTCTGGTGATACACATTAATCCTGTTATTTGCTGCTGGACGGTCATGTAAGAGGGCATTTTGTTCTTATCATATGTAGGTCTATAACTGTCCTCAAATTGGTTACAATTATATCCCCCTTTCTTCCATCCCTCTTCCCCGGACAGTTGGCCGTTAAAATCTGATGCTATCAGGGTGTGAGGGAAGCGGCTACATAATTCCGCCCAACCAAAAGGAACTGCCTCCAATGGTACTCCGATCTCACTAGAATGCGGCATTTGTGTACATATCCAACAATTACTTTCATTTGCTATAGCAGCCCTTGTATGGGCTAAATGTAAAAAGTATTAATCCCGTGTAATCCATCGGATTCTAAAGGTGTGTCTTTATCCTTCATCAAACTTCTCTTCTGCTTTTGTCGTTCCGCATGATCATATATCTGTGTATCATTTGCTGGTGTTGCGTTTTGTTCCCTCATTACCCCAAAATAATCCATACAACACAGAGTCCCCACTACCAGCGAACCCATTCCTAGGATAAATATCACCATTTTCAAGGAGTATCTGAAGTAGAAGTCTCTGGTTTCCCTTGATTGGTCGGCTTGTCTTGATACGGTGTTTCCCTTTGTCCCACCTGTATCCATCTGTAAAACATGTGTCTGACTATCATCTTTATCTCTGTTTGTCTCTATGTCTCTCTTTCTTTCTTTTTCTGTCTATCTCTCTCTGTCTGTCTCTCTTTCTCACTTTGTCTCACTCTGTCTATCTCTTTTTGTCTGTCTCTCTCTATGTGTCTGACTCTGACTATCATCTTTATCTCTGTTTGTCTCTATGTCTCTCTTTCTTTCTTTTTCTGTCTATCTCTCTCTGTCTGTCTCTCTTTCTCACTTTGTCTCACTCTGTCTATCTCTTTTTGTCTGTCTCTCTCTATGTGTCTGACTCTGACTATCATCTTCATCTCTGTTTGTCTCTATGTCTCTCTTTCTTTCTTTTTCTGTCTATCTCTCTCTGTCTGTCTCTCTTTCTCACTTTGTCTCACTCTGTCTATCTCTTTTTGTCTGTCTCTCTCTATGTGTCTGACTATCATCTTTATCTCTGTTTGTCTCTATGTCTCTCTTTCTTTCTTTTTCTGTCTATCTCTCTCTGTCTGTCTCTCTTTCTCACTTTGTCTCACTCTGTCTATCTCTTTTTGTCTGTCTCTCTCTATGTGTCTGACTATCATCTTTATCTCTGTTTGTCTCTATGTCTCTCTTTCTTTCTTTTTCTGTCTATCTCTCTCTGTCTGTCTCTCTTTCTCACTTTGTCTCACTCTGTCTATCTCTTTTTGTCTGTCTCTCTCTATGTGTCTGACTATCATCTTTATCTCTGTTTGTCTCTATGTCTCTCTTTCTTTCTTTTTCTGTCTATCTCTCTCTGTCTGTCTCTCTTTCTCACTTTGTCTCACTCTGTCTATCTCTTTTTGTCTGTCTCTCTATGTGTCTGACTATCATCTTTATCTCTGTTTGTCTCTATGTCTCTCTTTCTTTCTTTTTCTGTCTATCTCTCTCTGTCTGTCTCTCTTTCTCACTTTGTCTCACTCTGTCTATCTCTTTTTGTCTGTCTCTCTCTATGTGTCTGACTATCATCTTTATCTCTGTTTGTCTCTATGTCTCTCTTTCTTTCTTTTTCTGTCTATCTCTCTCTGTCTGTCTCTCTTTCTCACTTTGTCTCACTCTGTCTATCTCTTTTTGTCTGTCTCTCTCTATGTGTCTGACTATCATCTTTATCTCTGTTTGTCTCTATGTCTCTCTTTCTTTCTTTTTCTGTCTATCTCTCTCTGTCTGTCTCTCTTTCTCACTTTGTCTCACTCTGTCTATCTCTTTTTGTCTGTCTCTCTCTATGTGTCTGACTATCATCTTTATCTCTGTTTGTCTCTATGTCTCTCTTTCTTTCTTTTTCTGTCTATCTCTCTCTGTCTGTCTCTCTTTCTCACTTTGTCTCTTTGGTCCATTCGCAAAGCCAAAACGAACGACCACAGAACCCTCGCCATTAATATCTATTGTAAGCGTGCCAAATCAATAAGTATCAATTTTTTCTATGAGCCTCGACCAGAGGGTGGTTGTTACTCACAAACACCATTTCCTGTAATTATCTCTCACTAGGGCATGCCCGTACTATATATATATCTAAAATTATATCCCCCGCCGAGCAAGTCGCTGGCTCCAAGTCGAGCGCTTTGAACAAAAAAAGAAGTACTCTAAACGGTGGTTTTTTATTCAACCGTGAAGCATGTCTCAAAGGCTTCTTGATGGACCTGGACAAAATTTGATGCAATTTTTTTTTTTTTTCTCAATCGCCATCTTTCATCATAATTCTGGACCGGCATGAGGGGGGGTTGTCTGTCATGAATTTATAGGCATGGCGGGAAAACTGAAAAAAAATTATTTATTTAAAACGGGTGTACACGATTGTACACGTGTACGGACGGACCTTACCGAACCGGCAAACAAGTCGCTTCATGCACATCAGTGGTGCGTTTCTTCGTGGCGCGTGTCAGAAGAATTACACAGCGCAGGAAAAAGACGTATTTACAGAAATCGTTAAAAAAAACTCGGATAATCGCTAAAATCGTTGTGGCCGGTGTACCATATTGGAAATATATATATATATAAATATAATTCCGTTTCCCGGTTCCCTGTCGCTCGCCGAGCGCCGATCAAGTCAAGTGCTTCGAACAAGTGCAAAAAAAAAGTAGTACTTTATCCGTGTCCGGGTGGGTAAACGAGTGTACCGGCCTTACACGTCCTGGAAGCAAGCGGTCGCAAGGTGCACACTTGCTTCGTTTGCTTCCAGGTTACAGTAAGGCCCTTTAATAACCAGCGCAAAAATACGTATTTACAGAAATCATTTAGAAAAAAACGAATAAATTGCTACAGTCGTTTATCGAAATCCCATTCGTGATGGCTCACGCCACCTATATCGCGGCATCGGTGCGCAAAGAAGCCCCAGATCACCTGCTCCCCCATGTATGTACCCATAACTTCCAAGTTCGTAAATCATATTGGACAAGACAAGACACACTCACCTTTTAAAGAAGACTTGCTTGTACAATTGATCGCAGCGGTGCCTCCAAGATTGTCAGGGAATTTACTGGGGGACTCACAGGAATCCAAAGACCGGACACAGGTTACAAAAGGTCTCGTTTATTAAACTGTATTCACTTCATCCAATTACCAAAATGATACCGCATAATATAATGGATCAGCTTAACTCTTTTCGCTGGTCCTTCTCTCCATCCGACACTCCCGTTCGGTCAGCGCTTCACGTAGCAAGTCCTCTCGACTCCAGCCGCAGCTCCCGCTTATATGGACCAACTCGACTTAATCCTCTGTCCGCTGAACTCGTAATCTCCTCTCCGCCGACGTCACCGGTCGCCTTCCTGGCGCCAGCTAGCCCCCCCTGCTGTGAGTTCCATTTATCAAACAATAGGGGGGTGCTCCAGCCTGGGGCTGTGACCAGGTGTTTCAAGAGACCATCATGTTCGTGCACATTCCTAACTCATTTACAAACCCGTCCCCCACAGAGTTTGCATGTAAAATGCATCTGCTTTGTTACTAGGTCAACCAATAAGTTACCAGTGCCAATTAATAAGTTACACTGAATTACACTTCCACACCGCCATTAACTCAGTTACGCGTTCACACGTATTTCAGAGCGAAAAGCGATTGCGTTTTTTCACATTTCAGCGAGGAACATTGCCATTCACACCACATAGGTTTTTTTTTCTTTCATCTTTAGATCCATATTTTTTTTCAGCGAGGAATATTATACACGGAATCTGAATCAGTGGCAGAGCAGCGCGCTGATTTGCTCATCCACGCTCATTGATGACGATCACGATCACGTGATGACGTGATCACGAATGATGTTCGTGACGTGATCACGTGATGTTCCTTGCCGCCATAAACTCACAGCAAGTAGCATAGATTTTAGCATGATTAGCATTTAGCATGATTTAGCATGATTTAGCATAGATAGTAGCATGTTTCACATAGATTTTTTTTCAGCGAGGAATATTATACACGGATTCTGACCAGTGGCAGAGCAGCGCGCTGATTCGCTCAGAGCGATCACGTGATGTTCCATCCCCGCTGCCAGTTGGCTTCACTTTTCACGGAGCATGAGCATTCTATATATTTTCAATTCAGTGCGCCCGACTTGCTCACGTACTTGATTTGTGGCATAGACATGGCCATTGAGCCTTCACGGTGTAATTTGTGCGAGGCTTTTGTCCGAGTGAGCTTGAGTCGAGAGGGCGAATGTACGGGTTGGGAATGTACGGGTCTCCCTTCCCCCACCCGGCAACGCCGGTACTGGAGGGCGTCACAGGATCGGTGAGTCTCCAAAAGCCGCTTCGTGCTGTTGCGAAGATTCAGGACGATGTCGCGATTGTTGTGCTGCTCTCCGACCATGAGAACTGCAACGTCATTGTTGACTGGCCCTCCCCTTCCCTCCCCCTTCCCCCTCCCCCCTCCCCCCTCCCTTCCCCCTCCACCCTACCCCCTCCCCTTCTCCCCTCCCCCTCCCTTTTCCCCCTCCCCCTCCCTTTCCCCCTCCCCCTCCCTTTTCCCCCTCCCTTTTCCCCCTCCCTTTTCCCCCTCCCCCTCCCCTCCCCCCTCCCCTCCCCCCTCCCCCTCCCCCCCCACCTCCCCCTCCCCCCTTCCCCTCCCCCTCCCCTTCCCCCTCCCCCTCCCCCCTCCCACCCCTCTCCTCTCCCATCCCTCCCCCTCCCCCCTCCCCTCCCCTCCCCCCTCCCCCTCCCCCTCCCCCTCCCCCCTCTTCTCCCTCACGTTTATACACGGACTGCCGGGTACTTCCCCCCCTCTCCTCCCCTCCCCCCCTCTCCTCCCCTCCCCCCCTCTCCTTCCCTCCCCCCCCCCCCCCCCCGTTCCCCTCCAATCCTCTTCCCCCTCCCCTCCCCCGCCCGGCAATGCCGGGTACTTCTGCTAGTATGACATAAACTTTACTTCCCTCATCTACCCAACCAGAAACTGCCTCATCGAACTCCCATAATATTGTTGTGGTTTTGTGGTTTTATAATAAAGGTTAATTTCCCCTCCTAGTTAGTTACACTACAACATGTTTCCTCGTTTAAGCTCAGTTATTTCTTAGTAAATGTAAGCGTAGACCTTTCCTGTGTTAGTTTTGCGTTGAGTAGGATAATGAGAATTAGGTCCCCTTATGATGTTTCGATGCTTTTGGTTTTGGCGCGAAATGCCACGAGGCAGGCCTGAACAAGTCGACCAGGGCCAAAGGAAGGTGGAGGAGGAGCCAACGGTTAGTGCGAGCCACCAATCAGGGCTCGAGGGGAGTGACTTACCACTGCGGCAAAAGGCGGGGTTTGGAACGTTCAAGTCGGGCTAGGGCGGGGCGATATAACCCTGTGCCCAGAGCCCCCCACCTCAGTTATGAGATGAGTGCAGGGCAAGTCAGACGGGTTATGAGACAAGCCCAGTTGAGTTCTCAGTTATGAGCTGAAGTTACGAGAGGAGACGCACGTATACGAACTTGCCCTGCTCCCCGCGCTCTGCGCAGTATTAATCGTGCTGTAAAGACGACCCGCGCCGGCCCACAGATGCGCGTTTTTCCTCCTGCCTGCCTTTGCCGATATACGCGCCGCGAGGATTTTTCCGCCTGCCTGCCTTCGCCGGGATACGTGCTGTGACCGTCAGAGGGCCACGCCGGGTGAGCTGTTCCTGGAGCGACCGAAGCAGGTGCGTTCGGCGCGCGAACATTCTTCCTCCATCTCCCTGTGTGTGTAAGCGGGCCCATTGTCTGGGGAATAAGTACGACTGCTTCAGTTCTGCCCTGAGTCTCTTCTTCTACCAAATCATTGTAAATAGGGTAAATAAATCTGTTCTTCCTTCTGATTTGACCATCTTGTGTTCTCCATCATTGACCTCGCATGATACGAATTAGATCGCTCTGATCGGGTTCTATAAGAAAGGTAACAGCACGGGTCACGTGGTACGCCATCTGCTCGCGCGTACGCAATCACGCGTGGTTCATGTGAGACTCGATCCCCGCTTCCGCTGCGACGTGGGTACTCAAGGTACGTGCGAAATTGTCCCGAGACCCTTTTCCACGTCTGCCCGGAAGTGGCGACTCAGTCTCGCGGTTTCGAAGACCCAGAGAGAAAAAGGGGCTAATCTCCCCCTTTGTAAGGGAACGGGCTTCGGAGAACCGCAGCAATTTGGTGTCAGTGGAGTGGGATTTGAACCCTAACAAAAATTTTGGATGAATTGGCTCCAAATTACGAGTGAACGAAATTTAGTTTTAAAAATCCAAATTGTATTCGTACCATGGCTGGCCAAGGCGGTGGAATGCCGGTGGGGGTAGAAGAAGAGGTAGAATTGATGACCCAAGACCAGGAGAGACAGTTGGTAGTGGAGGAAGCCGAAGAGGGGGCGGTAGCTGGTGAAGAAAATGGCGGCGAGAGCCGAGCCCGCGGTGCCAGCGGGTTTGGACCTGTACTTACTCGTAACTCAACTACGAGCATCCATGGAAATGTTGGGTGACAGATCCGCCAGGGACATGAAAGAAATGAGGGATGAAGCAAGGTGTAACAAGGGCGAATTGAAAGAAACAATGAATGCCCAAAAGGACGATATGAAGGCTCAGGGTGAGCGATTGGAAAAACAAATGAAAGATATGGGGGACAAATCCACCCTGGAATTGGAAAAAATGATGGCAGAGTCAAAGAGGGACATGGAAGAGGTAGGGGAGGACATTAGGCGCGGGTTGAGCGAGGAGGTTGCAGTGGTACGCGATGGGGTGAAGCAGTGTGAGGAACGCGTGGGGAGCGAGCTTGAGCAAAGAACAGCCAAGTTGACCGGGGATATGGAAATCGCGACGCGGGGTGTAGAAGTGTCGACGGTCGCCGAATTGGACAAAGAAACTTCATGGGCGCCGACGATTGTTGAGGTAGAAAAAGAGAAAATTGGAATTAAAGAAATGAATGGGGCTGAAGAGACGTGAGAGCCAGAGAATAGGTCGCGGGAGAAAGAAATGGAATTTGCACAAAGTTTGTATTCACACCGTGATGCCGTGCTTGCTAACCCCAATAAAGGTTTACAGGTGCAGCTGGGGAAGGAGGACCCCGAGGTGAGTGGAAAAAATGGCGCGAATGTGTTTGGCGCGAACGGGGTTTTGGCGCGCTTGGGACAGAGACGAGACCCGGGCGTTCGCAGAAGGTCCATTGTGCGGTGTACGAGGGCGACTGGCACGAAGTATGAGAGAGAGTGTGCACCGAAGCGTGAGCGAGAAAAGTGTGCGCCAGGGTGTGTGATGATTGAGTGTGCGAAGGAAGAGTGCACACCCGAGAGTGTAGAAAAAGAGTGTGTGATGGCCGAATGTGTTACGGAGTGTGTAACAGGAGAGGGTGCACCTGGGGGTGTAGAAAAAGAGTGTGCGATGGCCGACGAGTGTGAGCGAGAATGCACAACAGAGTGTGTGGGGGGCACGTATGCAACTGGTTGTGTGGTAAAGGAGTGTGCAGAGGAAAAGTGCACACCTGAGTGTGTAAAAAAAGAGTGTGCGATAACGGAGTGTGTGAGGCGTGAGTGCGCCTAGGTGTGCAGGTACGAGTACGGAGTGTGAGGGAGAATGCACACCAGGGAATGTGGAAGGAGAGTGTGTAACGGAATGTGTGAGAGGCACGGGGGCGCCTGGGTGTACGAGTGCGGAGTGGGTCGCGAGGTGTGAGGACGCGGCTCAAGTATCGACACCGACCGGGGTAGCGTTTAGTGGGACGGGTAGCAGACGTGAGCCCCCGGTGAGTTGTGTGCAGCATGGACCGGTGGGGATCGGTGCCGCGTCGGTCTACCAAGGACCGGCGTGCACGATTCGTGCCGGCCCCCGCACTGTATGGTTGGTGCCGTGCCGTGGCGGCAAAGGCAATCGGCGAGGTTCAAGGGGAGGTAGGAGATTTCGGAGCCGTGCTCCGATCATGGCTGGTTGGGTCACCGTGCATGGGACCGCGAGGCCCCGCGCAGGGATGGAGCCCTGCACCTCGGCCCATCCATACTTCCTCCCCTGGATCATAAATGCCGGACGGACACCCCATACAGGTGACAAACCACCCGCATGGATCGCTCGGCCCTCCGAGGCCGAGCCGTGACGACAATGTACATCCACTTGGTGAGGCTCGAGTGTAGTGGACTGATGAGGGTAGTGTACCCCACGTGGGGGAATGGTATTGTTACCATTCCTCACACAGGGCCCATGAGCATTTGTTTAGGGGGATGGCAGTGACAGGCACATGGATGTGCCAGCAATGGTTACCTCCATGGGGCACTGAAGCTAGCCGAGGGAGGGCTAGGATAATGATAGGGAATTAGCAGACAGCAGGGACAAGATTTAAGTAGTGACATCTGTACTGTAGAGGGGACGTAGGTAGCTTAGATGGTTGTTAAAGAACAGGGAGTGCATAGTGTAAAGGGACGACGGGGAAGCATGAGTTTTATGGGAAGTAATCAGCTCGATGATGCTGTGTGTGTGAGGAATTGTTTGAGAGTAAATGGAATTGTGTTGAGGTGTATGGAAAAAGGTGTGTGAGCACAAAAGGTGTGCCAGATATTTGCTGTGTAAAAGTAGTAGTGTGAATTGACTTGCATGGTGTGCAAGACGAAAGATGTGGAAGTAATTGGTGCGGAATAAGTAGTGTGGAATGCTTGGTGTGGAATAGAAGGTGTGGAATGCATGGTACGAAGGAGTGAATGGGGGGAGGTGGAACCCATTCACGGACGCCCAGGGTGGGTAGTGTAAAGCCAGGTAGAGGGCATAGGCAAAATTGTATGGATATTGACACCTGTGGTGCAGGGAGTAGAACGAAGTGTTTTGTTGGGTGCATGATTATGTGGAATGGCTGGGCGTGTGGCTTAATTGGTGCGTATGGTTATTGGGGCACTCCGCCACTGGTAGTTTGTCGGCCAGGTGAGGCCGCAGGTAGGCTCTGGGAGCCGGGGTTGCCCAATGCCAAGGTGGGCATCAGGGAGTAAATTGCCAGGAGGGGCCTTCCCCAGTTAGGTAGTCGCAGGAGCAGGTAAGCTCGGGTGGCGACTTCAGTGGCTGAGGTGCCCAGGTAGGTAGACCTGCTGGTAGAGCCACACGACCCAGCCCTGAAATTGTGCGAGGGCACAGTGTGAAAATTTGTTGGGGGTGAGACCCAAATTTCAAAGGGCACCGCAGTGTGGGCAATGGGAATTCGGGTTCTTAGAACCACATAGTTTAAAGATGGCCGATTGTCAGGGTACGACCCAGGGTAGGCTAAAGGTAAATGTCAGTAGTGTAGTTAGGATGAGAATCCCTTCGCACCATCCACAGCCAGTCATCGAGGAGGACGAAGCTCCACACCAGGGTTCTGTGAGCTGATTTGAGTTGTAAGACGCATCATGACGTAATGTGACATTGTGTTTGTTCCATTCCTTCCTTCCTGGGAGGGATTGGGGGACGAATTTGAAATAGAGGGGGATATGGGAGACAAGACGTAGAGACGGATTGTAAATACAAGGAGGGCTAGGGTAGTGTAAGCCGACGGTGGGGGGTACGAACGGTTATGGACGAGCCTGCTCTGCTCGCTCTTCCGCATCCCTCGCACTGCATTACCTTGTTTTCTATGTGCCATTGTGTCTTTTCCGCTTTGCTTGTTGTGCCTTGTCTCTCCCACCACCCCAGGACCATTTTGGAGGTGGAGCTATGCAGCACCATCGACCTGTGCAGCATCCCTGCTGCACCTTGCTACATCTGTGCAGCTGAAAAAACGCGCAGCACTTTGCTGACGTATCCTTTTGCTTCACCTTTGTTGCACATGTGCAGCACTTTGCTGCCAAACCCTTTGCTGCACCTTATTACACTTATGGACCACTTGTTTGAGTGGCACTAATGTCACGGCGTTGGACCACATGGGAGTGGCCCTGCCTGGCAAAGAAAAAAAGAAATGAAATAAAAGCGTTTATTGTGCATTTTTATTATGGTGTGCTGGGCATGAGAAGATATGTAAGTTTAGATAGCCCTGAAGATTAAAATGGCCTGTGTGCTGGTCCGGGGCTAGCCGTTTTGATATATGCACACAGAAGAAGCAAGAGGCAAGATGCAAGAAGCAAGCAGCAAGTGTCATGATTTATGAGTGTGTTTTGCTGTGCTTTCTCTCCCATCCAATCTTCTCTTCCAAAAAGGACAGGTCCTGGGTCATATAATTGTAAATAAGGTTAAGTTCTGTGCTTGTAAATATAAAAATGCTGCCCAGGCTTTCTCCCATCTGATTCTTTATTATATTGATTGAGCAATCCAATTTGATTTAAAGTGACATCATCAATGACGTTTTAGGCAATTCAAATGAGGCATACTGCTTCACCTTTCCTCCTGGTACACACACGATACGTGATGTGATGTCAAACAGATGTTACGGAGTCCTCTACAATCTCCTGGTCTCGGTAACCTCCGAACCCCGAGAGGAACCCCGGCAGAAAAATATGTTAGTTTGAAAGTTTAGTTTGAAATTCTGGAAATACTCGGTTAGTTGTGGGCGTGAATCTGATATGAAGCTGCTCAATGCAATAGGAGGGACATATCTAGTGTTTTAAAACTGTCGCATACACGGGTCAGAGTAAATGTTAGGGGGAACCACACCTATGTGTCAGATGTAAAAGTAAAAGTTAATTTTGCATGTCATTCTCTAACCGGTCGTTCATTTGGTGGTTCCGACTCGGGGACGAGTTTGACGAGGGAGGGGTGTAGTGTTACGGTTTTGTGTTTTTATAATAAAGGTTAATTTCCCCTCCTAGTTAGTTACACTCCAACATATAGCCTCGTTTAAGCTCAGTTATTTCTTAGTAAATGTAAGCGTAGACCTTTCCTGTGTTTACTTTTGCGTTGAGTAGGATAATGAGAATTAGGTCCCTTTACGATGCCTCGATGCTTTTGGTTTTGGTGCGAAATACCACGAGGCAGGCCTGAACAAGCCGACCAAGGCCGCAGGAAGGCGGAGGAGGAGCCGACAGTAAGCGCGAGCCGCCAATCAGGGCTTGAGGGGAGTGACTTACCACTGCGGCAAAATGTGGGGTTTGGAACATTCGATTCTGGCTAGGGCGGGGCAATATAACCCTGTGCCCAGAGCCCCCACCTCAGTTGAGTCCTCAGTTATGAGATGTGAGTTATGAGTCGGGGTCCTCCATTGAGTTACGAGAGTGAAAGCGCTGAGTTATGAGTTCGGAGCGCTCAGTTTGACGGCAGATGAGTTGCGCAGCCCATGAGAAGAGTTACGAATCGGAGTTGTGAGGATACGCACGTGAGATTGCGTTGTGTTGAGTCATATTGGAGGAACTGAATAACTCCGCGTATACGAACTTTGCCCTGCTCCCCGCGCTCTGCGCAGTATTAATCGCTGCTGTAAGGAGAGACCCGCGCCGGGCCACAGACGCGCATATTTCCTCACGCCTGCCTTTGCCGATATACGCGCCGCGAGGATTTTCCCGCCTGCCTGCCTGCCTTCGCCAGGATACATGCTGTGACCGCCAGAGGGCCATGCCGAGTGAGCTGTTCCTGGAGCGACCGAAGCAGGCGCGTTCGGCGCTGTGTGTAAGTGGGCCCATTGTCTGGGAAATAAGTAAGACTGATTAAGGCTGCCCTGTGTCTCTTCTTCTACCGAATCATTGTACATTGTGTAAATAATAATTAAATCGTGTTATTTCTTCTGATTCGACCGTCTTGTGTTTTCCATCATTGGCTTAGCATGGTACGAATTAGATCACTCTGATCGGGTTCAATAGCAAGGTAACAGCACGGGTCACGTGGTACGCCATCCACTCGGGTGTACTCAATTACGCGTGGTTCGTGCGAGACTCGATCCCTGCTTCCGCTGCGGCGTGGGTACTCAAGGTACGTGCGAAATTGTCCTGAGACCCTTTTCCACGTCTGCCCGGAAGTGGCTACTCAGTCTCGCGGTTCGAAGACCCAAGGAGAAAAAGGGGCTTAATCTCCCCTTTGTAAGGGAACGGGCTTTGGAAAACCGCAACAATATCTTCAACATAACCATTCCTGTCCTGACTTCCAAATTCCTACCCTGACCTCCTGAGTCGGAGTGGTGACATGATCAGGATTGTAAGCCTAGTAACTGCTTCGGCAGCACGAACACTCTGTCTATGTCATGGTATACCTGATGATGATTTTATTATTTTACACGTGTAAAATACTTGCCATTGCTATTATTTTTCTGTCATAAAATTTTGTGTGCAAGTATATTGTCTCAGTGATGTGATGTAGATGCAGCAAGTACAGTGCCTTCAGAAGGTATTCACACTGCACACCCCTTGACCTTTTTACATTTTGTTGTTTTACAGCCTAAATTTAAAATGAATTGAATGGATATTTTTTATTCCTCCGCCCATGAAGGTCACTTCCTGATGTTTATGTTTATGTTATGGAGGCATTATGTTTTCAGGTTGTCTGTCCATCCGTCCGTACGGGCTAAACCTCGGTTTCTTTTCAGCAACCACATGGCTGATTGAGGCGAAAATTTCAGAGTATGAGGGACACTTATGCAGAATGTTTTTCATAATTGTGACGTAATAGGTCACGTGGTATGGCAGCCATCTTGGATTAAACGCAAATAATAATAAAAATTATTTCTCGGAAACCGCTGAATGGAAAAATTTGAAACTTGCCACATTGTCAAGTACTCCCAATGGGGAACAAAAGCATAATAATTATATCATAGGTGAAGTGGTATACCAGCCAAAAATGTTTTAATCGAAATCCTTATCTTACTATAATTCACCAAATGTCTGTCCATCTGTCTGTCTGTTCGAAGGTATCGTAAAAACTGCTGAACCGATCTCAATGATATTTTGGGTGGATAATCCTGGGATCTCCAGGAGTAAAATAGGCTATTTAGTTTTCCCAATTTCAGCTTAAGTCTCCATAGTGTAGCAGCATAGCAAACCTGTTGTGCATTTTGTGATACAAGCACCAAATTTGGCACAAATGTACATTAATATGTTGCGAACATTTTCAGATATTGGGCCACTTGAAATTCCGTAATTTTTTTTTTCAAATTTTTTCAAATTTCGTAATTTCACATTTTTCGGGTGACACCGTCACAATTTCGGTCTTCGAGGCCGGCCGATATAGTGGGGCGGCTTAGCCCAAATATTCAAAAGAATTGTGCATTTTGTGATACAAGCACCAAATTTGGCACAAATGTACATTAATATGTTGCGAACATTGTGTGGTCAGCAATGAAGACGAGAGTCTGAATTACATGTATGCAAAAGACCTTGTGAACCAGTGAAGCAAATACACGGGTAAGCATGAATTAAATCTAGGGCATGATATAATTTCCATGATGTTTACCTCTACACTCAATGGTGGAAGGAGGTAATGTTTTGATCCCAGCTTGTCTGTATGTCTGTTTGTCTGTTAGTCCACAAAATTCCAGACAAAGCTTGTAGTAGTGGTAGTTGTAGTGGTAGTGGTGATAACAGAAATTGTTATATAGAACTGAACTTATATTATTATTATATGCAGAAAATAACTTCATTTCTATATGCCCTGCAGTGGACAGGTTAATTGGTTTATGCACTGAAGGGGTCACCCTGGTGTGCACTGCTGTGTTCTGCCTCACTGAGTTGTTCAGGTATGATGTACTCAGCACAAGCTTCCGGTCGGCCCGGAGGTGGGGGTGCGGGGCCTGTCACGGAACGTCAAAACAAACGGCCTGCCGGGGCCGCCCAAAAGTCGGGCGTGAGGGGCGCGTCCACTAATGGAATGCCTCTCGCTTCCCAGATCGAGGGCCACGTGGTCAGGAGAACCTCGTCCCTTCCGGTCACACTTTGCCTATCGGCCGGCCTCGAAGACCGAAATTGTGACGGTGTCACCCGAAATATTTGAAATTACGAAATTTCAAAAAAATTTGAAAAAAAAAATTACGGAATTTCAAGTGGCCCAATATCTGAAAATGTTCGCAACATATTAATGTACATTTGTGCCAAATTTGGTGCTTGTATCACAAAATGCACAATTCTTTTGAATATCTGGGCTAAGCCGCCCCACTACCAGCATTCTCAGGTTTGGACTCCTGCATAACATTCGCGTTCGCATAACGTTCATTTTTCTCATTGTGGCAATGTTGTTTTCCCGGGTTCTGCACAAACGGCTGCACCGATCGCTGCACAGCTGCACCGATCGAACTCTGTGACCTCGGACAAAGACCTTTTATAAGGACACGGGTTGAATCCCTGCTTGAGAGAATTCTAACCCATTTCAACTGAAGGAAACACGTATCGGGAGTACATACGACATAGCGATTGTGAACACAATTAGTTTAATCTCCACATGAGAGAATTCCACAGAGCTATTTGGCTGGTGAATACGCTAACAGATCACTGTCTCCATCGATCTTGCCAAGGCCGTAACAGCTATCAGCTCAAAATCCTTTTAACTGTTGATTTCGAAGTTTTTACAATGAAGGAAACACGTATCGGGAGTACATACGACATCGGGAGGACTAACTTCACGCGTCTTCAGTATCAAGCTTAAATCTGTCATGGCGGATCTGAAGAGCAGAATGCTTGGAGAAGTGGTGGGCTGCTTCGGCTTGAAGGAGGATCAGCAACGTGGACTCTCACACTGCCACATCCTGCTGATACTTGCTCCCGCATGACGTTATTTTCCCGGGTGCCGCACAAAAGGCTGCACCGATCGAGATTTAACGGATGTTCATATAAATCATTTAAAAGAAAAAAAGCCTTCAATTTCTGGTATTTAGCCTTTTCATTTGGGCCTCCCAATTGAAGCCCCGCTCATAGGGCAGGTACCGTTGCTCGTCCTAAAAATCTGAAATTGCATGCACATGATCTATGTAGTGGGGGGGCCAATGTTTTCCCGTTGAATTCAAATGTTAATTTGTGGACACTGGTTGGGTTGTCTTTAGGGATGATAGAAGTTGTAGAAAAAATATGTCTCCATTTTTTTCAAGTTCTTTATAGCGGCCATTTTGGATTATCAAAATGGCGTTTGTTGAAAACCGAAATTGTCATTATCTTGGCTTCTAAATGACCTAGAGTGTTAATTTTGGTGTCCAAATGTACATATTTGCGGATACTTAATCCAATAAACACACATTTATACACCTACATATGATCAAAAGGGTTCTTATGGCAGCCATCTTGGATTTTCACGCACTTATGCCAACACATATATTTTTTTTTTCTCCATCATTTTCACTTCTAAATCACATAAAGGCTGGACTTTAGTGTTCAAATGTACACTTATAATGTCTTTGTGCAATATTTTTAGTTGGCAGTGTTCATTGTTACATTGAAGGATCTCCATCCTCCTCATCATCAGTGTTATCGATTCCCATGGGGCGCTCCTGACCCGTGTTACCACACACCTCTTCATCTGCCCCACACATACACATCTCAGAACAGTTGAGATGCTGAGACCTGCATGAGCAGTGAGACATGCATTGGGTCTTCTTGCAGTTACATTTGATTAGATGTGTGATGGCAGCTGGGGCTGGAGGGTCCTTGGTTGTGATGGGCACCAGCTGATCTCCTTCTGCTCTCCATCCATGTTCTGTTGGTTGTGGAAGCTGGGGGTCCAGTACATCAGCCTGATGCCACACCATGGCCTGGAAATGTGCACGAGCAATGGCTTCATGTAAAGCTCCCCGTGTTGGTGGCAGCTTCTGTGCCTCTAGCTGTTTCTTGGTAAACAGTCTCCACCTCAGCTTGCCCACATCCACAACTGTAGTACGAGGCTCATACAGCTGGCATACAAATGCCTCAATGTCACTTTCTGTGTCAGCTCTCAGCTCCTCAGAGGCCCCAAGGTCATGAAACGCAGATACCACCTCAACAGAGCACCTATTGAGGGCTTGCCAACATGTGAGCTTTCCCTTGCCGGCAAACCGACCAGTCTGGTCTGCTCCCGTGAATGCATGGAATCCTGGTAGGGCTGCAGCCTTCCTGACACCAAGTTCATGTACTATTGGTTCCAGTGAGATTTGCCTCTTCTTGTTCCCCACACCCATGATGAAGTATGTGTCTTTGCATAGTTCATGGTACCGGTGGAGTGCTAGGATGAATACATCAGTATCAGGTGACTGAATGTACAGCTGTGTTGCACCTCTTCGGACGGCATCTAGACTGTGAAGAAAGATCCTCGTATCAGCCTCCTCCTGGGAGCTACGGAGATGCTGTACATCCATGCAGTTGGAGAAGACATCCTGCCTTGAAGTGACGATGAAGACCTTGGTAGTCCCCTCAAAGTGACACAGAGCTTTCTTTGCCAGATAGACAGTTAGCTCATCTTTGGTGTTGGTGTGTGACAGGAACTGTTTTGCTGTCAGTTTCCCAATCGGGGTGCTGTCTTGAACGTGGTAAGCAGTGGGCGGCTTGCCACCTTGGCGCCTCTCCCGTGTGGCCTCTTTCAGTGAATTTGGCAGATCATATCGGTCAAACACGAGGTGGACTTCATCATACCCGTTGGTCTTGCAGTCCAGTGTTGCATTGAAATGGCCAGCCCACTGGGCACATGTTTTGACCCATTGTGGCTTACCCATTGCTTGCACTAATGCCATGCCGTCTATGACAGTCACCTTCTTGGGAGGGGGTGGAGTATGTTCAGGATTGTCGTCGTCTGGCTGCTGACCAGTGCCAGTTGACTTCTTGGGTAGATCTTCTAGGATGCCCATGAGCTTGCTTTTGTCTGTGCATGGTAGTAGTGTCCCAGCCATTGCAAAGAGGGTTCGTGGAAGCGCGGTGAATTCATATTGACCTATGGCATCCTTCAAGTTGATCTCTGGTCGTGAGCGGGCCACGATCAGCATGCGCGCAAACAGTGACCTGTCGTCTTTCAGCTCTACAACCTTGTCTGCCAGTTTGTGCTTCACAGCTTTCCTGGCACTCTTCCACATCTTCAGTTTGACCTTTCCCATTCTGGCCCAAAGGTTGATTTCATTTGTGTTGATGCGCTCTGCAACAAACGTGTTATACGCTTTCTGACCAATCTCATCTTGGTTGCAGACATCCTTCTGTACTTCAGCTGGCATCACCACCTTGGTGATGATAGTCGTCAGGTCTTCACCCTCATGCGTCATGGGATTCATGGACTCTCTGATCACATTCTTCAGTCGACGAATGCTGTCTTCCTGCCGAGCCCAGACTGTGGTTGATAGGTCGTGGTGCTCCTTGCGTGTAGCTGATTGTGAGCCAGCCATCTGACGGGCTTCTTCAGCAAGCCTACTCAGCTCTGGTGCTGTCAGAAAGAACCTTTCGCGGGCACTGGCATTCTGGGTAATGCCCACAATACCCCCTGTCACCTTCATGATCCTGTTGATGTGCTCCAGTGCATGGTCCACACCTACAGCACAGAAGGGGATTTCATTCTTATGGACACTGAAGTTCCCATCCATGAACTCTTGGTAGATCCCTGGATCTGTCATCTTCAGGGCCTTCATCTCTGCAAGGTACCGGGGAGTCAGCCTGGCATATTTCTGTTTGTCATGTGCAAAGAAGTATATGCACATCTCATCCAGTGAAGACAGGTGAAGCTCAAATTGTCCATCACGGGTGGCACGGCATAGATATCAGCCTCAGACCAAGCCTCGTCAAGACCACTGTCCTCTATGGCATTCCCAGCAGCCCTCAGTGCAGCCATCACAGTGTGCATCTCCCCTAGTCGCAGTACCCACTTGCCTTTGCAGTCATCTCTGGTCATCTCCAGCTGTTTGGCTCGCTCATACAGGGCCATGTCTAAGGTGATCACTGTCTTCCTATCGGGACCCATGACCATGCAGTTGATTTGCTGTGTCTGTTTCAAGACTGTTATCAGTGTTTGCCATTCATGGGCTGGTGCTGCTACCAATGGCAGGGCGTTGACCTCTGTCAGAGGCTTCGAAGAGGAGAGCAGTGAGTTGTAGGCTGTCCAAGTTGGGATATCGTGATGCTTGATCCTACTGCCAGGTGGTTGTTTTGGATCGTGGACGAGTGACCCAACAGGGTCAGCATGCTGGGGTTCTGCAGCTTGCAGCTGGTCATCTGGTGGGATGATGTCGTCTTGTACGTCCTCAGCTTCAGCTGTTCGCATGATTGTGCGTGAAAGTAGCCACACTGTGTCCGTCGCAGAGTACGGCTTGGTGACATCTGGGTTTGACCGTGTCTTGAAGCTATACGTGGTACCTGTGGCAGATTGTTTGTTTGGTGCTTGGCAAGGAACAAAGTCTGGAGCAGTCAGAACCTTGAGTGAGCGGTGTCTGGCCTTTCGGTCATGTAGTGTCAGTGTTCTATGTTCATCTGTGGAGGGTGCATGTTCCCGTCGTTGGTAGAGTGCCCAGGCTGTAGCATGGAGTGTCCGCTTCCCATCAGGTGTGTCTTCATTGAAGTCACTGTTGTCCACTGCAAAGAAGACAAACGTCCCTATGCGCATGGTTCTTGGAAAGTATACACCCTGTTCTGTCGTAGACTCTATGACTGAGTTGGCCAGCTGTGTCTCCAACCGCAAGATCCGACTATAATCAACAGACAGACCGAACCCATGCAGGAAATCCAGAAGCTTCTTGTTTCTGGTGGACTGATGGACTACAATGGCAACGGCAAGCTGCTGTGGCCATTCTAAGCGATGGCGGAATGGTGCATCTGGCTCTTTGGGCTTGTACGTGACTTGGCGTTTTGACTTGTAGCCGTACATGATGTTCTGACTGATGGTTATAACATCTCGATGAATAGTGGCTGAGCGCATAGTCTCTGGCTCAATGCTCGTGGCTGGTCCTTCCAGTAGCCAGCGGAGGAAAGCATAGAGTACTTTGGGTACATGCTTTTCAGCATCATCAGTGTTCATTTCTCCTTCAAATTGCCATGGGTGCTTGTTCTGACAAGCAATGGCACTGCGGAGAACAGAGGCACTCTCAAACAGTTGTTCGATGTTTTTTTCATTTGTCTTCGTCATTGCATCTTCGACAGCTGCATCACGCACGGCAGTGGAGAATACACAGTCTGACTCGTTTCGACGTTTTGGTTTCATGAAGTGAACGTCATCAATGTGAGAGTTGATTTTCTCCTTCATGCCTTGGGTAGTAGGTGATGGGACATTGTGCACACCATTATTGTCAAGAATCCTGGAGTAAACCGACTTCAGGTCAGACATGTTGAGAATTTCACCAGCTTGGAGTAGAGAGCGAACAAGGCTGACAAACTCAATGTCTGCGGCTATTTTGATAACATTAGTTTCTTGCAGTATGTGTTCTTTGTCATCACTTGATGTCCCACTCTTGGGAGCACGTTGGACATTCTGCACCCAGCATGGGAGATGATACTTGACGTCGATCGCATGAGCATCATGTGCACTGATGGCAGCACTCAGCTGAACTTTCCACTTGTGGTTGCTGCCTTCTTCAACAGCTTTCTTCAGCTGTTTACCTGCGTTGAACGTGCATACAACATGTACACTTTCCTTAGTGACCTCTTGACAGAAGAAACAAAGGTCTCTGTTGAATGGAGTTGATGATGAACGTGTGAAGCGAAGAGTCTCGTCTTGCGTAGAACCTGAGGTACTTGCAGCGGCAGGTGCAGAAGAAGGACGTCCACACCTCTTATGAAGATGCTGGGTGTCGCCATGTTCGCAGGCTTTCTGGTGGCGAACTCTAGCACGCTCCAGGTGAGCAGTGTTGCATGTAGATCCATAACATGCCCGGTGCCACTTTGCTTTATTGTTCCTCAAGTCAGTGGCAGTGAAACAGCTTAATCGTTCGCTGATCTGTTTGAAGTCGGCATCACCATATCGTGCCCTCTCCTGGATGAACTGGAGAAACTTTGCATATGAGCCCAGTGCTGGCTGGCTCAGTCACTAGTGCACCTTGGGGATCCTGGCACTGAATGCAAAGTGTGAAATCAGTTTCTTTCTTGGTTTTCTTGCTTTTTGGCTCCATCATAGCTCAGGGTCACGAATCTGGAACATACAAATAACAAATAACAATTAAGATAGATGTGCATTAAGTTAGATTTTGGACACTGGTTCGGCTGTGCCATAAAAACCTATTTTTATCCCTTGTAGGTTATTAAAGAAGGTTTCATTCAATTCTCTATCCCCAAAAATGTACAACTGGACACCAGAATCGAAACTCTAGGTCATTTAGAAGCCAAGATAATGGAATTTTACGTTTTCGACATCCGCCATTTTGAAAATCCAAAATGGCCGCCATAAAGAACTTGAAACAATTGGAGACATATTTTTTCTAGAACTTATATCATCCCTAAAGACAGCCCAACCAGTGTCCAAAAATTAACAAGCAATTTCACCGGGCATTTCAATCTGCTACATTGGCCCCCCCACTAATGGCCCATTTGTATTGAAATATTAAATTTATGACATCGGTCACATGGTTGTCTGCGACATAAGGGTGAAAGGTGCGAGGAGAGCTCGGCGGGTGAAGTACCAACCGAGAATGAAGGTGTGGAGGTTGAAAAAGGTGACAGTAAGGGAGGCATTAAAAAAGAGGCTGAGTAGGGTAGAGGGTGATGTGGTTGAGCTTGAAAGTGGTTGGATGTCAATGAAAGATAGTCTGGTGGGAGCCGTTGGTAAGGTATGTGGATGGACAAAAGGACCACCGAGGCACTCGGAAGCATGGTGGTGGGATGATGAAGTTGGAAAGAGGATTGACGAGAAGAGAAAGAAGTTCAAGGAGTGGCAGAAGGCGAAGGGTACGGGAGCAGAAAAAGCAGAGCATGAAAGTTATAAGGCAGCCAGGAAGGCTGCAAAGAAAGAGGTAGCAAAGGTGCAGGAGGCATCTAGGAAAATGTTCGGAGAACGCTTGGATTCGGAAGAGGGTCAGAGAGCGGTATTCAGGATTGCAAAGCAGATAGCGAAAGAGAGGTGTGATGTGATGGGGGTGAGTTGTTTGAAGGATGAAGTGGGACAAATCGTTGTGGACCCAGATGGAATTAAAGGAAGATGGAAGAGATATATGGAAATGCTGTTGAATACAGAGAATGAATGGGATGGCAACAAAGAGAGTAACCCAGTTTTAGGACCGGCAGAGAAGATAACTGAGAAGGAAGTTGAGGAAGCGATAAAAGCAATGAAGAGTAGAAAAGCAGGAGGGCCGACGGGAGTTTGGGAGATATTTTGAAGGCTGCAGGAAGTTGGGGTGTGAAGAGAATGACAGAGATCTGCAATCTGGTGGTGAAAGAAGGCCGCATTTCAGTGGATTGGGAACTGAGTACCCTCGTCCCTCTACACAAGGGGAAAGGTGACCCTCTGGAGTGTGGCTCGTACCGAGCGATAAAGTTATTGGAGCATGGAATGAAGATATTGGAAAGGGTGTTGGAGAGGAGGATAAGGAAGAAGGTGAAGATCGACGAAATGCAGTTTGGATTTATGCCAGGAAGAGCAACGACAGACGTGCTCTTTATTGTGAGGCAGTTGCAGGAGAAGTACATGGAGAAGAGGAATAAGTTGTTTCTTGGGTTTGTTGATCTGGAGAAAGCATTCGATAGGGTTCCACGCAAAGTATTGACATGGGCATTGAGGAAGTTATGAGTGGAGGAATGGTTGATCAGAGTAGTGATGGCAATGTACAAAAGAGCGCGCACAGCTGAAAGGACGAAGAACGGGAACAGTAATGAGTTTGAGGTGAAGATGGGAGTGCATCAGGGGTCGGTACTAAGTCCACTACTATTTGTAGCTGTGATGGAGGTGCTGGCTCAGAACGTAAAGGAGGGTTTACCGTGGGAGTTGTTGTATGCAGATGATCTGGTGTTGATTGCGGAAAGTATGGATGGACTGAAGGAAAAGATAAACAAGTGGAAGGAATATATGGAGACAAAAGGTCTGAATGTGAATATCGGAAAGACGAAGGTGATGGCAAGTGTTAAAGCATGTGGTGAGGCGGAAAGAACTGGGAAGTGGCCATGTGCTGTGTGCAGGAAGGGTGTCGGAGTGAACTCCATTCAATGCACAATGTGCGCTGAGTGGATTCATCAAAAATGTAGTGGTCTGAGAGGGTCATTAACCAGTGTGGCAGCTACATTCAAATGTAAGGTGTGCACAGAGGGAGCTGCAGATGGAGGAAATGTTGAGTTGGATCTTGGAGACGGCGTGAAGCTGGAAGGTGTGAAAACATTTTGCTACCTCGGAGACATGCTGAATGGAGAAGGTGGATCAGACTCGGCAACGGTTGCTGGAGTGAGATGTGCATGAAAGAAGTTTTGGGAACTGAGTGGCGTGCTGATGAGGAGGGGAGTGTCGTTGAAGCTGAAGGGAAAGGAGAAGTGTTATGATTTATGGGAGTGAGACATGGGCAATGAACGTGGAGCAGCAACGAAGGCTGGAAAGGGTGGAAATGCGAATGATTCGGTGGATGTGTGGAGTATCGTTGAGAGAGAGGAAAACAAATGATGAATTGCGAAAGATGATGGGAATAGAGCCTGTGATTGATGCTGTGAAGAGGAAGAGGTTAAGATGGTTTGGTCATGTGTTGAGGAAGGATGAAAGTGACTGGTTGAGAAGTGATGGAAATGCATGTAGAAGGAAGTAGAGGACGGGGAAGACCGAGAAAGACTTGGCTAAAGATGGTGGAAGAAGAAATGCGGGCAAGGAGGTTAAAATAGGGCAAAATGGAGAAGATTGTCATGGGGATTGCAAGGCTAACCCCCGCTCTCGCAGGAAAAATGGCCTTAGAATGCATGTTGTTGTTGTTGTTGTTGTTATATCGGTCACATGGTTTGGCAGCCATATTGGATTTAACCTAAAACCTTTAAAAAACACCTTTTCCCAAACCACAAAATTGATTGACTCGAAACTTTACGTGCGTCATTGACTCGGCATGGTGATTAAAAGTTGATCACAAAAATATAATTGGTCACACAGTGTGGCAGGCATATTGGAGTTGAATGAATGAATGATCGTTTTAAGGCCATTTTCCCCGCTAGAGTGGGGGTTGGCCTGGCGGGCCCCATGACAATCATGGTTCCCTGGTTGAGACAATGTTTTTATGGCCGGATGCCCGACCTGATGCCAACCTTTGGTCAGGGATATGGTGTACCTGTTCTAAATCGGGGTACATGCCATGATCATTCATCCCAGCAAGCTGGTACTCAATTGGTCGACCTCAGAAGGTATGACAGGCTGAGTCAACCCCCCTAGCATTAATTCAGCAATTGACCAGGATTTGAACTCAGGATCCTTGGTTATCCCAAGCTGGCACCCTAACCGTTAAGCCAACACCAGGCTATAAATACACCAATACACCAGGCTATATTGGATTGAAAGAAAATATTTAATAATTATATCTCTTGAACCATTTACCTTGTCGAATGCAAAATTTTACAAATATCATATAACATTATAACAGCACTGTTGCATGTAGTTTGAAAATTATGATGTCTTAGGTCATGTGGTTTGGCAGCCATCTTGAATAGAGAAACGAACCTTATCCAATCAACATGAAACTTCACAAATGTGATCCCCAAAACATACGTATGCAGAGTGTGCATTTTAAAGGTCATATGTCACGTGGCATGGCAGCCATATTAGCTTGAAAGCCAGTATTTTTAAAAATCCCTTTCTGAAACCGTTTCACCAATCGATGTGAAACCTGTCATGGCTGGTGAAAATGTGATAATTGAAAACAGCTGAAGGGATTTAAATCAAACTTTTTATTTTTAGGACAGTGAACGAGGGCATCTACCCATTGTGGGACTATGCGGAGGCATATTGGCGACACAGTCGCATTGCTCTCGTTTGTCACTGATCTTTTTTTTCTTTTCTTTTTCTTTTTTTTGTATACAGAATCGAGGCTCGTGAAAGAGCTAACATTTATTTCACAAACAAATCAAACAGACAAACCAAACACATAAAAACAGGGAGCGGTAGACAAGATGGGGAGAGAAGGGGAAGCACACAAACACAACATTTGAGAGCAGGGACATCGGGAGATGTGTGGGAGGGAGAGGGCTTGGGGGGAGGAGGCGTGGGAAGGGGGGGGGGGTGGGAGAAGTATAAAACACAAGGACACCAAGGACTTCCAGGACAGAAGTTGGTATTTCAAAAAAGTGGCTTTAGGGTGAAATTAGCTGGGGTACAAAAGATCAAGGTTTTGGATGGGGGAAGATAAGAGATGGCGGTGAACAGCTGTTTTAAAGACCTGGAGGGAGGAGTGGGATTGAAGAGAGTGAGGGAGTTTGTTCCAGAGGCAGGAGAAAAGAGGAATGAAGGAGTGAAGGTGAGCAGAGAGTCTTGATTTTGGCAGTTTAACCATAAGAGGGTTGCAGGCAGATCTTGTGCGACCTGTATGAATATTTTGGGGGACAGAGCCCAGAGAGAGCTGGGGGGGGGGGCAAGGCCGGAGAGGAGTCGGTAGAAGACGGGAAGACCACCAACCTGCCTGAGGTGAGTGAGTGAAAGGCCCTTGGAGTTAGCTTCATCGCGGGAGATTCCAATGATTCTGAACGCTTTGGTTTCAACAGCGTGAAGACAAGCTAGGTGTGAGGCAGGAGCACCAGCCCAGAGGGGAGAGCAGTATTCCATTGAGCTGCGGATGAAAGCCTTGTATGTGGTGAGAAGCTCAGGTGTGCCAAGGAAGGACTTCGCACGACGGAGGATGCCCAGTCGGCGACTGGCTTTGGAGGCCAGATTTGAAATGTGGTTTTCCCAGGAAAGATCATGGCAGATAGTGAGACCCAAAAGCTTGAGTGACAGAACTTCTTGGAGAGGATTATTCAGAAAGTAGATGGGAGGGTTGTCCAGTAGGTCTTTTCAGAGAGACATCGTAAGAGTGTGAGATTTGTCAGGATTGAAAGACATGTTCCACTTGTTTGCCCAGTCTGATTTTGTCCAGGTCTGCAGAGAGTGAGGAGGCTGCAGACTGCCGATCTGAGGGATGAGGAATGGAGCGGCAGAGAGTAGAGTCATCAGCAAAGAGATAGAGAGGATTTTCAAGTGAGTCAGAGAGATCATTGATGAAGACCAGAAAAAGCACAGGGCCCAGAACACTGCCTTGGGGAGCTCCAGCCTGAACCAGAAGAGTAGATGAGAGAAACCCATTCAGGGCCACACGTTGACTATGACTAGAGAGGACGTCCGCCAACCATGCGTGGAGATTTCCATGGATACCAAAGGAGGAGAGTTTGGTGAGCAGAGCGGGGTGCCAGACCGTATCGAGGGCACGTGATATGTCAAGGGAGACAGCTATAATTTCCTGTTTGGCATTGAGGACCTCCATCCATTGTTGAGAAAGCAGAAGCAGCATGTCCAGAGTAGAGTGACCAAGTCTGAAACCAAATTGATGATCAGAGATCAAGCCATTGGAGAAGAGAAAAGATTTCATATCCGAAGCCATGATGGATTCCATGACTTTGCTGATAATTGGGAGAAGGCTGATTGGTCTGTAGTTGCTAGGATCTGTTTTTGCACCTTTTTTGTGCAAAGCGGTGATGTTGGCTGATTTCCAAGCAGATGGCAGATGACCTTGAGCAAAAGTGAGGGTGAAGTAAACAGAGAGAGGGAGTGAAAGAGAGGAAGAACAGGATTTTAGGACCCATGGGCTGATGCCTTCAGGTCCAGTTGCAGAATCAGAGTCGAGGGTTGACAGAAACTTTTCTACCTTGTCAGGAGGAAAGGAGACAGAGTCCAGGAGCAGCTGGGTACGACTGGGTACGGTGGGTACAGAGAGGGATGGGTTTGGGACGCAATATTTAGAGGCAAACACAGAGTTGAGGCATTCAGCTTTTTCACGTGCGGAGTCAGCCGTGTAGCCGTTTGAGGTGAGGGAGGGGATGGAGGGCGAACAAACACGAGAAACAGATTTGACCAGACGCCACCAGGATTTGGAAGAGGGAGACAGATAAGAGAGTTCGGTCTTGAGAACGGAGAGGTATTGTTTCCTGGCTCTCCTAAGGGTGGACCCACACTTGTTTCGGGCTTTGTGAAAGGAAATGAGATTTCCTTCCATTGGATTTGCTATCCAGGAGACGAAGGCAAGTTGTTTCTGGGCAACACTCTCACCACAAGATTCCGTGTACCATGGATGGGAGGAAGGGTATGACAACTGAAGACGAGATGGGATAAATCTGTGCATGAGAGAGAGCAATTTACTTTGGAAGAATTCCCAGGATGAGTTGATGTCAGAGGTGGTAGAGATGGGAGACCAGTCCAGATGATTGATGGCTGCTTGAAGACCGTGCCAGTTGGCCTGAGTGAAATGCCAGACTCATCGATGCTGAGGAGGCTCTCTGAGAATGGTCAGGGAGATGTCCACTTTAACAAGCACATGATCAGATGAGCCGATTGGAGCAGAAGAAAAGCAGCAGACATTTTCAGGGAAGTTAGTCATAACCAAGTCCAGAAGAGAAGATGCTCCGTTGACTGAGATCCGGGTCATGAAATTGACAGATTGTGTCAGTCCCAGTGAGTCGCAGAAGTCCTTTGCTGAGGAGCCATGGCTGGTGAGAGAGGTACCCACACCCAGCCAACTGGCATGGTGACAATTGAAATCACCATATATGAGGAAGAGAGAGTTGGGATGGGTAGATAGAAGTTGGTCCATATTATCAGACAGCGATATGTAGATGGAGTCATCACTGTTTGGTGGACGGTACAACACACATATGAACAAAAGGTGGGAGTGAAGGGGAAGCCGCAGCCAAAGGTATTCCTGGGGGTGACGTGGAGAGAGGGCAGTGCAGGGCGAGTGAGGAAGAGAGTTTTTTTTATAAAGATAGCAACCCCACCTCCAGGACGAGGCTCAGGTCTATCATACCGGAGGAGGGAGTAACCTGGGAGAGATACCAAGGAATCAGAGACATTATGAAGGAGGAAAGTTTCTGTTAAGCAGATCACGTCTGGTTTGTCAGAAGCAATCTGTCAGATCTTCACATAATACCCCCATAATGTCAAACTGGAGTTTTTTTTTTTTAGAAATTCTCACAAAATAATTAAAAATGAAATACAGAAATATCTAATCTACATAAGTATTGTTACATTTATGGGGGTAGGTTAGAGATTACCATCGGAAAGGTAGGATTGCATAGGAATAGAATGGACTGTGTGATATGTACAAGCATTCCGATGTAAAAGGAGGGAAAATGTAGCTTAAGGCTGTGTTTAAATGTGTATCATACAAGGGGTGATGCTGTGTTCATTAGTAGTAGGGATTAAGGATAATTTCCTCTGTTCGTAATAACCTCTGTGGCTATCTCTGATATTTATATCATCAGCTGGCCAAGTTATTCCCGCTCCATTGGGCACCAAAGGCAAAGGCCCACCTCGACGAGGCAGGGCTCCAATGGTTTGATGGGCAGGGGAGACTGTCAGGCCACACACCCCCAGTGACGCGGCCCAATGACATGGGCGGAGAAGAGCGTGAGGAGAAGGCTCCGGAGAAGGAAGGTTCTAGTGTCTCTGACTGGATTGAGAGCGTTTTGTGTGGTGCTTGTGTGCATCAGGATGTGGCCGTGCTTCCCTTTACCTAAAAGGAGGATTTTTCTGTCATCGAACCGAAGGAGTGTGAAGCTGTGGACGGAAGAGAAGAGAACGAGAACCGTGTTCCCTGCTCGCCTCACTCCCGGCCACCGCAACGCCTTCGATGCTCGGATTTGGCCGCCATTATCTTTCTGGGCTTACCGCCTGTGTGGCTTCAGGCTACGGCAACTGCCAACCTTCCGCAGGATCCATTTTGGTCCAGCTAAGTGCCAGAGCGTGACTGGTATTTTCTTACCTCACCCTTTGTGCGTTTTTGTGTTTCTGTGGAGGATCCTCACCTTAGCATTTTTACCTCAGCATTTATTTTCTTTATTCTTATTCTGTGCCTTATTTTATCCATATATTTTTTATCTATCTTCTATCTATATATATAAATGAAAGTTTTTGTTTGTTTGTCTGCACGTGCTAATCTCCTGAACGGTAAAAGATAGGAGGAAACCTCTGAAACAAAAAATATCGGGACGGGCCCCGGGAAGGTAATAGGGTAGGTGGCGAGGCCGGTCAAGGCCGCCTCGGCCAGGCCTGTCCCATTTCGCAATAAATCTTCTTCTTCTTTCAAAATTCTCTTGAAGTATAACTTATTCACTTAATAGGAATGTCTGACTGATTGCAACACATGCTTTCAAAATTATCTCTCGCGGTGTCTGACAGAAGAAAGAACAAGGAATCGTTGAGCACTAACTGATACTGGGCTCGCGTCAGACCTATGTACAGAAGATTAAATTCATTCAAAAAGAACCCGGGCAACGCCGGGTGCATTCAACTAGTTGAAAATAATTATTGTTACATTTTTGTTATATTGTTCTTGGTGGGGTTTGGAATAAACCCATGTGTTCGCAAGAATAAATGCTTCATGGTTCTTCAGTCCCGCGCGCGTCGATAACCACCAAAATTGGAGATCGCCTCGGGAGTTAACGCTGAGTTGGCTCATCCGTTCAAGGCTTGGTCATAACCAGCTGCAAACAGGACAGTATTCAACCCCCTGAGTCAATACTTCGTAGAGGCGCCTTTGACAGAGATTACAGCTTCAAGTCTTCTTGGGTATGTCTGTATCAGCTTTGCACATCTGCATTTGAGGAGTTTCTCCCATTCTTCCTTGCAGATTTGCTCAAGTTCTATCAAGTTGGATGGGGAGTGTCGGTGAACAGCAATCTTCAAGTCTTTCCACAGATTTATCATTGGGATTCAAGTCTGGGCTTTGGCTCGACCACTCAAGGACTTTCATGTTCTTGTTCTGAAGCCATTCCAGTGTTTCTTTGGCTGTATGCTTGGGGTCATTGTCCTGTTGGAATGTGTAAATCTTCACCACAGTCTAAGATCTTTTGCACTCTGAAGCAGGTTCTCCTCAAGGATTTGCTTGGATTTGGCTCCATTCATTGTTCACTCTATCCTTATTCTTAGATGGGTGATGAGCTGTGCTCATTTCCACCAGATGTTGTGCTTTACATTCAGGTGAAAGAGTTCTGGGCTTACCACCCGGATTTGGTTGCTCAGCAGTCAATGTGGTCAATTTCATCTCATCAGACCATAGAATATTTTGTCTCGTTCCTTTTTGCAAACTCCAGACGTGCTGTCATGTGTCTTTTTCTCAGGAGTGGCTTCCGTCTAGTTACTCACCCATAAAGCCTGGATGTTTGAAGTGCTGCAGAGACTGTTTATCCTTCTTGCAGGTTCTCCCATCTCAGCTCAGGAACGCTGTAGTTCTGTCAGAGTGGTCATTGGGTTAATGCCTGACCAAGGTTAATGCCTGACCGCTCCCTCTTTTTATATATTATCTTTTCTGTTTGATTTGTTTGTGTGATAAATGTTAGCTCTTTCACGAGCCTCGATTCTGTATCCCCCAAAAAAAAAAAAAAGGTGGTCCTTGCCCGGTTGCTCAGTTTGGTTGGGCGACCAGCTCCAGGAAGTGTCTAGGTAGTTCCATATTCTTTCCATTTCCTAATAATGGAGCTCTCTGTGCTCTTGGGAACTCTCAACACTCTAGAAATTATTTTTATACCCTTCCCAGATCTAATGCCTCCTCACAATTCTATCTCAGAGTTCTACGGACAGTTCTTTGGACTTCATGGTAGAGTTTCTTCTCTGACATGCACTGTCTACTGTGGAACCTTATTTAGAAAGGTGTGTTTCATTCTAAATCATGTCTAATCAATTGAATTGGCCACAGGTGAACTCCAATCAAGTTGTGGAGACATCTGAAGGATGATCAAAGGAAATTGGATACACCTGAACTCAATTTGGAGTGCCATCGCAAAGGGGTTGAATAATTAGTGACTCAAGACATTTAATCTTTTCATTTTTAAATATTTTGTAAAAAAAAAAAAAAATACCACTTTAATATTATGGGGATTGATGTGTAGATCAGTGTCAAAAAATCCCAATTTAGTCAATTTTTAATTCAGGCTGTAATACAACAAAATTGAAAAAAGTTTAGGGGTGTGAATACTTTCTGAAGGTGCTGTATGTATTTGCGGAGAGTCTATAAAAACCACCTGATTGAACAACATTTAGTTATGAGCAAGTCAGTCCAAAGTAGATGGGTCTACTTTTATCCACAGCTGTGATATACCAGGTGAGCTTTTTTTTTTTTTTTTTTTTTTTTTGTATACAAGATCGAGGCTCGTGAAAGAGCGAACATTAATCACACAGAAAGACAAACAGACACATAAAACAAATAACATCGGGAGCGGTAGACAAGATGGGGAGAGAGGGGGAAGGACACAAACACAACATTTGAGAGCAGGGACCGAGAGACATGGAGACATCGAGAGATCTGTGGGAGGGAGAGGGCTTTGGGGGGGAGGCATGTGAAGGGGGGGAGGCATGTGAAGGGGGGGAGGCATGTGAAGGGGGGGGGGGGTGGGAGAGGTATAAACATATGGACACTGCCAGGATTTCCAGGAAATAAGTTGGAATTTCAAACAAGGTGGATCTGGGGTGAATTAGTGGGGGTAGAAAAGATCAAGGTTATGGATGGGGGAAGATAAGAGATGGTGGTGAACAGCTGTTTTAAAGACCTGGAGGGAGGAGAGGGATTGAAGGGAGTATGGGAGTTTGTTCCACAGGCGGGAGAAAAGAGGAATGAAAGAGTGAAGGTGAGCAGAGAGCCGAGATTTCGGCAGTTTAACCATCAGAGGGTTGCTGGCAGATCTTGTGCGACCTGTAGGAATATTTGGGGGACAGAGCACAGAGAGAGCTGGGGGAGCAAGGCCGGAGAGGAGTCGGTAGAAGACAGAAAGACCACCTACCTGCCTGCGGTGAGTGAGTGAGTGAAAGGCCCTCAGAGATAGCTTCATCGCGGGAGATTCCAATGATTTTGAAAGCTTTGGATTCAACAGCGTGAAGCCGAGCCAGGTGTGAGGCAGGAGCACCAAGCTCACAGAAGATTGTGTGCGTGAGTGTGTATGGTCCTTTGGAAATGAGAGGTTGTGCTTGGTATTAAGAGCATAGAAGGAGTATGGACTGGGAGGTCACTCAGGTCAGTCACCGGTGGTGTCCCACACCTTGGTCGCCAACAGTTTGTAAAGCTCGTATAGCTTTGTATGCACAGCCTTGAAGCCGCAGACTGGACGCCCCAGTTTAACGTCCATCTGAGGGACCGCGCAAACACTGCTTGTGAAATACCATGATGAGAGTTTATAGGCTGGGTCAGAATTCAAACCCAGGCTATAGAGCTCAGAGGCCAGTGCGCATACCTCTAGGGCCTAGGATAGCCTTCCAACCCAGCCCTAAATAAAACATCTGTTTGTTGGACTGTTTAAGTACTCTTACTCCCTGCATTGAACTATAATAATAGAGACTGTATGCTGAACTATAATAATAGAGACTGTATGCTGTATCCATTTTAAGTGTTTTGGTTGAGGATAAGTAAAATAAGGTTTGGATTTAGAATAAGATCTGTTGTTAGATAGAGTGAGTTCGCTGTGCCAATTGTTCAATAATGATTTATTGTTGCATTACCAATATTGTTTTCTGAGTGATTAGTTAATTGGCCTTAATTTAACCATTCCGCATCAGAATCCCGCAAGCAGTGCTGCGTTTCAGAGTGTGGTTTCTGAAATTCAGTGTGGTCAGCTGCTGAACCAATTCATTGTGGTCAAATTATGAGACACAAGGTGTAATTGTCTGTGCATGCCGTTTGTGTTGAAAGTAAAATGTGATGTGTGTATTTGTTAAGGGCACTGGAGTATGCAAATCCGACAAGCAACCATGTGTCAGAAAATGGATGCTGTTCCAGCTGTGAGAACATTGCGGTTTCACGATTCAAATCCAGCGAGTGTGTCAACGCAACTGCGACATTTACCCATTTCAAAGGTCCCCTGCCGAATACTCACGTCTAAAGCCGCATTACCGTGCAGGTTGGGGTCCCTAAATGGAGCGAGCATCATGCTGACAGGCGATCATGTGAAGAATCTTGATCTTCTGCTGAGCAACCAGGTCACGTGATGAGAGATTCTGGCAGTGATGAGAAGGTCCCCTGCCGAATACTCACGTCTAAAGCCGCATTACCGTGCAGGTTGGGGTCCCTAAATGGAGCGAGCATCATGCTGACAGGCGATCACGTGAAGAATCTTGATCTTCTGCTGAGCAACCAGGTCACGTGATGAGAGATTCTGGCAGTACTTGGACCACGACCAATTTACCTTTAATAGGATTTGTTAAACCACCAGAGGAAACCACAGGACCAAACAGGGTTTACCCAGAGACCAAGTCAGGATTGTAATATTTATTGATAAAAACAAAAGGGATGTGAAGCAAAACAGTTTAACAATAATGATTATACATAATTCCCCATAAGCATGCATGCACCAAACAAATGATCACAAAATTCTTAATTACTTGGTCTTTAATAGGCCTTCATTCATATGACAGCAGAAAGACTGGGGGAAATTCACAAGACAAGAAGAGAGTTGTGCCAAACTGGTAAGTTAGTTGTTCCAGGGTTTCCCTGCTTGAGTGTACAAATTGTCCTGGCATGGAGTTGGAGGAGGGAGGGACGACTCGGCGGAGTGGGCGTGGTGTTGGCAGTACAAGGCGTGACGTCGGGCGGATGGGCGCGGCTTTCTCTCCACAAGTTCAGATTTTGCAGCCTTCCACAGCGGTGTACCCCGAGTTCTCCTCCCCGATTTTGGTTGTGAACGCCTCATTTCAGCTCTCCAACCAACGTCACCAATGACGATTTGGCCACTCCCCTCCTTCACACTATTTGCCCATTGTTCGGCTGGTGGGAAGGGCGATCACCTTTTCTGTCCTTTCACCCAATTTGCAAAGTGGCATGGCCCCTGCGAAAGCCTCAAGTTCTCCCACCTATACTTGAGGCCTGGTATCCAGTCTCGAGGTCTTCTCAGACACTATAACACACATTAAAAAGAAATAACAAAGGTAAGGACATGAATAAGAGTGAAATGGGATGTAGATTTTCAGAGTCACACTGAGGTAGATGCATGGCATCTACAGTATCTTTTACATGAGTGACGCATGTCTAAAGTCACATTTAATTACTTCCAGCTTATGCTAAACACTCAATAAAGAAATAACTATGCGATATTAAGCATTTATTAATCCCTAGGAATCTTTTCCGCAACAATACAAATGACAAAACAAATGTTTTTCGCAGTGTGCCGCCCTGTGGCGACCGCAAAACTGCATGCAAATCGGACCTGGCAGGAGTAATTCCCTGCCGGTGGATTAAGGGGTCTCACTCCTATTAAGAGGAGTGGTCCCACCTGTATGACCATGCATTGTGGCCCTTCGGGGGGCATGATGCATGCGTTTGAATGACCATGTGCTTCCCCCTCGGGGTTGAGGCGCATGTGTATAGTTATGGGGACAGCCTTGTTGACGATGTGCCTTGACCATGGGGTCAAGGTGCACGTCCAAGGCTGTTCAAATGTTTGACTTTTTACCTTTTTTCTTGTAAAAAAGGCAGGCCCTGTCCGGGGCCCTAAAACGGACAAAACAAATGTTCATAATTTTTATTAAATGCCATTCTCGATATCCTCACAATAATACAGCATGGGTAGTACATGTGTACCAGTCAAATCTGAAAAGAGGCCTATTTAAGGAGTTAGCACAAGTGGTCGGGTAGAAAAATGCCAATGGTACCAGCTGTTAGTTGGGGAATATGGGGGTCATCACCAGGGTGGATGTAGGGTCTGAAAGTGCTGCAATTATTTTTTCCGACAACTGACTGACAATTTTTTTTCGACAATTACCGTCAGCATGGATGACTGTCCACCAATTGACTTTTCACATAGTTATCACTATAGTCTCCTGAACAAGGGTCAAATGCTTTTTATAACTAGATAGTATTCATAGAACACTTACCCTGTGCATTCAACTTGGTGTGAGCCAACTCTTCTATTTTTGAACGTTTCTTTTTTTTGATCCAATATGGCTGCCAGACCACGTGAGCGATGACATCATAAATTTATATTCTCTAAATAATTGTTGCATAGATCATGCTCAATAAATTTCAAACTGATCAGACTAAGCGTTGTCCCTGTCGAATTATGACGTCGTAATTATGGCACCAATGACGTCATCGTTTACACCTATTCCCCATATGGAGTTCTTTACAATGAGCCACGTTTCAATTTTTAAAATGCTGACACGGCACACACTTTACTTTACTGAAATGCAGGCACCAATTTTATGTTTTCGTCAAAAATCGCCGGAATTTCGCCAAATCTGTTTTGTCCATTTGTTAATATACCTCAGCGATTGACAAATCTGAAATCAGAATTTTAATTGAGGTCAAAATGACCCCGTGAGGTCGCTCCGTACTTTGCCTGCTCGTCATGTGCAGTGTGATAATTAATTCCATGCCCACTCTAGAAGACTCTTCTTCTTCACACAATAACTTCTAGCTTCCAGACCGTACATCCAATCATCTTGAAATTTTGCACACATGTTACACTTCATTACCTCTACTATAATATAAAGTTTCACGTCGATCAATGAAGCGGTTCAAGAGTTATAAATTTTTCAATATTTTCGTTTAATTATCTATATCTGCCAAACCACGTCACCTATTGCAAATTCCAAAAGGTCATTTTAGCAGACTGATATGCTGAACACATCTGTGAAGTTTCCCCTCGATAGGATCAAAAATGAGGAAGGAGTTTGGTTTTAAAAGTTTATGCTTAAAAACGTCATAATTCTGAAACCATGTGACGCATGACATCATGCTCGCTGACTTTTTTGTTCGTCATGGGTATGCGATTCTCCCTGGAAAGTTTGGCCTCGATCTGTTCAGTCGTTTAGGAGAAATTGGATCTTAGTGGTTTTTCATGCTTTTCACTCAAAACAATATGGCGTCCGAACCACGTGACCTACGACGTTATTATAATTTTATTTTTGCATCAATTTATACCGAGAAGATGCTCAATAAATTTCATCCTGATCAGATAAAGTTTTTTACTTGTCGAATTATGACGTCATAACGGCGGCACCGATGACGTCATCATTTACATATGTTATTTCGCATGGAGAGTTCTTTGCAATGAGACCTGTCTGAATTATTTCTGTGCAGCAGTTTTTGAGATATAGAGGTGCAACGTTTGTTGATTTTTCCAAGATGGCGCCAGTACCACGTGACCTGTGACGTCATAATATTCACTAAAATATTCTGTAGGAGGAGGCCCTCCTATGGTGAAAATTTCATGTCAATCTGTGCCGAGTTGCCGAGATGGTTGCCGAGAAAATGAATTTTTAAAATGCAGACGCACGTACGTACGTACGGAACCCGAATGCTTAACCCTGCCTTTCGCTTCGCGAGCGCAGTGTAATTACTAATTACTAATGGTAGTACTACCTCATGTTTGACTCATGTGAAGTCAAAGTACTTGAGTGAAGGTAGCAACTTTCGAATTCGGAAAGACTCCTGAGAGTAGAGGAGCATATTAACAATGTCATGATGGGGCCCACTCAGCGTTTCAATAGCCTGCAGAACTTTTCTGCAACCATGTTCACAGGAATATGCAGTTTGCTGTCAAGTTGCTGATTGGCCCAAAACGTATCGATTCTGCAGACTTCATCGTATAGCCAATGCAGTGACCTTGTTCGTTGAGTATTTTAAACATATCTTCTGATTGCGTCATTTGATGTAGACTGACTTTCAACTGACTGACTCACTGACTTCAGTCCAACACTTTTAGGTGTTCTGCAATGGCCTGATCATGCAGCATAAACTAAGGCCTGGCCAATGTATAGAATATACCGATGTAATTTTTAATCAGTCTCTTTTACGTCATCTTTGTTGATAGTTGATCGTGTGCAAGGACCCTTCCTTTCTTCATGAAAGGATCCAATACAGAAATGCACACACCTCATCATCTAAATTCTAACGGTGTAGCGGCTGCCGCTGGGGTTTCACAATCGCCTTGCACCTATCAAGGACGCGGAGCGATCACCATGCCGGGCTCGTCCAGGACGCCCGGGCAGGCTCGCCCTCAACTTGCCAGGCCGCAGCCAGGACGCTGGGCCACGCCCCCTGGCGCCGGGCCTGGGCAAACCCCCTGGGTTAATAGATATATATTGCTGACCGATAAACGGGTTTTCAGAGTGCCTGAGTGTTTGATTTCAATAAAGCAACTCAGATGAATTCCAGCTTTTTGTCGCGTCCATTCTTCTGATCGACGTGGGAGCCCCAGCTCCTTCATTGGTGACCTATCGACATGGACACGGCAGTCGCCCTTAAACTGCCTACCTTCTGGGAGGCTCACGCGGCGGTTTGGTTCGCACAGGCGGAGTCCCTGTTCGCCCTGCGAGGCATCACGGCCGACGACACCCGCTTCCACCATGTGGTAGCTGCGCTCGGGTCGGCTACAGCGGCCCGCGCCCTGAGCCTCCTCGAAAGCCCGCCAGCCGCTGACAAATACGGCGCGATTAAAAAGCTTCTCCTCGATGCTTTCGCCCTCCCATCGGCGGAACGCGCACGGCGCCTGCTCGAACTGCCTGAGCTCGGCGACACGCGCCCTTCCGAGCGAATGGACTACATGCTTTCACTGCTCGGCGAGCACTCTCCGGCATTCCTGTTCCGGGAGCTGTTCCTCCGTCAGCTGCCTAACCCGGTACGCCTCGCCCTGGCAAGCACGACGATCACAGATCCCCGGGCCCTTGCCAGAGAAGCCGACAAGATCTCCGCTGCAGGACGGCGCATCGCAGCGGCGACATGGGACCCACCGCCGTCCGACGCAACAACCATGGCGCCCGAGCACCCGGCACGGTCGACGGCCGAACTGCCGACGCAATTGGCGGCCGCTCTACCGTGCCGACCACCTCCACCCGACCAAGCGTGGGGTTACTATCATGCCAGGTTCGGACAAAAGGCCCGGACATACCGACCCCCGTGCACCTTCGGCAGGCCGGGAAACGGCCGGGCCGGCGTTCATTACCAGCCATGAGCGCCGGCCATACGGGCAACTTACTGTTCATCACGGATAAAGCGTCCGGACGGCGCTTCCTGTGCGACACCGGCGCCCAACTGAGCGTCATACCCGCCTCTGACCAGGACAGGCAATCCGCGGTTTGCGGCCCCTCCTTAGTTGCGGCCAACGGATCGACTATCCGCACCTTCGGCCCGCGCAACGTCACCCTCTGCTTCGGCGGCCAACGCTTTGCTTGGACGTTTGTAACCGCCAACGTGCCCGTGGCTCTGCTAGGCGCCGACTTCCTCTGCGCACACGGACTGCTGGTGGACGTCCAACGGCGTCGTTTAATCAACGCTGAAACCTTCAGCTCCCTGGTATGCACATTGAGCAGCTCCGTGCCGACCGAGCTGGCATGCACCGTCCCGTCGGCGAACGAGTTTGCTCGCCTGCTCACGGAGTTCCCGGCCCTCACGCGGCCGACGTTTTCGGCCGTCGCAGTACGGCATGGGATCGAGCACCACATACCAACCACGGGCCCGCCGGTCTACGCCAGGGCCCGCCGCCTCGACCCAGCCAAGCTCGCCGTAGCGAAGGCCGAATTCGACGCGTTGGAGCACCTCGGCATCGTGCGGCGCTCCGATAGCGCGTGGGCCTCGCCACTGCACATCGTGCCAAAGCCGGGGGGTGGATGGCGCCCGTGTGGCGACTACCGCCGTCTGAATGACGCTACCACCCCCGACAGGTACCCGATCCCGCATATCCAAGACTTCTCCGCCCGTCTGGCGGGACGGGTCATTTTTTCGAAAATTGATCTCATACGGGGATATCACCAGGTACCTGTCAGGGCGGCCGACGTCCCTAAAACGGCAGTCATCACGCCGTTCGGCTTATTCGAATTCTTGCGGATGCCGTTTGGTCTCAAGAACGCGGCTCAGGCGTTCCAGCGCTTGATGGACGGCGTGCTGCGTGACCTGCCGTTCCTTTTCGTTTACCTGGACGACATCCTCGTCGCCAGCACGTCCCGGGCCGAGCACCTCCTCCACCTCCGAACACTGTTCGAGCGCCTCAGCGAGCACGGCCTCATCGTCAACCCGGCCAAATGCCACTTCGGCACGACGGCCGTTGATTTTTTGGGCCACCACATCACCAAGAACGGGGCCGTGCCGCTGCCAACCAAGGTCGAGGCCATCACCACGTTCCCGCGTCCCCGCACCATAAAGGCCCTGCAGGAATTCCTGGGAATGGTGAATTTTTATCACCGCTTCGTGCCCCGCGCTGCTCACCTCATGCGGCCCCTCTACGACGCCCTCCGGGGCAAGCCGGCCAAGCACGACATCGCCTGGTCCGCAGCAATGGATGCGGCCTTCCAACGCTCAAAGCGGGCCCTCGCCGACGCAACACTGCTCGCTCACCCGGTGCTCAACGCTCCCATCGCCCTCACCACGGATGCCTCCGACTACGCGGTGGGCGCCGTACATGAGCAATGGGTGAACGGGGTTTGGCAGCCACTCGCTTTTTTCAGCCGGCAGCTCCGGCCGAACGAGCTCAAATACAGCACGTTTGACCGGGAGCTCCTCGGTCTACACCTGGCCGTCCGCCATTTCCGCCACCTCCTGGAGGGCCGACCTTTCACGGCGTTCGTCGACCACAAGCCGTTGATTTACGCCATGGCCAAGGTCACGGAGCCATGGTCGGCCCGCCAACAGCGCCACCTCTCCGCCGTGTCGGAGTTTACCACGGACATCCGGCACGTCGCCGGCAAAAACAACGCCGTGGCCGACTGTCTTTCCCGGGCCAGCACGAACGCGGTCCACCTGGGCGTGGATTTTGCGCTTATGGCGGCGGACCAAACCACCGACTCCACGGTGCAAGCCCTCCGGGCGGCGGACACGGGCCTCCGCCTGGCCGACATCCCCTGCGCGGACACTGTCCTGCTCTGCGACGTCTCCCAAGGCCAGCCTCGCCCCATCGTGCCCGTCACCTGGCAACGCCGCATCTTCGCCTCCCTCCACGGCCTTTCCCACCCGGGCCGGAAAGCTTCCCAGAAGCTGGTGTCGGCGCGTTTCGTCTGGCACGGCCTTCGTCGGGACGTCTGCGATTGGACCAGTGCCTGTACGGCCTGCCAACGGGCCAAGGTCCACCGACACACCCAGGCCCCGCTGGCACCTTTCACCGTGCCCGAACGACGTTTCGACCACGTCAACGTGGATCTGGTGGGCCCCCTCCCCCCGTCACGGGGGTTCACACACCTGCTCACCATGGTGGACAGGACCACCAGGTGGCCGGAGGCCGTTCCCCTCGTCTCCACCACCACCGCCGACGTGGCGCAGGCTTTCATCGCCACCTGGGTCGCCCGCTTCGGCGCACCGGCGGACATCTCGTCAGACCGCGGACCACAGTTCACCTCCGAGCTGTGGGGCGCGGTCGCCCGCAACCTGGGGGTCAAGCTCCACCGTACTACGGCCTACCACCCCCAAGCAAACGGGTTGTGCGAGCGATTCCACCGCTCCATGAAGGCCGCGCTCATGGCCAGCCTTCAAGACGGCGGTTGGGCCGACCGGCTGCCGTGGGTCCTTTTGGGCCTTCGCACGGCCCCCAAGGAGGACCTCCAGGCATCCACCGCCGAGCTGGTCTATGGCCAGGTGCTACGCGTCCCGGGCGAATTCGTGCCCGACGCTACCAGTCCCTGGTCCGCAGCTCACCAGCGCTTGGACCTCCAGGAGGCCGCCCGACGGTTTGCCCCCGTGCCGACATCCCACCACGGTGACTCCCAGTCCTACGTCCCCCCAGCACTCCGCACAGCGGAGTATGTTTTTGTGCGTCACGACGCACATCGGTGGCCACTCCAGCCGCCGTACGACGGGCCCTTCCGGGTGCTACGACGGGACGACAAGTCGTTCGTCATCGACATCGGCGGCAGGTCGGACCGGATTACAGTGGACCGCCTCAAGCCGGCGCACGTGGACGTCGACCACCCACCACGGGTGGCCCTTCCGCCGCGGCGAGGCCGCCCCCCGTCCACGGGGCCCCCCACTCGACCGCCCACCACCTCACCGGACCCCCTCCCACGACCCGCCAGGGGTCGCTTCGGCCGGGTCATCAGGACCCCCCTCAAGTTGACCCTGCCGGTGCAAGTCGATTCTGGGGGGACGTGTGTAGCGGCTGCCGCTGGGGTTTCACAATCGCCTTGCACCTATCAAGGACGCGGAGCGATCACCATGCCGGGCTCATCCAGGACGCCCGGGCAGGCCCGCGCTCAACTTGCCAGGCCTCGGTCGGGACGCCCGGGCATGCCCGGGCATGCCCGGGCAGGCTCGCCCTCAACTTGCCAGGCCGCAGCCAGGACGCTGGGCCACGCCCCCTGGCGCCGGGCCTGGGCAAACCCCCTGGGTTAATAGATATATATTGCTGACCGATAAACGGGTTTTCAGAGTGCCTGAGTGTTTGATTTCAATAAAGCAACTCAGATGAATTCCAGCTTTTTGTCGCGTCCATTCTTCTGATCGACGTGGGAGCCCCAGCTCCTTCAACGGCTTCTCTGCATTTTCAGCTGAGATATCCTGAGGATTCAGAGGCTGGCGGCTTATTCCTCCCTGTGACTTGAGAGCTGTACGCAATATTAATGTAACATAGAAGAGAATAACTCCTCGAGCGGTAAAGGTTTCACCGCAGTTCATTTGGATAACTGCTGCAACTTGTGTGTCGCATTTCCTTCATTTCTGCCACTTTGTTGATTAATTCCTGTATTGCCATGGACTTTGCCATTTGAACCAGGAAACCCCAATGTTCTCACAGCTGCAACAGCATGCATTTTCTCACAACACCATGTCGAATTTGCATACTCCAGTGCCCTTAACAAATGCACATATCACATTTTACTTTTAACACAAATGACATGTACAGATCATTACATCTTGTGTGTCTTGGTAATATAGTCACATGCTTAGGGTATGTGAATACCCACGGGTTCAGCAGCTAACAACACTGAATTGCAGAAACCACACTTACAATACTGTGTGTGTGTGTGTGTGTGTGTGTGTGTGTGTGTGTGTGTGTGTGTGTGTGTGTGTGTGTGTGTGTCGTTGGTTGTTATCTCCATTTGTGGGTTTCAGGAGGTAGAATGGAGTCCTCCCGGGATCCAAAGTATCCACTTCCGCTTCGGTAAGGGCCAAACTGTTCGACTTTTTGAACTTTTGAGTTTTGTTCCAAGGTTTCTTTTCAGGATCGTCACTGAACCCCGGATTGCCTCCAGTTGCAGTTTATTTGTGGTAATATTCCCGGGGATGGTTTTTATAATCTCAGTGAGATTCTTCTTTATCATTCCTGTTACTCCAATTATCACTGGTACAATTTCAACACTCTTCAGCTTCCAAGATCTCTCAACCTCATTTTTGAGGTCCTGGTATTTGGTCATTTTCTTGATTTCTGTGTTGTTTAGGCAAAAATCGCTGGGTACTGATATCTCAATCATCAATGCTGTCTTTTCATTTTTGTTCCCGAGTACAATGTCCGGACGCAATGTTTTGTTTTCTATGTTCACGCTCGATGGAATCATCAGATCGTGCGTGAGCATGACATCCTCATTTTCAATGATTGCCCTTGGTTCGTGTTTCCATGAGTTTTCTGGTTCTGGGATGTTAAAATTTTTGCAGATACGCCAATGAATCACTTTACATACTTTGTTGTGCCGTTGTGTGTAAAGTTGTTCTGATAATAGTTTTTTGCATCCCGAGAGCAGGTGACTAGTACTTTGTTTGTCTTGCAGAATCGACACTTGTCCCTCTGGCTCAGTCCCGCTATCTTTTTTTATTCCATTGGTGTAGTGTCCTTGATCTTGGGCTGTGTGTGTGTGTGTGTGTGTGTGTGTGTGTGTGTGTGTGTGTGTGTGTGTGTGTGTGTGTGTGTGTGTGTGTGTATGTGTGTGTGTGTGTCCATACAAATTGACCATTTGAGGGTGACAACCATCTTGAAAGTAATTTTCAGATATGTCCAATTTTATTATTAGTTTGGCTATTATAATCACGATTATGAAATGAAATTCAAGAATATGCATGATGAAAAATACCCGGTTTTTCTAATCGATAAAAAAGAAAAAATATGGAAATGACCAAAGTTCTTACCCAGTGTTAGCTACAATGTTTTCCAATGTACAAACATAGAGTAATTTAAAATTCCAGGGAAAACATCGAAGATACACCACTGTACAGTTTGAGGACATATGTGTCCCTTGGTCCTTAAAGGTTTTTAACCATGCTCTTTCAGCCAAAGAAAGCTTCGTAAAGCAGCCAAGAAAAGCTACACAAGGTAAGCCTTTGCTGTTTCAAACTCTACCTGGGTTTCTCTACAGCTGCAGACATTCACAAGTAGCACATACATGAGAATCCCAATGCTACACCCCCCCCACCCCCCCCCCCCCCCCCCCCCCAGGTCGGCCGCCATACCAGTTTCATCACTTATTGGTGAGTCATCGGCAACAGCGTTGACAGAAACGCAATCACCAAGGCTCCCAAGTATGTACTATGTGCAGTTAACATACAAATATCAAGAACAATCACATCTCTCACCTGTAATTGGAGAGAATAACCAATCAGCTTTCACCTAATCGATTACCCTAGGTGGCTAGGATTTCCGTAAATTAACCCCCATGCTCTTCCAGCCAGAGAACTCTGCATAAAGCGACCAATAAAAGCTACACACTGTATTCCCTTTGCTATTTCAAACCCTACCCGGGTTCCTATACAGCTGCAGATATTTGGGTCAGAGACACGAATCAGTCTTGTCGTTTACCTCCTGTTCTTCCCTATCCCACCACCTGGTCTCCTTGTCACATTTTCACTTACCTGTAGTCATACACAAGATCTTTTGCCCAGCCTTCCTGATCTTCTTGGAAATCTTCTCCCACCCAGTGCTCCCTTTTTGTACTTCCTCTGCTCCCATCTCTCTCAAGACTCGTACAGTAAATGTCTCCCTGTGCTCCTTGTCTTGGATTTCCACCACCTTATCTTTACTGGTCATTGGTGCTTATATTGTTTTACTCCCTTGATAACCATATTTAAGAGCAACATTTGATGCTGGGGTTTTGATACATCATCAGATATGACATTGCAGTATTTGACCTCCTTCCACTTACACCTCATTAACAAAATGTAATGTATATGTGAAGGCTTACCTCCGCTCTTGTATGTGATAAGATACTCTTGGCTTTTCTAGGAAAATATATTTGCCATTGCCATATCATACGCAACCACAAAATCAATGAGCTGCTTCTTTGTTTCTTTTTCTTATTCCAAAATGGCCTTGCAATCTTTCCACACCTCCACTTGCCTCACCAACATTGCCCATTAAAGTCAACACCAACTACAATTCTTTCTGCACCATGTACGTTTGCCATCAACTTATCCATCTCTTCCCAAAATCCATCCTTCTCACTGCCTTGGCATCCAACCTTAGCGGCATAAGCACTGATCATATTGATCACTTGTCCACCAGCATCTACCCTCATGATCGGAACTCTGTCACTTATCCAGTATGATACCAACACCATTCCGGCTGCCATCTCCATCACCATATAAAAGTTTGAAGCCGCTCCCCATTTTTCTCATCTTGTTTCCTGCATGCACAGAATCGGCACTCTCCTCCTCTCCATCACATCAGCAATCTCTCTGTCTCTCCCAGTCATGCTTCCCACATTTAATTTGGCCATTGTTATTGTGCAGGTGCTTGCACAGGTGGTCGGCTACTTGTCGCGTAGGGCTGCACGATAACAAAACAGCCCAGTGCATCTTTCTCTCTGTTCAGCGACAGCACATCCAGTAGAAGCGTCCATGCAAAAGGTCCTGGTGAAAGGGTTTTGGGGTGCCAAATGGCAAAGTGACACATGTCTCCTTTGGTACTTACGCCGGCACTGCTTGCAGGTATCATCGCTATACCATGGGTCATTGTTTGAGCAAGAGTCAGTATTTTAAATAATTGGCCTCAATAAGCCTCTTGAAATCGTGGCATGCCCACTTCAGGGCTGTAAGACACTTTGTGGGCAGGTAGCTGAACACCTGTGCAAGCACTTGGTGTTTATTCACCACATTCATCTGGGCTTCTTTGATTTTCTTAAGCTTCTACAGAAACCATTTCAGGTCCATTTGTTATGTACTTTTATCGGTATTTCATGTTCTTTTGACTGCCACAAACCTAGCCAGTGTTAATATGAGCTGCATATCTAAGAAGAGCCAAATGATTATCAGGAACTACCCATTGGTTGTCAAATTGGAAGACATTCTGCTCACATGTGACCATAATTTGGTCGAAGCGCAAGGTCCCCAAAGCCATCACCATGTCTTATCTCAGAAGACCTTTGGATCGCTAGTTGTGGAACATAAGAGGCTGCAAGAAAATTGCCAAAAAGTGCACATTATTGAGGAATCTTTTCTGTTCTTCCCTAAACCAGGAAAGTGTGCACTCTGGACAAATGATAAAATATTCCTAAGTATACAATCATGGCCTTGGAAAACATATTTGAGGAAGCTCTTTAGCTGAAGATCGGAAGCTCTAATTCGCAACATTCTGAGGATCACTTTTGGACTGACATGATACAAATCTCTTCTCGCCCCATTTTTGCTTAAGAATAATGTATTTCATCCTCCAAGCTTGTTAGCATCTTAAAAGGATGTTGAGCATCTTACAAAGTGCATATTCCTTGGAGACCTCATTTTGATGTTTGCATATCATTTTGTGTTTAATGAATAATAGCAAGTCGATATTAACACATCTTTTCAAAGTGGTGCATACCAAGGCAAGTCGTTTTTATCCGTAAGTTTTCGATCCGATGTTTAAAAAGCCTTTCTGACTTTGCCGCATTAATTTCAGTAAATTAAGCAAGTCTTGTCTCCGGGCGTGCTTGTCTCATGTTGGTATTAAACGCTTAAATTTTAAGGAAACCATATGGCCATGGTCTAAATTATGCTCCATGATCTACACTTTGTCTCAGTTTAATTCTGGTTTACTTGCCCTGGGTAATTCCTCCAAATTTCTTATGGATAAAATCTTAGCATTACAAAAAAAAGTGTCATGACAATTGTCTGCAATAAAGGTGAGCAGCGTACGCTAACCTTTTATTTCATGAAAAGAGAATTCTTAAGATAGAGGAACTGCATTTATATAACTTTGGATCCTTGATGTATCAGTTAGATATAAATGCTCTACGGAATACACTTGCAAAATTATTTACAAAAAACCATGAACTTCATAATTATCATACAAGACGATTAAAGATGTTTCACCTTCCATTCACAAGAATAACCTTTTCCAAAAAAAAAAAAACATTTATATTTATTTAAAATTCAGTGAATTTAAATTTAAGCTTAACTACTGACTTCCATACTTTTAAACACAAGTTAAAACTAATTGTTGAATAAGTATCAAACCCAATAGTTACTAGCACCCGTTGGACTTGGTCTGAAACGGGGCTTATGGATTTGGTCTCGTCTGTCCGTCCATGTGTCCGTGCATTCACAACCATATCGCAGACATGCATAGTTTGACTTTGTTCAAATTTGGCACAAGCAGAGTACATTATGTTATACACTTGCACCTCACTTTATTTTGCAATCCGACCAAAGATGGTCGACTGGCGGCCTTTAACTCCATATAGCAAAATTATTAAAACCACAGGGGGGATGTGGGGGGGGGGGGGGCTATGACATTTTATGTCTTTTTGGCAGTTCTGGTTCTTCTTGTTTTTGTTCCTTTCCATGTCTTTGTTGTGCTCAGCATTGAGCAGGTTTCTGCAGGGGATATGTGGTTCTCCACCGACCACCTTCTGGTGAAGCTGCCAAAACTCTCTGCTCACCTTCACTCTTTCATTCCTCTTTTCTCCCACCTCTGGAACAAACTCCCTCACTCTCTTCAATCCCACTCCTCCCTCCAGGTCTTTAAAACAGCCGTTCACCACCATCTCTTATCTTCCCCATCCAAAACCTTGATCTTTTCTACCCCAGTTAAAACACCACAAATCTGCCTCTTTCAATCCCCAACTTTCAATTTCCTGAAATTCCTAGTAGTGTTCATTTGCTATACTAGGACGTGCCCGTACGTGGGTGCCCGTTCCTTGCCAAAAAAAAAAAAAAAATGTCTTCGCCCATGCATGCATGGGCGTGCCCATGGGCCCATGGGCGTGCCCGTAAGTGCGTGATGTGACCGTACAATGAATATATCGTCCCGACGCCGCAGCTCGGATGGCGCTGCAGTTAATCGGGCCTGTATCGGCAGAGTTATTATAAACGTGTACTACAATCGATCGTACCTTACAACAATCAACACAGATTGCAACGTCAAATAAATGAATACGCTCTCAAATGTGCCGTCCGAGGCAGCGTCTGCTCGCCACGTTCAGCATCAGTACGTCGTCACTATGACTATCCGTAAGTCCGGAAGTGACGTCCTCATTTGACTGTCCGGAAGGTCGCATATCGCAGTTACGATGAATCGCAAATTAGTTTTAATTAGTTTTAAAACATAGTTTAACGCCAACATAGCGCCAACATAGTTTGCCAACGTGAAATAAATGAATACGCTCTCAAATGTGCCATCCGAGGCAGAGTCTGTTCGCCACGTTCGGCACACGTGATAGCTCGCTGCTCTCTGATTGGTTGAATCGTTTTTTGGACATAGCTCGGTAACTACTTCTCCGATTAATATGAAACCTTGAAAAGGCACATCCTCAGGTCCCCAGCAATATAGCTGGCAAGTTTCAAGTATATCGGACCCGTGGTTGTCGAGAAACAGCGGTCACAGACACACAGACACACACACATACACACACACATACACACACACATACACACAGAGATTACTGGAATTATAGATAGACTAGGACGTGCCCGTACGTGGGTGCCCGTTCCTTGCCAAAAAAAAAAAAAACCATCGTGGTTTCGTCGACCGCGGTGCACACATGTGCGACACATGCACATGCATGTGCACATGCACACATGCACACATGCATGCACGTGCATGTGCACATGTGTGCGTCGACCGCGGCAATGCATGCGGTGTGTCGACACACATACACACACACATACACACACACATACACACAGAGATTACTGGAATTATAGATAGACTAGGACGTGCCCGTACGTGGGTGCCCGTTCCTTGCCAAAAAAAAAAAAAAAAATGTCTTCGCCCATGCATGCATGGGCGTGCCCATGGGCCCATGGGCGTGCCCGTAAGTGCGTGATGTGACCGTACAATGAATGTATCGTCCCGACGCCGCAGCTCGGATGGCGCTGCAGTTAATCGGGCCTGTATCGGCAGAGTTATTATAAACGTGTACTACAATCGATCGTACCTTACAGCGTCTGCTCGCCACGTTCAGCATCAGTACGTCGTCACTATGACTATCCGTAAGTCCGGAAGTGACGTCCTCATTTGACTGTCCGGAAGGTCGCATATCGCAGTTACGATGAATCGCAAATTAGTTTTAATTAGTTTTAAAACATAGTTTAACGCCAACATAGCGGCAACATAGTTTGCCAACGTGAAATAAATGAATACGCTCTCAAATGTGCCGTCCGAGGCAGAGTCTGTTCGCCACGTTCGGCACACGTGATAGCTCGCTGCTCTCTGATTGGTTGAATCGTTTTTTGGACATAGCTCGGTAACTACTTCTCCGATTAATATGAAACCTTGAAAAGGCACATCCTCGGGTCCCCAGCAATATACCTGGCAAGTTTCAAGTATATCGGACCCGTGGTTGTCGAGAAACAGCGGTCACAGACAAACAAACACACAGACACAGACACACAGAGATTACTGGAATTATAGATAGATTAACTAATTAAACTAATTAAACTAATTAAACTAACTAATTAAAACTTAAATTTATTACTAAACTAACTAAATACTAACTACTAATAATACTAATACTAATACTAATACTAATACTAATACTAATACAACTAATAAATACTAATAACTAACTAAAACTAACTAACTAAACTAACTAACTAAAACTAACTAAAACTAAACTAACTAACTAACTAAACTAACTAAACTAACTAAACTAAACTAAATGCCTAACTTAAATTAAAATTAAAACTAATTAAAACTAATTTGCGATTCATCGTAACTGCGATATGCGACCTTCCGGACAGTCAAATGAGGACGTCACTTCCGGACTTACGGATAGTCATAGTGACGACGTACTGATGCTGAACGTGGCGAGCAGACGCTGTAAGGTACGATCGATTGTAGTACACGTTTATAATAACTCTGCCGATACAGGCCCGATTAACTGCAGCGTCATCCGACGCGACGCACACATGCATTTCGTGGTGTCCGTCGACACACACACATACACACACACATACACACACACATACACACAGAGATTACTGGAATTATAGATAGATACCGTGTATCCCTCCCTCCTCCACAGCCCTCCCCCTCCCATAGATCTACCGACCTCCCTTTTCTCTACTGCTGTGCTTGCGTGCTTCCATCTCTCTCCCCCTCCTGTCTCCGCTCCCTTCATTGTATGTTTTATGTGTCTTGCATGTTTTTATGTTAAATGTGTTAGCTCTTACACAAGCCTCGATTCTGTATACAAATATATATATATAAATATATATATTAAATATATCTCTAAGTCATCCTCCACTCGTAATCCATTATCTTTTCTGCCCCATTAATTCTCCCAAAGCCCACCTCTTTCTGAGTTTCCAGCTTTTCTTCCCACTTCTGTGATTGAGAGTTTGTGGGTGTATATATCCATCTTGTTCACCCCGTGATCCTATCCGCGATCTAGCAACTCCACGAGCCTCAACACTATACAAAACAAGACCGAAAGTCTAACAGCGGCATAGCCGTGCTTGTAAAATATTATAAACCACAAACATACATGATTAGCTTTTTAAACAGTCACTAATGCTGTTTATAACATTAAACAAAGAAATTTGGAGGAATCCAGACATTTGTGAGGTAAGTTTTACTTACAGAACTGAGGGAAGCTCTACTGTAATCAAGATTATACCCCACAAGGGGTGGGTACGTGCCGTTTTGTTGGAAGAGACGTAACGCCGATGCTTTCGATATTTGATGGTCATTTTAACAATCGGTTTGTTTGTGTTTCACAATGAATGAAAAACGTCCACCTCCCCCCATTCACTCCTTCGCACCATGCATTCCACACCTTCTATTCCTTGGTGTTGGCTTAGCGGTTAGGGTGTCGGCTTGGGATAACCTAGGATCCTGGTGTTCGAATCCCGGTCGATCGCTGAATTAACGCCAGGGGGGTTGACTCAGCCTGTCATCCTTCCGAGGTCGGAAAATTGAGTACCAGCTTGCTGGGATGAATGATCACGGTGTGTACCCCGGTTTAGAATAGGTACACCATATCCCTGCGCATCGAAAGAGGCGACCAAGGGTTGGCGTCAGGAAGGGCATCCGGCCATAAAAACATTGCCTCAAACAGGGAACCATGATTGTCATGAGGCCCGCAAGGCTAACCCCCGCTCTAGCGGGGAAAATGGCCTTAAAACGATCATTCATTCATTCATTCATTCATTCATTCATTTTTCACTGAAAGAAAAACGTAAAGGTAGAGCATGGCGATTGTGATGTATGACAGATTCGATGACATGTTTGGCATGAACGGCATGTAAACCAAAATGGCGGTGTGTGGGGAGTCAGCTGCTGTAACACCCTAATGACATCAGACGTAATAGCATAACCCTGTCTTGTGACCAGATCCTCAGCTCTGCTGGGTATACGTTTGAGGGTACATGCATACATACATACATACAGGTGGACAAACACTGTTCTCGACGGCTTTGCCCTATGTGCTGCGCTGTAAAAAGGTAATATCTGAGGTGGGTTCTAATTTATGGCCAGAGAGGATTACGTGTAAAATTAATTAATAGTCATGGCTTACCAAACCATCTCACAAGAGACATGGCATCCTAATACAACTCATTAATCTGCAGGGTAGAATCTGTAAATGTGGAAGGAAAAACTTGAAATCTAATATTTTACTGGCAAGAGGATCGGCAAGCCCTTGATACAGTTCAGGGCTTAACTTTGGCTGGCTATATATTGTTGCGGATCTCGGGTTATGGCACTCCCCTTACTGAGGGGGGTTTAATCCCCTCGTCTATTAAGCTGGCCGTCCGAGTCCTATAAGATATCGCGCTCCTCCCGGTCGGAAGCAGGGCGATACTTCTGCCCGAGCCACGGACAAGATGGAATGTTGCCAAGCGGTTTAGCAATCCGAAGCTTGAGCCGTTAGCGGCAGTCCAAACCCGATTATAGTGGTTCCTATATCGTGCCACCGATATTCAATTGGGGACAGGACGCAAGCGATCGGATGAGAGGAACCAAAGTAAAGGAGGAACAAATATAATTTATTAATTATTTACAAGAAACCCGAAGAGGAAATGAAAGAAGGGGTTATACAAGAAGAAGAAGAAGCAGTGACACAGGGCAGCCTTAAACAGTCTTATATTATCACATGCCCAGGACAGTACAAACACACTTACACGAATGGGGAATAGCAGGTAGAAGGAGAAGGGTCAAGCAGATGGTTCCAGGCTCCGGGTCCGCCGCAAAGAATGGCAGGCAGCTTCGCGTGTCGTTGGCGTGCGACCGGACCTTATAATTATAAGTATGCGAGGGGCGGGGATGCTGCGTGTGTATAGCGTGCCGAACGCTCTCAAACCAAACGGTAGTTCGTATCAAACGATGGTTCCAAGCCATCCTCTGCGCATTGTTCTTATCATCCGCCGTCTCTGTGCTGTTCTCTCAATCGCAACGGTCCCCTGCGCAGTTCTTCATCAATGGCCTCACCTCGCGCATCTCCGTGAGAGGGCTTGGCGCTTGCGCTTTTATAACCCGCTTAGAAATCAAGCCGCGCTTCACCGAGCCACGCCTATTAACGAGCTCACCTCAGCCCTGGTTGGTCAGCGAGGGCTCACTGGCTCCACCCTCGACGGCTCGTGGGCGAGGCCACACCTCTTCCCGTGGCTCCACCCCTTCTTTCCTCGAGCCGAGCGCATGTTCAATGGCGGCTTGAGCCAGGCAGCGAACGTTACTGGCAAGCCAAGTAACACAATTTGGAGGAAGGCTGCACCACAATATGAATTGACAAGGGGACCTACTCTTATTTAATTAATACAATGCAGATTCAACTATTGGGAACAGATCCTTACCTGAAACACATACTAATGAAATAACTAAAGGAGAAGCCTATGGTGTGCTACGTGTTGCTCGTGGCCTAACTAGGGTGCGATATTTTAACTTTACAAAGGGAATATTTACAAGTTATTATTTACAAGTATTCACTAGTGAAGGGTTCTCAAAACCGCACGGCACCCTCATTACCTCCAGGGCCGGCCCGGCCCGACAGAACTTTAACTTAGTGTGACACTCAGGTGTGGTAACCCTCTACTATTAACTTCACCCTGAGTGCGACATTTTAAAAACAACCAAGTATGTCCCGCCTGCTGCGTTGCATCCTATCTAACAGATTCACGCCCACAGGATAACCGAATCACGGAATTAATTTTCAAACTACACATTGATGGTGGGGAGCATTATTTACAAAGACACTATTTGGTATTTACAACACGAACCCAGGATCTGTCTTTTGGGAAACAAAAAGAAGAATTTTTGAGAAGAGGAAAAGGCATACATTGCACTGCACCGATACCACCAGCACCAATAAGCACCATAGAACAAGAAGCACCAAAACACCAATATGCACAAAAAGCACCAAAAGCACCATCCGGTGCACAGTCATACATTTCAAGAATAATGATGCCTTGTGAGGTCTTTTCTGCTGGGCCGATGGTTCTGGACGACTTCTTTGCTTGCGGCCTATTTAATCATAAACAAAAAGGGCACAAAACGCGTCCACTTTTTAATTATGGCCAGCAGGGGCCAACTAAGGTGGTCCACCTGCATGGCTTAGGTGCCACCTTTACCGTGGTCCGCAAGCAAGATCTCCTGGCCACAATGGCCGGTCCCCAGCAGAGGTGCCAGGCCCCAAAACGTGGGGTCCATGAATGTGGTGCTCGGCCACAACAACGTGCGGGCCATAAGTGTGGTACCAGTCCAGGCAGGCAGCAGCGAGGGCGTGGGCACACAACCACGATGCCTGCACACTTTCCCCTCAGTACCCAAAGACCATGGTCCATGAGTGGGGAAGGAAGACAAAGCAGGGTTTGCGGGGTGAAAGGGCGCAAGAGTACACATTAAAACGAGGTAATGCAGAGGTGAGGTGCACCGGAGAGCGAGCCGAGAAAGCTCGTCCCTACCGTACGTTCCCCCCCTGTCACCTAATCTACCCTTACCCCTTACCCCATATTTACACAATTTACAAATCCGTCGCTATCGTCTTGTCTTCTCCATATCTCCCCTAATCCAAATTCGTCAACAATCCCTCTAAACCCAATTTGCCACCAATCAATCCCTCATCAATCCCTCCTAAGGAGGAAGAGATGGAACATCAGCACAATGTCACCCCCACGTCATGATGCGTCTTACATACCAGACATTTGCACAAACCGGTGGTGTGGAGTCCTGTCACCTTGGTGAGTGGATGCGGATGGTGCGAAGAGACGTCCAATCCTAACTACCTTCTAAATGACTTTAACACACTTTTACTCTATCCGGGGTCTTTCCCTGCCAAACCATTGGCCATTATTACTCTATGTGGTTCTAAGAACCGAACTCCCATTGATCAAACTGTGGTGCTCACCAATTTGGGGTCTCACTCCCCCTATTCTACTCCCTGTGCCCTCGCACAATTTCCGGGCTGGGTCGTCTGGCGCTCCCCAGCAGGTCCGCTCACCTGCGCACCTCTGCCACTGAAGTCGCCACCCGAGCTTACCATGATCCTTGCGACTACCCTAAATCGGGGAAGGCCCCTCCTGGCTCTCTCACCCCTCTGATGCCCTCTCTGGCATTTGGCTACCCAGGTCCTCTCCTAGGATCCTCGGGCCCCACTGAACACTACTCTGACTCTAACTGGCTCCCAGAGCCTACCTGCGGCCTCACCTGGCCGACAGACTAACAGTGGCGGAGTGCCCATTTAATCACACACACTAACAGGCCACACGCCCAGCCAATTTACTCCACTAATGCACCCAACACAACACTTCGGTGCAACTACCCGCACCACAGATGCCAATATCCAACCACAATTTACATACTCCCTCTACCTACTCTTAAACTACCCTCCCAGGGTATTCATGAAGGGATCCATCTTCCCCATCCACCCCTTTCACACCAACCACTCCACTCCATGTATTCCACACTACTCACTCCACACCATCCATTCCATACTCCATTTACTCCATGCTCCATTCACTCCAGACCATCTATTCCATACAACCATTCTTCATTCACCTGTACTTTCACTTGCACACCTTGTGCCCACACACCTGGTGGCACTTGCACACCTGGCGGCACCTGCACACCTGGTGGCACTTGCACCCTCCTTCCCTCCAGGACCATTCACTCAATGCACAATCACACCTTTCACAATACTCTGCTCAATCACTTCCTACACACACACTGCATCATCTGATCTACCTGGTTTTCCCTCTAACTTAGTGCTTCCCGTCTTCCCTTATACTATCGCACATCCCACGTCGTTATCATCCAAACTAATCTACCTACGTCCCCTACTACAGGTATGATGTCGCTACTTAAATCTACAGTTACCTATGGTCATCTTTCTAAATCCCTATACATTATCCAAACCCTCCCTGGCTTGGTTTTCACTGCCATAACCCATAAAACTATAGCTCCTTTGCCCCAAGAATGTGATGTGAGGGATGGTAAATCTACCATCCCTCTACACCATATACCATTTGCCATCATCACTATCGCTAATCCAGTCACTACTCTGAGCCTCTCGGTACGTCATTACATTTTCATCACAGCTCGGCTTCGAAAAGCCCAGCAATGAATTCGGGTGGTTTGGTCTCCTGCAGGTTGAGTCCATCCGGCATTCGGTTCAGGGGAGGAGGTTTACTCGGGCCAAGGCTCAAGGCACCATCCCGGCGCAACGCCCTGCGCTCACATGAGCGATGGCCCAGCCTTGCCCGGGTGGAGCGCCGCCACCACAAGGGGCGCCGTTCCGACCCCTCCTACCTCTCGAACCGGGCCGATTGCTTTGCCTAACAAAGCGCGGCACCGACCGTATAGTGCGGGGCCCGGCCCGAATCGTGCACGGTGCTCCAAAGAGGAGCGACGCGACACCGATCCCTGCTGGCTCCCGCAGCACACACCGCCCAACACGGACCGGGAGCTCGCGTCGGCTAAACGTCGGTCTGAACGCTGTCCCGGTTAACGTCGATGCCCTACTCGCATGCTCACACCACTCGTTCCATTCTTTACTCACAAAACCCAGCGCTCCAACGCCTCTCGTACATCCCATGCATTCTACTCACGCAGATTCCTGCGCATCCATTCCACCATTCGCACACTCTGTTATCACACACTCCGTTCCGCACCTTTCTTTCCCCGTTACGTCCTCCGTAACACTCACCATGGGTGTGTACTCCTGCACATACCCACTCACGTGCTCCGATGTGCCCTCCCGCACACGCGCCACAACCAACTCAGGTGTGCATTCTCGCACACCCGCCACAACCAGCTCACTCTCCGTGTCGCACTCCGTACACTCGGTTTCGCACATACCCTCCGACGTGCATTCGCTCTGGCACCCGGTATCACTCCCATACTCTGTCACACACTCACTCTCCGACGCACACTTTTTCCTCACAAGCACGCCATTTCCACTCACACCACTCACAAGGGACCCTTCACCAATGCCCAGGTGCCGTCTCGATCCCAAGCGCGTGAGAATTCTTTTCGCGACAAACACTTTGCCGAAAAATCTCTTAGCCCCATACACAGCCCGACTCACCTTCGGGATTCTTCTTCTTCACTCCACACGCACCTGCAAATCTTTATAAGGATTAAGCACGGCATCATGATGCGAGCACGGACTTTGCACATATTCCATTTCTCCCCTCAATTCCTGGACTACCTCCGTCGTCCTTTCAATTTCAACTATAATTTCTTTGATTTATTTTTCCTCGACGACCGCTGGCTCTACTACAATATAATTTTCCAATTCCGCGGCCGCCGGATTCCCCATACCCCGGGTCACAATCTCCACCCCGGTCCACGTGACTTTGCCATGCTCAGCCTCGCTTTTCCCATGCTCATCAAGTCGCGCTACCTCGTCGCATACCCCCGCAACCTTTCCGCCCAATCTGCGGTCTATGTCTCTCCCCAATGCTTTTATCTGGCCACCCACTCTGTCCTCAAACCCCGTCAACCCATCCTTCATTCTTTTCACTTGATTTTCCCGAGTGTCCATCTTGCTTTTCACCCTCGTTAACCCTTCGTTCATTTGTCTACTCACGTCCTCCAATTGGCCCCCTAATTTGCCTTCTAGCCCCCCAATTTGGCTTTCTAATCGCTCCCCCATTCTATCTTCCAAATTACTTAACCCATCTCTCAATCCCCCGATTTGGTTTTCTAATCCCCCAAATTTGCTGTCTAACTTCCCAATTTGGCTTCCCAGTTGCTCAATTTGGTTTCCCACCCCCATTCGTACGACTGCCTGCAGCTGGGCAATGAGGTCCTGCATATTCATCCCCTCGATTTGTGCAGCGGGCACGGCCCTCATCGCCGCCATGTGCGAGGCGCCGCCATCTTGTGCTGCCGCGACCATGTGCGAGGTGCCGCCATCTTGTGCGCCTGCAACCCCCTCTACCGCACCTTCTTCAACCTCCTCCTCCATTACCCCCAATTGTTCCCTGGGGTCCTGGGTTGACTCTAACCACTCTTCTATCTCCCCCACTGGCATCCAATCGCCTTGACCATCCATGGCACGATATAATTTGGTTTTTAATATGAGATTTCGGCCGCTCCTAATTTTGACCAAATTTTTCAGATGGATTAAAAAATTTGGTTCGGGTCCAATCCCACTCCCCGACACCAATTATTGCGGCCAATAGCACAATTGGTGTCCAAAATTTGGTCTAAATAAAGTTAGTCCCAGGTTCCAGATCCCAACTCCTGACTACCAATTGTTGCGGATCTCGGGTTACGGCGCTCCCCTTACCGAGGGGGGTTTAATCCCCTCGTCTATTAAGCTGGCCGTCCGAGTCTTAGAAGATATCATGCTCCTCTCGGTCGGAAGCAGGGCGATACTTCTGCCCGAGTCACGGACAAGATGGAATGTTGCCGCGCGGTTTAGCAATCCGAAGCTCGAGCCGTTAGCGGCAGTCTAAACCTGATTATAGCGGTTCCTATATCGTGCCACCGATATTCAATTGGGGACAGGACGCAAGCGATCGGATGAGAGGAACCAAAGTAAAGGAGGAACAAATATAATTTATTAATTATTTACAAGAAACCCGAAGAGGAAATGAAAGAAGGGGATATATACAAGAAGAAGAAGAAGCAGTGACACAGGGCAGCCTTAAACAGTCTTATATTATCACACGCCCAGGACAGTACAAACACACTTGGGGAATAGCAGGTAGAAGGAGAAGGGTCAAGCAGATGGTTCCAGGCTCCGGGTCCGCCGCGAAGAATGGTAGGCAGCTTCGCGTGTCATTGGCGCGTGACTGGACCTTATAAGTATGCGAGGGGCAGGGATGCTGCGTGCATATAGCGTGCCGAACGCTCTCAAACCAAACGGCAGTTCGTATCAAACGATGGTTCCAAGCGATCCTCTGCGGTGTTCTTATCATCCGCCGTCTCTGCGCTGTTCTCTCAATCGCAACGGTCCCCTGCGCAGTTCTTCATCAATGGCCTCCCCTCGCGCATCTCCGTGAGAGGGCTTGGTGCTTGCGCTTTTATAACCCGCTTAGAAATCAAGCCACGCTTCATTGAGCCATGCCTATTAACGAGCTCACCTCAGCCCTGGTTGGTCAGCGAGGGCTCACTGGCTCCACCCTCGACGGCTCGTGGGCGAGGCCACACCTCTTCCCATGGCTCCACCCCTTCTTTCCTCGAGCCGACCGCATGTTCAATAGTGGCTTCAGCCAGGCAGCGAATGCTACTGGCAAGCCAAGGAACACAATTTGGAGGAAGGCTGCACCGCAATATGAATTGACAAGGGGACCTACTCTTATTTAATTAATACAGCGCAGATTCAACTATTGGGAACAGATCCTTACCTGAAACACATACTAATGAAATAACTAAAGGAGAAGCCTATGGTGTGCTACGTGTTGCTCATGGCCGAACTAGGGTGCGATCTTTTAACTTTACAAAGGGAATATTTACAAGTTATTATTTACAAGTATTCACTAGTGAAGGGTTCTCAAAACCGCAACAATATTATGAGCTGTATACAGTGGTGCTCGCAAGCTAAACACTCCTTGATTTGTTTTGCACCATATGACAAGTCAACATGTAGTTTAATGACACCAGGGAGTCGATGACCTCCTACGTGTCGTATGTTGAAATTATCAGCAGAAGCTGCATAAAACCAATTTATAGTCGTGAGCTTCCTTGTGCCGATGGCATCCTGTCTTTTATAACCTTCACTCATATTTCTTATTAAGTATGAAAAACAAAGGACTTGCAGTTGGGTCATACATACAACTCTCTGCTTTGGTCTGCTTCTGTGGTTGGTCATACAGCTCAGAGATATGAACTATTGTGTGTCAGCGAGCAACTCTGCTGTTGATTTATATAAAACTAGCAGGGGTACCTGGCATTGCCCGATCTATTTTTTTTTTTATGATTAAAAGTAAAATAAAAAAACCCCCAAACATTTCAAAAATGACAAATTAAAATAAAAAAAATTCCCTCCCCTAAAACATGACATTGCTCTCACTGATGAACCGCTGAAAGTTTGACGAAAATCCGTTCAGCCATCTCTGAGAAAAATGGTGACATCCGCACGCGCACACATACGCACAGACAGACAAACAGCTCTCTTATAGTATGGAATAGAAGAAGAAGATAACACCCCTGGTGCCAAACGGATGTTACTGATTTTGTCCAGGTATAATAATGGATATGTCGATGCGAGTTGATAAGCTAGAGCAATGGGGATCGGGTGTTTTCTTGTGCTTTTAACGCCGAAGGAATAAATACTTTCAAGGATTTTCTTCCCATTATTTGTGCAACTTGAATACAATTCTGAACATGTGGATTATGGCATTAATGCATTAGCTGGTGGAGGCAAGCGAGGCGCACTGACACATCGTTCATTGCGCAGCTTCTTTGGAGTCGAGTGTCAGTGTTGGGAACGTGTTGGAAAAATAGTCTGGAGAATGATAGATTTGTCCATTAGTTTTGTATATCCAAGAGCCTTGACTTGGAAACTTAAACAAAACACCATCAACATTATGTTGCTCCAACTGAAAGTGCAAGAGCAAAATAGTAACTTCTTGTTCTAATGTTTTCTCTGAATTGTTTGGCTTTTGGGTCATCTTTAACAAAATAGATGATATTTTGAAGCACCAGGCAGTGGATTTTTTTGGTGGCAAACTAATTACTCCATAAGAACAACAGAGTGCAAATGTAGCATTGACACTCAATCGACCAGGGTGTATGTCTTCCTTTTAACATTATTGCTTTGTAGGCAGCACACTGGCTGATCATCGATCTCACAATGACAGCAGCAACATTATTTCATTTAAAAAGTGACTGAGCTGAAATGAGTTGAAAATTGTTATTTCTGGCATGTTGCAGGTGTATCCTTTCCCTTTGTTGTTGCTTCTGTGGAGGTGTCCTGCACTGTTTCTGCCTCCATCTACCTTAATTTTAAAAATATTTGTGAACTGAGATAACATTGACTATTTCCCATGATACAGGCAGGTGCCCCCTGAAAATGCCCGAGAGAGAAAGGGAGAGAGATACGTAGATGTTGAGAAATTAAGTGGACCAGCCAATGGCAGATAGGGTAGACTGTTGGGTACACAGCCTGTGAAGACCTTATCGGCCTGTACCACAATCACCTGCCTACTTTACATGCCATGATCATCTGTCTGTGTGCCATCTGTTTGTGTGCCATCATCTGTGCAAGGCCGGCCTTGCCTGTCGTGAGCCTGAATGCTTCCAACATTAGCATGAATAAAAAAATAGAACCACTGGACCTGTGCCTTATATGGGCCCTGGCCTAATGTTGTAACCAAAATTTGGTAGCATTCTGACTGGTGGATCTGGAGAAGAAGATTTTTGAAAGCGTTTACATGATTTTTTCCCCCAAAATTTTCAAAGTCCGCCATTTTGACACACTTCTGTTCACGTGACCAGAACCAGCTTTGCAATCCCCGTTACCAGTCAGGAGCGGAACCCTGCTGCCAAATTTCAGCCAGATCGGGCCACTGGATTGGCCGGAAAATATGAAATAGGCGATGGATGGATGGATGGACGGACGGTGCACAATGACAATAAATACCTTATCTGAAATTCCAATTCCAGATAAGCTAATAAAAATTCCAGATAAGCTTCCAATAGCAGCTATAATTTGAACAGGGGCCCCAACAGCTAGTCTCTTCTTATAGATGTCAGTGATGTACACCAGTAGACCTAGACTTTTCATTTCTGCTTGTTTACTGATTGTTTACATTTCTGCTGAAGTCTGCTTGTTTACCGATACAATTTCATGTGAAATTCATTCACTTTGCTGCTCTAGGCGTCCACCTAGTTAGCCGTGTGGTTGCACCGGCCCTGTTACGAGGAAGGTCCTTGGTGGATCCCTGACGACCACCAGGGATACAGGTACTTTCAAGACTCCAAAGATTGCTGAGGTCCCAAGGGGAGCAGAGGCAGAGCAGGAAAGATCGAAGCAAAATTTGGACACTGTCAAGTTAAACAAAAAAAAGGCAGCCAATAGGGGAAATATGGTTTAGGAATCCTACAGAAAAAACTTGGCTGGAATATTCTCGCCTTTATTACTCATGGACCCTGGTTTTTCACTTATTGATTACTTGATCCAGGATTTTTTGGTCCTCTTCAGAGCTGTTGTTCCTTGAAGTGTTAATCATGATTACATGGTAATTGTTGGGTCGTACTTCCCTGGGCCATCTTTCCAGCAATTTCTCAACATAAACGGGATTATGTTAGCACTTTTGATTACTTCTCTGGGTGGGTGAGATTGTTGCATTGTGTAATGTTAATGGGGGTAGAAAAGATCATGGTTTTTGATTGGGGATGATCTGAGATGGTGGTGAACAGCTGTCTTGAAGACCTGAAGGGCAGAATGAGATTGAAGAGGATGTGGAAGTTCATTTCACAGGCAGGAAAAAAGAGGAACGAATGAGCGGAGGTGAGCAGCGATCCTAGATTTAAGTATTTTCACCAGGAGGGGGTTGATGGTGGACCATTTGGAACGATCCTTGGGTTTTGTAAAAGGTAAAGAACATTTAAATGAATGCAATGTGAATTTGGAAACTTCGGAGATCTTCATGAGTAGCAAAGGCTCCTGATGCGACGAGTGACGTTAGCCAGACCCGTCGACGTGATATTATTGACATATACCAAAACAAGCCACCATGTGCTCTTGCCTCTTGGCTCTCAAATATAACTTGAGCGTCCATCGAGATTAATCCATTGAGAGCATTGTGGCTGATAACCTCAGGTCTAACAGGTTAATGGAGTAGCAGCCAGAAAATGGTGAGCAACCTTTAATTGAATATCGAATGCATCAACGATGCTCTACTTTGGTCAGTTGCCAGCAGTGTTTTCTGGATACAGCTGCTCCTATATTTCCTTTATCCGGACACTTTTCATCCTCCATTTGCGAGCGGGTCAATAAAGGTTTCAACTAAAAGTGATTCGACCCTGCAAATCGAGGAATGAAACAAAGTGTATGGTTTCCTGAAATTACTGCCATTTTGCAGCGCCCTACTGTGGAGTCATGAATACTGTGATCTGAAGCAAAATGAAAACCCAATTCCTGGCTTGTACTGCATTGAGCACCGGCCCATTGAAGGTCTCGCGAGATCTCGGAGACGGTGGGAGGGATTTTCGAAGCTCCACACGGTCTCCACGTTTTTCGAAGTTAAGTCTGTTCACAATTGTATTTTGTCGAAACTGTATTTATCTTTCGTTGTGTGAAGTTATTGTGTGCAACTTTGGTTGTTTCTCGGTGTTTATCTTTCATAAATTGATCGTCTGTTTGCCGTGTCGTGTCTTGAGGCCTTGTACAGTGTGCACTGTACAACCTTGAGGCTTTGTTTTTCTCTCAGCGGTCCGTCGTTTGTGATCCAATAACTTTCGTTCTCTGTATTCCCAGGCTTTTCACCCATAGCCTACTTCCTTGTGTAAATCTCAACTCAAAAAAAACCAAAAAAAAAAACATATTTCCTTCTCTGTTCTCATTCGTTTATTCATTCTTATTCGTTCGTTCGTTCTTCGACCACGTGTTTCTCCCCCATTTCCCCAGATAGTTTTCACTCATTAACCTTCAATGTTTACACTTTCCCCTCAAGTTATGTATTCCGTCATATTTTATAACACCTTTTTCTTCTTCTTCTTTAAAAGGCTGCTTTCGACTTGCTCACCAAATCAATTCATCCCAAAAAAAATATCCATCTCCTATAGTGCCTTTTTTCTACATTCCCTAAACTCTCCTGCACTCCATCCTCCATCCAGCGTCCTTAAACGTATTTTTAACTCGAAGGTCACAAGAAACTCATTTTGCAATAAATGTTCGTTTCCCATAAATCGTACACTTTCAAAAATCCAATCTCACCCCTCCCCTCCAAATCTTCCCCATAACCCCTCCCCTCCAAATCTTCCCCATCACCCCTCCCCTCCAAATCTTCCCCATCACCCATCCCTTTCAAATCTCCCCCCTTGCCCCCTCCCTCCTAAACTACCCCCTCACCCCTCCCCGCCAAGACGCCCCCTCGCCCCTACCCTCCTAGACTCCTGCCTCACCCCTCCCCTCCAAATCTCCCCCATATCCCATCCCTTTCAAATCCCTCCCCTTGTCCCTTCCCTCCCAAACTCCCCCCTCACCCCTCCCCTTCAAATCTACCCACTCTCATTGCTTCTCAATTTCCCCCCTCTCACTCCCCCTCCTCAAAGCGTCCTCCCCGCTTCTTCCCCCTTCAAACTCTCACCTCCATCTCCCCCAACCTTCTGCCTCGCTCTTCCCCCTCCTCAAATAACACCTCATTGTGGCTCACCCAATCACCATCAAACCTTTTGTCCGCCCCATCCTTCCCTTTCTCCGAGCTATTCTGAAATCTCTGACACACCTTCAACAGCTCTCCCTATCTCTTCCACCTCTTCCACATCTTACCCTACCCCTCCTACCCCCTGTTCTGTATCTGATGCTCCCCCTTCCTCTTCATTAACGGTATGGACCTCAAACATCCGGGGCCTTCGTTCAAACTTAACTGATCTCTCCATACAGGTTGCTTCTGTCAAACCAGACGTGATCTGCTTAACAGAAACTTTCCTCCTTTATGATGTCTCTGATTCCATAGTATCTCTCCCGGGCTACTCCCTCCTCCGGTATGATAGACCTGAGCCTCGTCCTGGAGGCGGGGTTGCTATCTTTATCAAAAACTCTCTTCCTCACTCGCCCTGCACTGCACTCTCTCCACCTCACCCCCAGGAATACCTCTGGCTACGGCTTCCCCTTCGCTCCCACCTCTTGTTCATATGTGTGTTGTACCGTCCACCAAACAGTGATGACTCCATCTACATCTCGCTGTCTGATGATATGGACCAACTTCTATCTACTCATCCCAACTCTCTCTTCCTCATATGTGGTGATTTCAACTGTCATCATGCCAGTTGGCTGGGTGTGGGTACCTCTCTCACCAGCCATGGCTCCTCAGCAAAGGACTTCTGCGACTCACTGGGACTGACACAATCTGTCAATTTCCCGACCCGGATCTCAGTCAACGGAACATCTTTCTCTTCTGGACTTGGTTATGACTAATTTCCCTGAAAATGTCTGCTGCTCTTCTTCTGCTCCGATCGGATCATCTGATCATGTCCTTGTTAAAGTGGACATCTCTCTGACCATCCTCAGGGAGCCTGCTCAGCGTCGACGAGTCTGGCATTTCACTCAGGCCAACTGGCACGGTCTTCAAGCAGCCATCAATCATCTGGACTGGTCTCCCATCTCTACAACCTCTGACATCAACTCATCCTGGGAATTCTTCCAAAGTAAATTGCTCTCTCTCTCATGCACAGATTTATCCCATCTCGTCTTCAGTTGTCATACCCTTCCTCCCGTCCATGGTACACGGAATCTTGTGGTGAGGCTGTTGCCCAGAAACAACTTGCTTTCGTCTCCTGGAAAGCAAATCCAACGGAAGGAAATCTCATTTCCTTTCACAAAGCCCGAAACAAGTGTGTGTCCAACCTCAGGAGAGCCAGGAAACAATATCTCTCCGTTCTCAAGACCGAACTCTCTTATCTGTCTCCCTCTTCCAAATCCTGGTGGCGTCTGGTCAAATCCGTTTCTGGTGTTTGTTCCCCCTCCATCCCCTCCCTTACCTCAAACGGCTACACAGCTGACTCCGCACGTGAAAAAGCTGAATGCCTCAACTCTGTGTTTGCCTCTAAATCTTGTGTCCCAAACCCATCCCTCTCTGTACCCACCATACCCAGTCGTACCCTGCTGCTCCTGGACTCCGTGTCCTTTCCTCCTGACAAGGTGGAAAAGTTTCTGTCAACCATCGACTCTGATTCTGCAACTGGACCCGACGGCATCAGCCCACGGGTCCTAAAATCCTGCTCTGCTGCTCTATCTCACCCTCTCTCTGTTCTCTTCACCCTCTCTTTTGCTCAAGGTCAACTGCCATCTGCTTGGAAATCAGCCAACATCACCGCTTTGCACAAAAAAGGTGCAAAAACAGATCCTAGCAACTACAGACCAATCAGCCTTCTCCCAATTATCAGCAAAGTCATGGAATCCATCATTGCTTCGGATATGAAATCTTTCCTCTTCTCCAATGGCTTGATCTCTGATCATCAATTTGGTTTCAGACCAGGTCACTCTACTCTGGACATGCTGCTTCTGCTGTCTCAACAATGGATGGAGGTCCTCAATGCCAAACAGGAAATTAGAGCTGTCTCCCTCGACATATCACGTGCCTTCGACACGGTCTGGCACCCCGCTCTGCTCACCAAACTCTCCTCCTTTGGTATCCATGGAAATCTCCATGCATGGCTGGCGGACTTCCTCTCTAGTCGTCGTCAACGTGTGGCCCTGAATGGGTTTCTCTCATCTCCTCTTCCTGTTCAGGCTGGAGTTCCCCAAGGCAGTGTTCTGGGCCCCGTGCTTTTTCTGGTCTTCATCAATGATCTCTCTGACTCTCTCGAAAATCCTCTCTATCTCTTTGCTGATGACTCCACTCTCTGCCGCTCCATTCCTCTTCCCTCAGATCGGCAGTCTGCTGCCTCCTCACTCTCTGAAGACCTGGACAAAATCACAGACTGGTCAAACAAGTGGAACATGTCTTTCAATCCTGACAAATCTCACACTCTTACTATGTCTCTCCGAAAAGATCGACTGGACAACCCTCCCATCTACTTTCTCAACAATCCTCTCCAAGAAGTTCTGTCGCTCAAGATTTTGGGTCTCACTATCTGCCATGATCTTTCTTGGGAAAACCACATTTCCAAGCTGGCCTCCAAAGCCAGTCGCCGACTGGGCATCCTCCGTCGTGCGAAGTCCTTCCTCGGCACACCTGAGCTCCTCACCACATACAAGGCTTTCATCCACAGCTCAATGGAATACTGTTCTCCCCTATGGGCCGGTGCTCCTGCCTCACACCTAGCTCGGCTTCACGCTGTTGAAACCAAAGCTTTCAGAATTATTGGAATCTCCCGCGATGAAGCTATCTCTGAGGGCCTTTCACTCACTCACCGCAGGCAGGTAGGTGGTCTTTCTGTCTTCTACCGACTCCTCTCCGGCCTTGCACCCCCAGCTCTCTCTGTGCTCTGTCCCCCAAATATTCCTACAGGTCGCACAAGATCTGCCAGCAACCCTCTGATGGTTAAACTGCCGAAATCTCGGCTCTCTGCTCACCTTCACTCTTTCATTCCTCTTTTCTCCCGCCTCTGGAACAAACTCCCTCACTCCCTTCAATCCCACTCCTCCCTCCAGGTCTTTAAAACAGCTGTTCACCACCATCTCTTATCTTCCCCCATCCAAAACCTTGATCTTTTCTACCCCCGCTAATTCACCCCAGATCCACCTTGTTTGAAATTCCAACTTCTTTCCTGGAAGTCCTGGCAGTGTCCATATGTTTTATACCTCTCCCACCGCCCCCTTCCCATGCCCCCCCCCCCCCAAAGCCCTCGCCCTCTCTCAGATCTCTCGATGTCTCCATGTCTCTCGGTCCCTGCTCTCAAATGTTGTGTTTGTGTCCTTCCCCCTCTCTCCCCATCTTGTCTACCGCTCCCGATGTTTTATGTTTTATGTGTCGGTTTGTCTTTCTGTGTGATTAATGTTCGCTCTTTCACGAGCCTCGATCTTGTATACAAAAAAAAACAAACAAACAAAAAAAAAAACAGATGCTATAGTTTCATTTGCTTTTGTGCTCGAGTTTTGCAATGAATTTTTTGAATGCAATAAAACTCATTAGTTACGACCTCAGTGGAGTACTGATAAGTGACGAGGTGTTGAAGAAATTACACTGCTCTCGCTAACCTTCTCGAAGATAATGCAGTACAAGCCAGGAATTGGGATAGATCGATGAAGGTTTCTGATGGAACTTTACCACGTGGATGTGCGCAACCAACCAGTGAATGCAACTGCGCATTTGGCTCACTTTTCAGAAAACAGGAAAACCAAAGTGTAATCAAATGACATTACAAAGAAGGTCAGAAATTGGGAAACCAGGCCTGCAGGAAGTCCATGCAACATCCAACTTGAATTTAACATTGTTACACACTAACTACCTCGAGGCACCAATGCGAGTGCAGCAGTTACCCGGGGGTATCATGGTAGAAAAGACTTTCGGACAATAATATGTCCTGTCTGTCATCATTCAGGTGAAACCAATCGACACAAGGCAGACGGTGATTTAATAAACAATATTTATTAATCCTTATACTGTCTACCTTTAAAATACTTCTACTAAGTAATACTAATGAAAATAAACCTTCAATGACTAAAATCCCTCCCATTATAAAACAGACATTTCACAGATTTGTATGCAGTCATGACTTTCATGGTTGGCAACTTATCTCCAGTAACCAGTAGTTCTTAATACATAAGACTTCAGCAGGTGACAGATAGTCGGGGCCGGTGCTTCACACATTCAAATTATGTTGGCCAGGTGACAGGTGTTGGCCTGGTTGTACAGGTTGAAGTCCGACCATGCCAGTCTCGGTGCAAGTCCTCCCAGTGAGCTTTGTCTCACTGAAGCGAGCATATGAATCTTGTGTCCATGGACCAATCTGAGTGATGTCGAATACAGAAACTGCATGCTGTTTAAGAACCCAATGCATCCTGCTGAAGAATGGGGAGAGAGAGAAGTGATGAAGTGGAGTGAGATCAGGCAATGACTGTCTCGACGTGACCAGATAGGAGTTTCTCGGCTGGAGGTTGTTTCCACAACACCATCAAGGCAGAATTCGTAGAGTACCAGCCAGTAAGACCACCAGCTTCCGCAGTGATGCAGCTGATTCGTAAACTCGGGCTTGGAGTGCGGAAGCAGTCGCAACGTCCCTTGCTCTTGGCAAGGCGAGGTGTCCGTCTGGTGTTAAATCTCACTCTCTCCTCCTGCCCTCCTGAATCCCTTTCTCACTGTGTGGCTAATTTATCATTTCCTCCCAAGGCAGATGACCATTCCGAGCCTCCGTCTGGCATCTGTGTTTGCATTCGTCGATCCAGTGTTGAGGTCTGTGGCCATGAATAAGTTCAGGGTGTCCCATAATAAATCTTTCCTCCAGTCCAGTGCAAGTACTAGTCAGACATTTCACATTAACAGCTTTGTCTGCAAAGCATATTCATCAAGCTCCTCGGACATGAGCCCATACCTTTTTCCCTTAGCAGCACAGTTTCAGCCAGCCAGCAATCCCACCGGCTGTGTGGCCTTGGAAATTCCTCCCAGCCCACTTGACTGCTTCGAATACACTAAACGGACATTCAACATTCATTTTAAAACCACCTCTTCAAATAAAAGGATAAATTAATGGTATATTATTTCATAATAACATGAAGGCCAATAACACAAAGTAAGGTTTGTCTGTCTGTCTGTGTGTGAAATACCAATCATGCTCAAACAACTGGGCCAATTGCCACCAAACTTGACACATAGACCAAATTGGACTTCCTGTTGAACATGGGCTACTTGGGTTTTTATGACCATGGCTAATGATGGTATCTCCATATTCAATTTTGTTATATTGTGCCGATTTGTGGGTGTGGCCTCGACGTCACCGCTCCAGCCGTGTGTGTGTGTGTGTGTGTGTGTGTGTGTGTGTGTGTGTGTGTGTGTGTGTGTGTGTATATATATATACATATATATATATATATATATATATATATATATATATATATATATACACACATATACACACATATATATATATATATGCATAAAGTATACACAGTCACGTGAAAAAGTAAGTACACCCCATGTAAAGTTTTGACTTTTTCAACATATTTCAACATACAGCTATTTGATCTTCATTTCAACAATATTGATAGATAAAGGTGATATAATATAACAAATATCATGAAACATTTACATTTTGTAGTCCATTGTATAATTTAAATAAACATAAATGCAAATTTCGCATGAGGAAAAAGTAAGTACACCCCTACATTTATCACTACTTCAAATACCTAAAATTAGATTCAGGTGCACCAGCTCAGGTGCAAATGATTAGAACATCGTTAGGGAGGATCTTGGAGGAACCTGTCTTATTTAAACCTCAGACATTTCGTTTCGTTTGCTCTTTGTTGTTGAAGTGTGCGGCATCACCATGCCTAGATCAAAAGAGCTCTCTGAGGCCTTCAGAAAGAAGGTTATAGATGCCTACGAGTCTGGGAAGGGATTTAAAAAGATCTCCAAACAATTTGAAATCAAGCATTCGACTGTCCGGAAGATCATCTACAAGTGGAGAAGATTCCAAACAACTGTCAACTTGTTCAGGCCAGGCCGCCCCAGCAAGTTCAGCCCGAGAGCAGACCGCAAGATGCTGAAAGAAGTCTCGAAGAACCCCCAGGATGTCATCACAGGACCTACAGGTAGCTCTTGCCACTGTTGTTGTCAAAGTGCACGAGTCTACCATTAGAAAGAGGCTGCACAAATTTGATCTACATGGGAGGTGTGCCAGGATGAAACCTTTGCTGTCCAGAAAGAACATCAGGGCAAGACTAAAGTTTGTCAATGAACACCAAGGCAAAGACCAGCACTTCTGGAACAATGTGCTCTGGACAGATGAGTCAAAGGTAGAGCTATTTGGCCACAGTACCATAAGACATGTTTGGCGAAAACCAAAGACAGCATTTGACCACAAGAACCTGATACCATCTGTAAAGCATGGTGGTGGAAATATTATCGTTTGGGGCAGCTTTGCTGCATCAGGGCCTGTGCAGCTCACCATCATAGAATCCACTATGAATTCTTCATTGTACCAGAGGGTGCTTGAGGTTAATGTGAGGCTATCTGTCGGAAAGTTGAAGCTCACCCGAAGGTGGACCTTGCAACATGACAATGACCCGAAACATACAGGAAAATCCACCAAGGAATGGCTGAAAAGAAAGAAATGGAGGGTTCTGGAATGGCCAAGTCAAAGCCCGGATCTAAATCCCATCGAGATGTTGTGGGGCAATTTGAAACGAGCTGTGCATGCAAGAATCCCCTCAAACATCGCACAGCTGAAAGAATTCTGCATGGAGGAGTGGGCAAAAAATTCTCCCAGTCGATGTCAGAGACTAGTAGACAGTTATAAGAAATGCCTGCTTGAGGTTGTTTCTGCCAAAGGGGGCAATACCACCTATTAGAGCCAAGGGTGTACTTACTTTTTCCACATGCGAAATTTGCATTTTTAAAATTTAAATTATACAATGGACTACAAAATGTAAATGTTTCATGATATTTGTTATATTATATCACCTTTATCTATCAATATTGTTATCTGGGAATATCTTTATCTGTATAATATAAATATCTATATAATATCTATATAATATAATATCTATATAATATCTATATAATATAATATCTATAGAATATCTATATAATATAAATATCAATATCTGGGAATAGAGCCTGTGATGGATGTTGTGAAGAGGAACAGGTTGACATGGTTTGGTCATGTGTTGAGGAAGGATGAAAGTGACTGGTTGAGAAGAGTGATGGAAATGAATGTAGAGGGAAGTAGAGGACGGGGAAGACCGAGAAAGACTTGGCTAAAGATGGTGGAAGAAGAAATGCGGGCAAGGGGGTTAACAAGGAGAGATGCAGAAAATAGGGCAAAATGGAGAAGATTGTCATGGGGACCGCAAGGCTAACCCCCGCTCTTGCATGGAAAATGGCCTTAAAATGCATGTTGTGTGTTGTTGTTGTATCTATCAATATTGTTGAAATGAAGATCAAATAGCTGTATGTTGTGTTACATATTTATGTGAATGTATGTGAATTACCATTCAGGTCTTTGCTTATCCGTGTGTAGTATATTAAGTGTTGTGTAGTTGTTGTGATTGGAGGGTCAGGAGCCCTTCTGAACCAGTGGCCGGAAACGGAAGTGACCGGAAACGGAAGAGGAAAAGACACGAGAAAAAGGACGAGGTTTTCTTCTTCCTCGCCCGCTCCGACAAAAGGTGGGATCGACCTTGCGCTGCGGGAAAAAGCGGCGTTCCGAAACCCGTCTGGCGAGAGGAGTTACCTGGACGTGTAACTACCTTTTGACACGTCAAGTCACCGTGAGTTCGTGCACGGAACCAAGCGTCCGGCACAGTTTGCCCCGTCTACAAGGACGCGTACGGGTCGCACGTTGGGCCTCGCGCGCGTTGCAAACCGCGCTTGGTTTTGCCCCGTCTACAAGGACGCGTACGGGTCGCACGTTGGGCCTCGCGCGCGTTGCAAACCGCGCTTGGTTTTGCCCCGTCTACAAGGACGCGTACGGGTCGCACTTTGGGGCCTCGCGCGCGTTGGAAGCCGCGCTGGGTTTGGCCCCGTTGCTTGGCAAGGAGGTGTGCGCTGCAGCAGCTGTCCCCGGTACGAGACGGCACGTTTGGAGCACGTCCGCCCGGGGTTCGTTCAACCGCCCGTGTGCGGAGAAGAGAGACATTGGGAGAGACATTGACCACGGAGGGAGTCAGGAGTGGGGCTCACGTGAGGAATGTATAAGATGGCCATCTTAGAGTTAGTGTAGATGAGTTTACATCTTTGTGATATTGATTGCTGATTGTTGAGGGTTGATTGCTCGGGGAATATATCATTGATTATTCCGGATCCTTGGTGTGGGGTTTCCTTTGGATTGGAATTCCTATTGATTGCGTTACGAAAGCTCATATATATAATACTACTTGCTGGCGAAGGTCCTCTCACGGTCCGGGGGTCACCGAGACCAGGTAGTCACCGAGGGGACCACGTAACAGAATTGGGGGCTCGTCCAAATTACGATTTGCTGTTTCGCAATTGGGTCTACGTCCGGGATTTAAAATTGTATAAAATAAGAAAATAATAATTTTTATTAATTAAAATTTATTAATTAATTATTAATTGGTAAAAAATTTTTTTGGAGAAATTGGGGTAAAATATTGGGTGAAGGTTAACAGGTGTTAACGATAGGCACCATGGCGTTTGTGGCACAGAACTTTGGGGTAACACCGAGTGAGGCACAGTTCCGAGCATTGCTAAAGTCGGACCTCTTGAAATTGGCCAAACATTTTAACTTGGAGGTCCGAACTAATTTGAGGAAGGCAGAGTTGCAGGCCACGGTGATACAATCTATGGTGGGATTAGGAACATGGGACGAGTTAGCCTGGGAGTCGCTACCCGAAGAACCAGAAGACGTTGAGCTCCGGAAACTGGAGTTGCAGTTACGGAGCCAGGAACGGATTAAAGAAGAAGAAAGGAAAGCAGAAGAGAGGAGGGAAGAGAAACAAGCGGAGGAAAGGAGAGTGGAACGAGAACTCCAGGAAAGGTTAAAAGAAGAAGAAAGGAAAGCAGAAGCAGAGGAAAGGAGAGTGGAACGAGAACTCCAGGAAAGGTTAAAAGAAGAAGAAAGGAAAGCAGAAGCGAGGAGAGAAGAGAAACAAGCAGAGGAAAGGAGAGTGGAACGAGAACTCCAGGAAAGGTTAGAAGACAAAAAAGCAGAGGAAAGGAGAGTGGAACGAGAACTCCAGGAAAGGTTGGAAGAGAAAACAGCACAAGAAAGAACCGAGGAAAGGAGAGTGGAAAGAGAACTCCAGGAAAGAAGAGAAAAGGAACAAGCAGAGGAAAGGAGAGCTGCAAGGGACCTCGAAGCAGAGGAGAGAAAAGCGGAAAGGGAATTAAAGGAACGTGACATGGAGCTTCAGCAAGAAATCAAATTCAAGGAGCTGGAGTTAATGAGAGAACGGGGAGAGGCACCACCCTTGCTGACGGGGTCGACACCTAACCAGAAAACCTGGGATGTGGGCAGACATGTGAGGCTGGTTCCACCGTTCAGTGAAAAAGAAGTCGCGAAATTTTTTCCACACTTTGAGAAAGTGGCTCGACAATTAAACTGGCCGGAGGAGGCATGGACCATACTCGTGCAAAGTGTGCTGGTGGGGAAAGCTCAGGAAATTTATTCGGCGCTACCAATGGACCAATGTGCAGATTATGAGGTACTGAAGAAGCACATCCTCAAAGCCTATGAGTTGGTTCCGGAAGCTTACAGGCAAAAATTCAGGAATGCCAGGAAGAGGGAGAGTGAGACCCATGTGGAGTTTGCCAGAGTGAAAGAAAACATGTTTGATCGGTGGTGTGAGTCAAAAGGAGTCGGGAAAGACTTCGAGACATTGCGGGACTTGATCCTGGTGGAGGAATTCCAGCAGTGTGTCCACGAGGACATCAAAGTGTACCTGCAGGAAAAGAAGGTACCAAAGTTGTGGGACGCAGCCACCATGGCAGATGATTATGCCTTAACCCACCGAATAGGGGTCCACGAACCTAACTCCTCGCCTAGATCTCCGCAGGGGAGGTGGGGAACAGCAGGTGCGGAGAACGACCATACATGGCGGCGGCCTCGAGATGATTATGGGGACAACTATGATACCCCACCGGTTCGAAATCAGAGGGATGCGGGCCCAAGACAAACTTATAGTTCGGGGGGCCCGAGGCAGACCCCGAGTTTTTCCTCCGGGCCTACTTGCGCGTTTTGCAAGAAACCTGGACACTTGATGTCCAGTTGTTACCTCATGAAAAGGGACAACCCAGAGCGGAGTCCGACTATTACAACTCCGAATGCGATGGCTAGCATAAGAAATCGCCATCAAAAGGGTTACCAACCATTTATTTCAGAGGGGTTTGTGTCACTGGATGGAGCCTCGACTAACCGGAGACCGGTTAGGATATTGAGGGACACAGGGGCCCATCAATCTTTAATGCTTGAAGGCATTTTGCCATGGTCCGAGGAGACGGCAACGGGGGATAGTGTTCGTTTACAGGGGATCGGGGGCGGTGTTAGTGCTCCCCTTCAGGTCATCCAGTTGGAGTCCGATTTGGTGTCAGGACCGGTCACCGTCGGTTTACAAGCCACGCTTCCTGTAGAGGGTGTATCTGTGGTTATCGGGAATGATTTGGCCGGGGGTCAAGTTTATGGTAACCTGAGGGTTGGTAAAGAGCCCAGCAGGGAAAATAACATCACACCAGCTCGGGATGGCGACCAAAGTGCCAAGTTATTTGTAGGGGGACTGAACTTCAAAACAGAGGAAGAAGTTCTGACCTCTGTCTTCAACAGATATGGGCCGCTGGTGGAAGTGCGGTTGGTAAGAGACTGGGAAACGCAACAGTCAAGAGGGTTCGGCTTTGTCACGTTTGCCAGCACAAAAGACGCCAGAGAGGCAGAGAAGAATTGGAATGGCAAGGATTTGGAGGGTCGGACCATAACAGTAGGGAAGGCATTTCGTAGGCGTCGAGAGGTCTACAGGAGAGGACAACTGGGCGGTAGTTTTGGTAGGGGCCGAGAAGGAGACCGCTATTCATGGGACTACAGGGACCAGTGGTCCCACCCTAATTATTAGGGAAGTTCTGAGAAGTTGAAGCACTGAAGGCGGCGGAGCCGCCGAGCCAAGATTCCTACACGAATTAACCGTGAACGCCGTTCCTAAAGGCGTCCATGTAGTGAACTTTCATGCACGGACTAACCGTGAACTCCACGTTCCTCAAGGCGCCCATGTCGAGAACTTTCCTGCACGGACTAACCGTGAACTCCGCGTTCCTAAAGGCATCCATGTAGTGAATACTCGGCTTGGCCTCCCGAAAAAAGTGCTATCGAGTTGCTTAACTTTGGATCTTTGATCAACCCCTTAACCTTCATTCCCAAGAAACTGACGGTCAAAGTCAGAGGGTCATGAGATGGAGTGTGATTTGGCAGGGACAATGTCGTTGTTGGTACTTAGTCCAGAGGGAGTAATCTGGAGGGGTTGTGGTGAAATTTTGGTTGCTTTATTTTTAAGTGATAACTGTGCCCGGGGGGAACGGATAATGTGGGGGGGGGGGGGGTTGAGTTATCTGGTTTGTTTCCCCAAATTGGCCGGCAAAGAAAGTTTTCGCTGGGTTCAAACTTTCTTTCTTGAAGGGGGGGAGTGTTACATATTTATGTGAATGTATGTGAATTACCATTCAGGTCTTTGCTTATCCATGTGTAGTATATTAAGTGTTGTGTAGTTGTTGTAATTGGAGGGTCAGGAGCCCTTCTGAACCAGTGGCCAGAAACGGAAGTGACCGGAAACGGAAGAGGAAAAGACACGAGAAAAAGGACGAGGTTTTCTTCTTCCTCGCCCGCTCCGACAAAAGGTGGGATCGACCTTGCGCTGCGGGAAAAAGCGGCGTTCCGAAACCCGTCTGGCGAGAGGAGTTACCTGGACGTGTAACTACCTTTTGACACGTCAAGTCACCGTGAGTTCGTGCACGGAACCAAGCGTCCGGCACAGTTTGCCCCGTCTACAAGGACGCGTACGGGTCGCACGTTGGGCCTCGCGCGCGTTGCAAACCGCGCTTGGTTTTGCCCCGTCTACAAGGACGCGTACGGGTCGCACGTTGGGCCTCGCGCGCGTTGCAAACCGCGCTTGGTTTTGCCCCGTCTACAAGGACGCGTACGGGTCGCACTTTGGGGCCTCGCGCGCGTTGGAAGCCGCGCTGGGTTTGGCCCCGTTGCTTGGCAAGGAGGTGTGCGCTGCAGCAGCTGTCCCCGGTACGAGACGGCACGTTTGGAGCACGTCCGCCCGGGGTTCGTTCAACCGCCCGTGTGCGGAGAAGAGAGACATTGGGAGAGACATTGACCACGGAGGGAGTCAGGAGTGGGGCTCACGTGAGGAATGTATAAGATGGCCATCTTAGAGTTAGTGTAGATGAGTTTACATCTTTGTGATATTGATTGCTGATTGTTGAGGGTTGATTGCTCGGGGAATATATCATTGATTATTCCGGATCCTTGGTGTGGGGTTTCCTTTGGATTGGAATTCCTATTGATTGCGTTACGAAAGCTCATATATATAATACTACTTGCTGGCGAAGGTCCTCTCACGGTCCGGGGGTCACCGAGACCAGGTAGTCACCGAGGGGACCACGTAACAGTTGAAATATGTTGAAAAAGTCAAAACTTTACATGGGTGTACTTACTTTTTCACGTGACTGTATATAGATATATATACAGTGTGTATCAAAAAAAGGTAATCCGAATTCAAGGGGTTAATATGCAAAGGTTATTTACCTTGACAATTTACACGTGGTTTACCAATTATGAGGAGATCCTCAGCTTTCCATTTATGCCTTTCATGCATCATTGCTGTCACACATGACCGAGTACATGTTCATTGAAAATGACAAGTTCAAATCGCATTTTTACAAGTTTGGCTAATCGGTGCAAGACAGTTTTAAATGGACGCATTACTTGTCGACTGCCAAGTTGATTATGTAAAATTGTTAAGCTGGTTTGGTAATCGTCGGTTGCATCATCCTTTGTTTAAGATGGGTATTTAAGATGGGCCGACAGTGTATGGGTTTAGAAACAGTCTGAGTCATTGAAAAGATGGTTCAACTTACAACTGAACAGCGGACCTTCGTGGTTACAACCTTTCACCAAACTGGAAGTTTGCAGCGAACTCGTGATGCATTCAGGGAACGTTTCCCAGAACGGGAGCCTCCAGCAGCCAAAACCATCGGGGCGAATGTTAGAAAATATCAAGAGCATGGCACTAGCCTCAACAGCAACAAGGGGAATTCTGGTTGGAGGCGCACTGGGTGATCGGAAATTAACATTGCAGCAGTAAGGCAGCAAGTTTTGGAGCATCCTAGGGATACCAGCACAAAACGAAATGGGATGGGTTTGCCTTAGAGTCCCTGTATAAAGAGAGTTGTGTCAACTCAAATTTGGACGCCATTTTGTGTCTAAGTGTGTCGGATTAGATATACATGTACATTCGCGATATGGGGTGATATATTCTAAACCTGCTAAAAAAAATTTTACTACACATATTTAGTCTTATTATTACATACAGGTGATATTTGTTTTGTCAAAAACTCAGCTATTGCCGTGAAAAAGAGCTGTGTGGTGATATTAAAAGTGGTATGGCAATGCATATTACAAGCCAACACTGCATATAAGAGCTAACATTATAAGTAAGACAAACCAATGCTGTCGTTCTCTGAATTTTAATAACTTTTAGAAAGGAGGTGTGGGCATATCCAATATTTTTTAAAGGGTGCCGAGAGCAATTCCGGTGTAGGACTTCCAGCCGACATATAGTCTAACACACTTAAAACAAATTCTGTACGTGGTATTGCCATATTTCTGACTTTTTATTATTTTGTTATTTTTTTATTATTTATAATTTTTATTTTAGTATTTTTATATATTTTTATATTTATATATATTTTTTTTTTTTTTATATATATTTTATATTTTTTATATATTTTATAAAATTATATAATATTTTATATTTTTTATATAATACATTATTATTTTAATATATATTATATATATATAATATATATATATATATATATAATATATAATATATATAATAATATATATAATAATATATAAATATTATATATATATATAATAATATATATAATATATATATATAATAATATATATAATATATATATATAATAATATATATAATAATATATATTATATATATATATATATATTATATATTATTATATAAATATATATTATATATAATATATATATATATATATAATTATATTATATATAATTATAATTATAATATAATTATATTATAATATTATTATATATTATAATATAATATATAATATATATATAATATAATATATAATATATAATATATATAATATATATTATATATATATTATATATATTATATTATAATTATATATATATAATTATATATTATATATATATATATATTAATATTATATATATATTATTATATTATATATTATATATATATATATATATATTATATAATAATAATATATATATTATTATATATATAATAATATATATATAATAATATATATAATATATATAATATATATATATATTATATATATTATAATAATATATATAATATATATAATATAAATATAATATATTTTATAATATATTATTTTATATAATATATATTTATATTTATATATTTATATTTATATTTATATTTATATATATTTATATATATTTATATATTTTTATATATATATATTTCTGACTTTATTATTTTTGTTATTATTCTGACATATTTCTTTTCCATATTTCTGACTTTATCACTTGGAAATCTATACATCTTATATTTCCCAGATTGGTTTGAACAACCAAAAGCAGAACAACCAGTCATTTTGTTTGGCAATAAACAACATTCCCGTACCAAGCTGACGTTCACGCACGGTGAAGTTAGACACAAAATGGCGCCACGAAATCACGTGACCAGAAATCTCGGGTCAGCGCATGGCGCAACTCTCTTTATACAGGGACTCTAGGTTTGCCTTAGGCAACATTCAAGCGAATCACAAGACTGGACCTCCACCAACATCCATATCAGATTCACATCTGGCATCAACTTACGCCAGGGGATTTTGCCAGGAGGCTGGTGCTTGCCGGATGGTTGATAGCACGTTGTGAAGCAAATGTCAATTTCCTGCGGTATCTCGTTATCGGCAACGAAGCTGCTTTCGCCATGGACGGAAAGGTCAATACCCATAATGTTCTTGAATATGCACCAACAGGACAACCCGCGGAATTTAATTTTGACACCAACATGAATCGACAAAAGTGGACTGTTTGGTTGGGACTTTGTGGAAGTGGTCAGGTGATCGGACCATTTTTCTTTCAAAGGAATGTCAATGGTAACAGGTATCTGCAGATGATCAATGATGAAGTTTTACCGCAGCTGGAGGAGAACTTTGAGCGACAGGTTCGTGGTGTCTTCAGATATCTCTGGTGGGCCCAAGACTGCGCCCCAGCGCATCGTCTTAACGCTGTCCGAGATCGACTGAGGGAACTCTTTGGAGACCGAGTCATCGCCCTCAACCATGCAGTGAAATGGCCGCCAAGATCACCTGACCTCACACCATGTGATTATTTCCTTTGGGGACATTTAAAGAACAAGGTGTTCGTAACTCCTCCCCGTGATCTTGACGAATTGCAGGGCCGTATTCGACATGAAGTGGATGCTTTGCGCAATGACCCGGCTTTGGTGAGATGAGCAGTTCAGGGTATGCTCCGTCGCTGTGAGATTTGTGTTGAAAGGGGAGGTGGACATGTTGAATGTGTGGGTGCATAAAGGCCAATCATTCCTGAGAAAAGTTCACATCTGACGTTCATTTTGCACCAATTATCCTGACTTGCATCGATTAGCCAAACTTGTAAAAATGCGATTTGAACTTGTCATTTTCAATGAACATGTACTCGGTCATGTGTGACAGCAATGATGCATGGAGGGTATCAATGGAAAGCTGAGGATCTCCTCTTAATTAGTAAACCACATGTAAATTGTCAAAATAAATATCCTTTGCATATTAACCCCTTGAATTCGATTACCTTTTTTTTGATACTCATTGTATATATACAGTGCCATCAGAAAGTATTCAGACCCCTTCACTTTTTTCACATTTTGTTATGTTGCAGCCTTATGCTGAAATCGTTTAAATTCATTTTTTCCCTCATCAATCTCCACTCAATACCCCATAATGACAAAGAGAAAACAGGATTTTAGAAAGTTTTGCAAATTTATTAAAAAGAAAAAACTGAAATATCACATTGACATAAGGATTCATACCCTTTGCTTTGACATGAAATTTAGCTCAGGTTCCTCCCATTTCTCTTGATCATCTTTGAGATGTTTCTACACCTTGATTGGAGTCCACCTGTGGTAAATTCAATTGATTGGACATGATTTGGAAAAGCACACACCTGTCTATACAAGGTCTCACAGCTGACAATGCGTATCAGTGCAAAAACCAAGCCATGAGGTCGAAGGAACTGCCTGCAGAGCTCACAGACATGATTGTGTTGAGGCACAGATCTGGGGAAGCCCACAAAAAAATTTCTGCTGCATTAAAGGTTCCCAAGAGCACAGTGGCCTCCCTAATTCTTAAATGGAAGAAGTTTGGAACAATCAGGACTCTTCCTCGAGCTGGCGGTCCGGCCAAACTGAGCAATCAGGGGAGAAGGGCTGTGGTAAGAGAGGTGACCAAGAACCCGATGGTCACTCTGACTGAGCTCCAGAGATCCTGTGTGGAGATGGGAGAAACTTCCAGAAGGACAACCAAAACTGCAACACTCCACCGATCTGGGCTATATATATATATATATATATATATATATATATATATATATATATATATATAATATATATATATATATATATAGTTGCGGATATGAGGATTGAGTTTTTTTTGATTGTGTTGTATTGTATAGTAAATGGTTGTGAATTATTGTTTTAGTCTGCGCCTTCCTGCCTCCAGTCTGTTGTATAAAGGTCAAAGGGCGTTCCGGTAGTTTATTCCATAAAGCATACATTGAAGGATACTATAATATCCCTGTTCAGTAGTTTATTTCCTTATTCTGTGTATTAGGTTAAGGCTTCGTCTTCCATTAAAATGACACTCCATTGCACCGAGTGAAATAAGATAGATTCCCTTCATTCTTCATTCCCATTCCCAAAACCTCCATTTCCCCTTTCGTCATGGCCAAGCCTCGATTGCATTACATCCCCTCCAAAACCACCATTGAACATGTGCTCAGGTCGGGGAAGAAAGGCGTGCCCGCCCGTCGTCATCAAGGGCGGAGCCAGAGGGTCGCGCGACCAACCATGGCCGAGGTGAGCACACCGATGGGCGTGTCCTGAAGGCCGGCGGCTTAATCGCCGGAGGCGCTATAAAGGCGCGCGCGCAAGAAGTGCGTGGGTTGCGTTGGGTGGTCAGGGGTTGCGTTGTGGTCGTCAGTGGGTGCGTTGAGGGTCAGTGGTTGCGTTGGTTGCGTTGGGTTGTCGATGGTGAGGAGTGGTCGGACCAAGAAAGAGAAAGAGTTGTTGGACCAAGAGAACATAGAGAACATCCAAGGAGATCATCATCCAGGGAAGCACAAAGCCTGTTGTAGTCCTGGCAAAGCACGCGACGTCCACAGCAGCAGCAGCAGCGACGGCCACAGCAGCAACACTCAACAGCCGCTTGGGGCCTGGACGGCGGTTTTGAGCAGGGCCGCGAAGGAACGGCGGCTGCCAAACGCGCCGGTCGTGCTGCAGTACCAGTGGACCTTCCTTTCCCTCCAGCCATCCACCTCCTGCCTGTCCATCCTTCTTGTGTACGTGAGTTTGTGCTGTTTGTTTTGTCCCTGGGTATTTAATTAAGCTCGTATAAGCTAGCGTTGCACTGTGTCTCTAAAATCTTCTGTATATTATTTTATTATCTTTCCTTCTCCTTGGTTATTTTTGGGTGTAAATAGAAATAAGTTATAATCGTATTTTCAACTTTTTTTGTCTTCTTCTTCTTCACATCCGTGTCGCCTTAGTCTTTTCCCTATTGAATATCTGTGGCGCGATCCGGCCAACGTTCGGGGATCGGGTTAATCGGGGTAACTGTTAGGCCGCGGTGCCATCCGCTCGGCAAACCAACATCCTTATCCGTGGGCCGTAACAATATATATATATATATATATATATATATATATATATTGTTACGGATCGCGGTTTAGATGTTATGATGGGCCGAGCGGATGGTCCAACCGCGACCGTTACAGGATCCCCAATTGGCCCGATTCCACCCGACGTTGACCAGATCGCACCGCAGATATTCAATCGGGAAACCTCTAAAGCGACCGAAAGAGAAGGAAAAAGAGAAGAAGACAGAGTACGGAGGAAGAACAGATTTATTATACACACACAAGCAAAAAGAAAGAGCGACCAAAATTATTTACAGCAATGGATGGAAGAAGCAGTCACACAGTGCATCGTTAGCTTATACTATTCAATTTACTTGACCCCAGGACAACGATTAGGACAGACGACGTTCACACTTACACGGGGGATATTGCAGGCAGGTATGGCTTGAGGTGGATTGCTGGAGAGGGAGGCAGGGTCGGAGGCAGCAGCTCTCAATTCCTCGCGTTTTTGGCGGGAAAACCCTCCGTCGCGTATCCGCTGCCGATGCTGTAGACGTCACGCGCTGGCTCGGTCACACCTGCTCCTCTCCTTCTGGTGGAGCCGTCTCCCTCCTTTCAGCGCGTCTCTCCTTAGCTGGTTTCCTCTCCGAGTACCTCTCCTCTTTGGCTTGGAGCATCTCGCATCTCACCGCTCCTCTCGTATGTCACCTCTTCGCTCATCTCCCGAAGCAGTCCCTTCCAGTCGCTTTTATCACTCGGGGCCGAATCAAGCCGCCGGCTGCGAGGGCACGCCTACCGGGTCGCTCACCGCGGTGCTGATTGGCTGTTAGGGCTGTCCGATTTCCCCCTTTGATCATGACGACGTGCCACGCCTGTGAGTTGGCGGCTCCTACCCCCCTCTTCTCCGAGATTAGCACATGGGCAATGGCGGCTTGCGAGATTGAACACCACTCGCACCGCTTTTGAAAGGAACTTTGGAGAGTGGAGATGATTGGGGAAATTGAAAGGGCCTACGCTTATTTCGTTTGATACAATGCAGAGTCAATCTAGTGGGAAACACATATTTAGCCTACATGGAATAAGGAAATACACTATTTAAAAAGATATATCGTGGCCTGTGTGTAAGTTTCATGGAATTAACTAGGAGGACGGCTGCGACCATTATTTACATTACGAGGGTGTTACACATAACAAAACCATACTTTTCACATTCGTTACACTTCCTCCAAAATTGTTACACTTCTCAAAAACCGTTACACTTCTCAAAACCGTTACACTGCACCCTCCTTTCTTCAGGCCCGGCCTCGGGCCTACAAAACTTTAACTTAGTGTGACACGCACGTGTAATTCCCTCTACAATTAACCTGACCCTGAGTGTGACAATCTTAAAACACAAATAAGTATGTCCCCCTATTGCATTGCACCCTGTCTAACAGACTCAAGCCCACAGCTAACCGAATTACGGGATTGTTCTCAACTATACATTTACGGTGGGGAGCATTATTTACAATGACGTTATTTCTTATTTACAACGCAACCCAGGACCTGTGTTTTTTTTTTGTTTTTTTTCTTTTTAGGGAACAAGAAAAAGAAATTCCTGTTGGGAGGGAGGAGACAGCACGCATTGCATCGATGCACCAGTACCAATACCACCAAAGCACCCAAAAGCACCAAAAGCACCACAAAGCACCAAAAGCACCACAACGCACCAAAAGCACCACTCGGTGCACAGTCACCACGGTTTATAATAAACACAACAAAACAACTGGTGGTGGTCTTCTCTTTCTCTGCTGGGCCGATGTTCTTCCCGACGTCTTCTGGCTTCATGCGGCCTACTTGGAAATATAAAAAGCACAAACCGTGTCCATTTTTATTTAGGGCAACAGGGGCCAACTAAGGGTGGTCCACCTGTTTGGCATAGGTGCCACCTTACCGAGGTCCGCAAGCAAGATTCCCTGGCCACTATGGCCGGTCTCCAACAGAGGTGCCCTGCCCCAGAACCTGGGGTCCATCAAGTGGTACTTGGCCGCAGAACAGCGGTCCATAAAGTGGTACATCAACGCAATGCATGCTGGTTCTGGGAATCTCGTGCGCACAATGGCCACCTCACGCACGCTCCCTTCGGCACCCAATGGCGCACAGGTCCTCAAGTGGGAGACAAAAGGGGGGAAGACAATTGAGCGAGGGGTAAGGTCACAAGGGTACACGTCAATAAAGGCAATGCAGGGTGAAGTGCGTACGGAGAGCGAAGTGAGAAAAACTCGTCCCTACCGTACGTCACCCCCCCCCCCTGTCACCTACACTACCCTTGCCCTTACCCCCTATTTACAAGAATTTACACCTTTACAAATTCGTCACTACGTCTTGTCTTCCCCATCTTTCCCTTCTACACCAAATTCGTCTCCAATCCCTCTACTTCAAAATTTGCCATCACCAATTCATCATCAATCCTCATAAGGAGGAAGAGATGGAATTACGCACAATGTCACACCCACGTCATGATGCGTCTCACATTCCAAACATTTGCATCATAAAAAATAATCAAAACAACCTGGCATGGTGTGGAGGTACCTGTCACCTCAGGTGAGTGGATGCAGATGGTGCGAGGAGACTCCAATCCTAACTATCCTCTAAATGACATTAATACACTTTACACTACCCGGGGTCTCTCCCTGCCAATCCATTGGCCAACTTACACTATGGGTTCTAAAAACCAATTCCCATTGACCAAACTGTGGTGCTTCTCAATTTGGGGTCTCACTCCCCCGATTCATCTCCCGGTGCCTTTGCACAATTTCTGGGCTGCGACGTGTAGCTCTCTCAGCAGGTCTACCCACCTGCACACCTCCACCACTGCAGTTGCCACCCGAGCTTACCTAGCTCCTCACCCTAACCTAACTAACTGGGGAAGGCCCTCTCGCACTCTCACCCCCCTCGGTGCCCTCTGGCACTGGGCTACCCGGGTCCGTCCTCCGGATCCTCGGGCCCCATCCACAACAACTACTACCGGCTCCCAGAGCCCACCTGCGGCCTCACCTGGCCGACATCCTCACAGTGGTGGAGTGCCCAAACCAACTACACACACTAACAGGCTACACGCCCAGCCATTTCCACAACACTAATGCACCCATCCAATCACCATTCTTCCACCCGCACCACAGATGCCAATATCCAACCACAATTTACCTATACCCTCTACCTAACACTTACACTACCCGCCCCGGGTACTCGTGAAAGGGGTCCACTCTTCCCCCATCCACACCTTCGCACCATGCACACCACTCCGTACCACTTACTCCAACTCTCTCCACACCACTCATTCCAATACTCCATTTATTCCACACTATTTATTCCACACAACCATTCTCCATACCTGCTGTTGCACACCTGTGCCCTCACACCTGGTGCCACCTGCACCCTCCTTTCTTCCTGGACCATTTGGTCAACACAACACGCAATCACCACTACTCCCTCATACACTGCTCCATTCACCTGTTCAGTTGCACACCTGTGCAATCACACCTGTTCAATCCTCAAACACACGGCATCATCTCAGCTAGCTACTCCCTTCTGAAACTTGCGCTTCCCAGTCGTCCCTTTAAACTATTGCGCTCCCACGTTATTATCATCCACACTAATCTACCTGCGTCCCCACTACAGGTATCAGTCACTAACTAATCTTAACGTTACCCAATGTCATCTTCTAGGTCCCTACACACGATATCCTAACCCACCCGGGCTAGTTTTCACTGCCATACACCCCATAAACTATAGCGCATTTGCCCCACCTCTCTGTGAGGGATGGTGGATTTGCCATCCCACCACATCGGGGAGGTCCTACTATCAATTTCGCTCGTCCAAATCCAACAAATCAAAAATTTGTCATTTACTGCTAATCACCGTACCATCATCAAATTTTGCTTTTTTTCTAATTTCGGGGCCAAAACACTATCCTCATCACCCGTCTACTTATTAGATCCTCTCGGTGCACCAATTCCCTTCTAAAGCTCGGCTTCGTACAGCCGAGCAATGAACGCGGGTTGTTCTGTGCCAGCGGCTGGATGCGTCCGGCATTCGGTGCAGGGACGGGGGCTTACCCGGGCCGAGATCCCACGCACCACCTCGGCGCAGAGCCATCCAATTTCCCGATCTCGACCTGCCGGCACGTCTCAACGAAAAGTGGTCGCCATGACGACCTTTCCTATCGGGCTGCCCGCTCCGCCTAGTGGAGCCCGGACGCGGCCGTTCCAAGCGAGGCACAGCGTGGATCGCGTACGGCGGTTCTTTCGAAACCGCCGTGGTTCGGATCCCCGCTGGTCCTCGCGGCACGCGAAGCTGCCCGACGCGCACTGAGGGCCCGACTCGGCTAAAAGTCGCTCTAACCGCTAACCCGGTTACCGTCGATGCCTCACCTGGATGCTTACATGCATACGCTACCCCTTTCTTGCTCATACCTCCAGCTGTTCCCATGCTCCTCGTACCTTTCCTTACACACCTCGGTACACTCATTCCGCTCACCGACTTGGTCACACACCTGACCACCGAACACCTTGGCACACATTCGTCGCTCGCACACCTCACCCACACACCTCTTCGCGCCCCCTCCTCGGTCACCTCCTCTGTGACCATCACAGGTGTGCTCTCACTCGCACACCCAACCACGTGCCTCACTACCAATTCCAGCGTGCATTCCCACTCACGCTCTACCATTCCAGGTGTGCATCCTTCCATTCCAGGTGTACATCCCCGCTCACCTGTCACATCTAACTCATGCTCCGTGCCACTCTCACTACTCTCACCTCCACTCTTGACAACGCACTCACCCTTACTCTCGACAGCACACTCTTTCCTCATGCACCCGTCCGTTACACACCTTTCTCGCGCACACTCTTGCGCACACTCTCCCGTTACACCCTCTGTAACACTCACCCCAGGTGTACACTCTCTCGTTACTTCCTCCGTAACACTCACCACACCGCGCTTCCATGTACCCCCTCGCACACGCGCTTCGACCAACTCACTCTTGACGGCACACTCACTCCTTGGCGTGCACTTTTTCCTCATACACCCCATGGTCGGACATTCTCGCACACCTCTTTTTTCGCACACCAGACCTGTCGCACACTTCACCAACGGCCTTTCACGAACACCCGGATCCAAACCAATCCCCAAGCCGACTGAAGCTTTCCTCACATCATGTACATTGCCACTCACCTCCGTACCTCGTCGTCGCACCTCCTCTGCCACCTGTAAACTTTTTATTTGGTTAGTGAGCACCTCATCATGATTTGAACACAGACCTTGTACATATTCCATGACTTCCTCCTTTACCTCCCTCTTAGTTTCCCTCCGTCTCTTCTTAATTTCACTCACCCCCTCTTCCACCTCCTCTAATTTTTCCTTTACCTCCTTCATCTCCCGGTGCGCCCCCTCTATCTCTTCCTCTAACGCCACCTCAATCGTTTCCATGTGCGTCCTCACCTCTCGGTCCTTTGTCTCCATTACTTCTGTCACCTCCTCCAACTTCTTCATCAACCCCTCATGTACCATCTGACATTCCTTTTGTGTTGCTATTAATTCGTTTTTAATGTCCTTTTGTGTCGCTTTTAAACCCCCGATGATTGCAGTGTTCTTTTCCACTTGGTCCGCTAGTTCCCTTTGTCCGACTGTCAGCTGTTCTACTCCCTTCGTCAGACCCTCTATGCCCCCCTGTAACCTAGCCGTATTATTCCTCACCTCTTTCTCCATACGCTTCTCACCTCGCTTTACCTCCTCGCGTAGCCCCGAAACCTCCTCACCTACACCTCGTCGCATCTCCTCCATCTCTTTTGTAGATGCCACCCTCATCTGTCCCAATTCATCCCTCTGAGCATCCAGTTTACTTTCTAACCCGATTTGCACCTCCTCTATCTGGTTCCCCATTCGTTTGATTTCCCTGGCAGATTGTTCCCCTATTTCCCGCAATTTGTCCTCCATCCTATTTTCTAACCCCATTAACCCATTTTCACCTCTTTTATCCCGTTGTCTAACCCCTCACCGGTACCCGTCGATTCGTCCCTCATTACCCCCAATTGCTCACTCTGAGCCCTCGCTTCGTCCCTCATTACCCCCAATTGCTCACTCTGAGCCCTCATTTGCTCACTATTAGCCCTCATATCGTCCTTCTGCAGGTTGAGGGACGCCTGCATTTGTACCATAAATTGCTCCATGAGGGCCTGCATTTGGGCCATCCCTCCCACTTGTGCAGCGGGTGCGGCCGCCGTAGCCATGTGCGAGGCGCCATTTTGCGCGCCCGCAACCTCGTGTGCGAGGACGCCATTTTGTGCGTCTGATACCCCCTCAACCGCCTCCTCATTGCTCTCCTCCTCCCTTTCTTCCTCTAAGTCCTGGGTTACCCCTAACCCGTCTATCTCCCCCACCGACATCCGATCGCCTTGATTGTCCATGGCGCGATCTCAAAATTCGGGTTTTATTAAACAAAATTTCAGCCGCTCGTAATTTTGACCAAATTTTTTTTTTTCTATTCGTTTTAAAAATTTGGTTCGGGCCTCGAATCCCACTCCCAGACACCAATTGTTACGGATCGCGGTTTAGATGTTATGATGGGCCGAGCGGATGGTCCAACCGCGCGTTACAGGATCCCCAATTGGCCCGATTCCACCCGACGTTGACCAGATCGCACCGCAGATATTCAATCGGGAAACCTCTAAAGCGACCGAAAGAGAAGGAAAAAGAGAAGAAGACAGAGTACGGAGGAAGAACAGATTTATTATACACACACAAGCAAAAAGAAAGAGCGACCAAAATTATTTACAGCAATGGATGGAAGAAGCAGTCACACAGTGCATCGTTAGCTTATACTATTCAATTTACTTGACCCCAGGACAACGATTAGGACAGACGACGTTCACACTTACACGGGGGATATTGCAGGCAGGTATGGCTTGAGGTGGATTGCTGGAGAGGGAGGCAGGGTCGGAGGCAGCAGCTCTCAATTCCTCGCGTTTTTGGCGGGAAAACCCTCCGTCGCGTATCCGCTGCCGATGCTGTAGACGTCACGCGCTGGCTCGGTCACACCTGCTCCTCTCCTTCTGGTGGAGCCGTCTCCCTCCTTTCAGCGCGTCTCTCCTTAGCTGGTTTCCTCTCCGAGTACCTCTCCTCTTTGGCTTGGAGCGTCTCGCATCTCACCGCTCCTCTCGTATGTCACCTCTTCGCTCATCTCCCGAAGCAGTCCCTTCCAGTCGCTTTTATCACTCGGGGCCGAATCAAGCCGCCGGCTGCGAGGGCACGCCTACCGGGTCGCTCACCGCGGTGCTGATTGGCTGTTAGGGCTGTCCGATTTCCCCCTTTGATCATGACGACGTGCCACGCCTGTGAGTTGGCGGCTCCTACCCCCCTCTTCTCCGAGATTAGCACATGGGCAATGGCGGCTTGCGAGATTGAACACCACTCGCACCGCTTTTGAAAGGAACTTTGGAGAGTGGAGATGATTGGGGAAATTGAAAGGGCCTACGCTTATTTCGTTTGATACAATGCAGAGTCAATCTAGTGGGAAACACATATTTAGCCTACATGGAATAAGGAAATACACTATTTAAAAAGATATATCGTGGCCTGTGTGTAAGTTTCATGGAATTAACTAGGAGGACGGCTGCGACCATTATTTACATTACGAGGGTGTTACACATAACAAAACCATACTTTTCACATTCGTTACACTTCCTCCAAAATTGTTACACTTCTCAAAAACCGTTACACTTCTCAAAACCGTTACAATATATATATATATATATATATATATATATATATATAGAGGGCTCTCGCTGTTCCACCTTCTGGAACCCTCATATGGAGACAACAACCAACGACACACACACACAGACACACTCTAGCTGGGAGTTGTTGTAAAGCTGTGCAAACATCAACAGTATTTAACACCTTAATATAATTATTTCCCACATCCACACAAATAAAAATAAATTAATCATTGCGCATGCTTACAATCAGCAAACTATACCTAAGGTACCACAATGTCCCTGTCCATATATCTATCCCTTCCACAAACCCATGCATTTCCAGTTTAAACTTACATGCTGTTTCTGTTGCCATTACCTTCCCAGGGAGACAATTCCGTGCATTAACTACTCTCTGAGTGAAATGTCCTGCCTCACTACTGTCTTAACTCTCCTCTTCCTTACTCTCAGGCTTTGGCTCGTGCTCCTGTTACTGTCCATTCTGTTGAAATATTGCAGGAAATTCTGAAATCCGGTCACTTCTACATTTACTTTGTGGACACTTTATTATCTTAAACGTTTTTACCAGATCCCCTTGTAATCGCCTCCTTTCTAATGTATAAAGTCCTGTGTCCTTTCCTCGCTCATCATAGCTTAGATTAGCTAGCTCATGTTAAATTTTGTATCGGAAGTCCAGGTCACATTTTAAGCGTCCTCATTATTGCTGTCGGAGTACACTTTTGCTGGCCATTAATATCCTTGAGAGAAGAACAAACTGGAACGGCACTCTGTTGAAAGCATCCCTCTGCCAGGTTGAACAGTTTACGTCAACTAACCAACTCATTTGCCTCGGTATGTGCGAATCTGTCCACAACTTTTTGACATATTTTGCTTTATATCGTTTTTCGCCCTATCTCTCAATAGTGAAGAATCACTTAATAGACTAGGAATATTATCTGAAAAGGGGCCCAGAAATCACATGAGGGGTAACTGTTTGTTACAAGCTGGCACCCATGCTAGGATTGAACCATGACACCTCCTGAGCAATATTAGCCTGGATGACACTTGATATTTTGATTTGGGACCTCACAGTGGGTTATTTTGTGAAAAAGGTCAATCGCGAAATATCTGATTTTCTCGACAATACAAAAATGTCAATAAAATGACCAATAATTCAGTTACAAACTTATTTTCGGTGTCAAAATGAGCAGAATAACAATACATATTGTAAAAATATTGGTTTATACTATAATATCGGGAAATTTTACAAAGAATGGCAAAAAATACAAAAAAATGCCGAATAATTATTTCGGTTTCACCATAAACATATAACAAAAATTGCAATAACTTCACAAATAAACATCCCATGCATATGTTTTAGGTATCAAAATCATTCATTATTATTCCCTCACATAACAGTAACAGACAATTGGTTTACAACTGTGAATAAGACTGATTAATTACAACAAACATAATCCACCCCCCTAGTGAAACTTAAGATTCGCTGACCGGTAATATTTGTAAGAACATGATATTGATGTCATATAAACAAGTAACCATGGACTGAAAATGCTGCTAATTGCATATGTGCAAGTTTACATGTACATGAAATGAAATAAAAGAATGTCGTGTTTAAGTCACTCAGAGGCCGTTTCAATTGCCACACTGTATGGGTTGTGACACACTCCGTTATTACAGGTACACGCAGCTATGCACTTCGAGTTCTTGGCCCTACAAGAGCATCTGGCAGTTGCACAATTTTTGCACTTGCAGCAGACTATGTCTGTGAACTCGTTTGGCAGAGGATCGTCCACACTGATGTGTGGGTGTAGTCTCCTCGTAACATTCTCGTACCATCCACTTCCAATGGGTGACTCGATTTCAGGGATTGGTACATCTGCCTGGTACCACACCTGAGCCTGGTGGTGTGCGCGTTTGATGTGTTGCTCAAGACATTTTCGAGTTGGTGGAAGCTTTTCTTGGTCTTTGGTGCCCTTTTGAAACATGCGGTATCGCACATCGTTGATGTTAGTTTCGTCCGAAGCTGGTGAGTAAATGCGGCAGAAGAACTCTTCCACACTCCGTATGGTGGATTCTGACAGTGTGCCACGTCCGAGGTCATTAAGCAATGCTCCGTGTTGCTGGAATACCTTCCATGTCGTCTTTTTCCCGTGTCCACTTGGTTGACTGACTGTCACATCCTGTAACCGCATGGTACGCCAGGATGTTAGGCCAGGATGTTACGGTGTCAACTGTATGCCGTGCACAGCCACATAACGCCGTTGCTGCCTTGTGCCAGCTCTCATCCAGAGCTCTCCACTTAATTGTCCCGCGAAGTGTGTGAGCAGTACCAATACGTCGGTGTCCCTGCACGAGACTATGATCCGTTCGTATCCATCCATATAGGCCGCCTTGGCATGCACTATTATACGTGTATCGGCCTCCTTGTGAGATGATTGCAGCTGTTCAACATCAGACCCCAGTGACGATGCTACTTTGGTTTCTTCCTCAAACCCACCTGCAGTGATCGACTCACAAGTGGGTCGGCTCTTTTTTGCCTCCAACATCATTTGATCGCTGAGAAAGTTGGTCAGATTTGCCTTGTTTTCTGGTAAGTCCATGAACTGCTTCCAGTTGGCAGGGAGTGGAATCTCTCTGCTGTCGATCTTGCGCCGGATAGAACGTACTCGCCCCTCTCTCCTTTCCCGGGTCCCAGACTTGATTGATGTCATACGATATCGATCGAAAACCACATCGACTCTTGAGCAGTGCTGATTGAAATGACTGAACACTGATGCATTGAAGACATCAGCCAGATCTCCAAATGACTTTGCCCCCGTTGGTTTTCCAATGGCTTGTACCAATGCCTGACCATCTATGATAAAACATGTCTTAAGCGAAGACACTGGCAGGACCTCGACAGTTACTCCACCCTCCAAGATCTTCCCGAGCGCAGCTTTATTCGTAGGACGTAGGCTTCCTGCCGTGTCTGCCAATGAGAGTGGTACCTTCGAGAAGAATCGAGGGTTTCTTCTATAATATCGATATTATCAGCAGAAAATTGGAGAAACCGGCCTTCGATAAGATTTGGTGGGACAGGAAACTGATCCTTTTTCGTTGAGTTGTCCAGTACGTGCTGCGCTAGTGTGGTATCTACACGTTGAACTTGACTGTAACTGATGCAGTGTCCGGCCTTGTGAAATATGTTCACCAGGTCCTTGGAACGAGTTGCTTGGTGAAGGGTCATTCCTAGCCCAACATGCTTTGGTGTCAGCGCTTTCCCTTTGGAGACGGCATGTACAACATCTTGGGCTATACTGAGAGATAACATCCTTGTTGTGTCATCAACTTCTGTTTCTCCTGGCTCGCCTGTCAGAAGTACACTGAGTAACATGAAGAGACTCTCGGGAATAATTTTAGCTGCATTGTCTGCGTTGACAGAGGAACAGTCGTTATAAGAGGGCGAGTCTCGTATATCTGCTCTTATACGTAGAGCTGTGTGGTGTGATGCTAAGACCTGCTCCATATCCTGATCTACAAATTGACTTGCACGCAAACCATGCTCGTAGCCTTCAGAGGTTGTATCATCTATTGTATCTGTTGTCTCTTTCAAGGCCTGTACAACAATTCGCGCTGGTACGGTGGGGAACAATTGTGCTTTTTGTGGGTCAAGTTGCAGAACGAAGTCGATTTCTCCTTTAAGGAGATCTTGTAGTTTGTACTTGAAATGTGTCCTGTGTTGCTTGTAACTTCCAGCATCAACCTGACATTCAGCCATCAATTCAGAGTATCGTTCCCACACATCTAATAGGCTGTATATTTCTCCCTTGGTGATGCCAATAGAAATCTCATGTGCGACAGTTTTCAGACAAATCTCCCTAGGGTTTGGCTGCATCATTGGATCATGCTCATGGCCAGCTTTTCGTGTGAAGTTGACATAACATTTGAGATGGTACCGTACATCTCCAGCTACGAGGTCGTTCACACAAGCCAATCTGCAGCTCAAGAGAGGGTCAGTCTGAGCGGCTAGAAGCAGCTTTTTAGAGAATGACAGGGATGCTGCAAGTCGGGTCTTGTCTTTGGACGTTTGCTGGCAGAAAACACACAGGTCCGTGTTCAATGGCCACACAGCTGACTCCGCACGTGAAAAAGCTGAATGCCTCAACTCTGTGTTTGCCTCTAAATCTTGTGTCCCAAACCCATCCCTCTCTGTACCCACCATACCCAGTCGTACCCAGCTGCTCCTAGACTCTGTGTCCTTTCCTCCTGACAAGGTGGAAAAGTTTCTGTCAACCCTCGACTCTGATTCTGCAACTGGACCTGACGGCATCAGCCCACGGGTCCTAAAATCATGTTCTTCCGCTCTTTCACTCCCCCTCTCTGTTCTCTTCACCCTCTCTTTTGCTCAAGGTCATCTTCCATCTGCTTGGAAATCTGCCAACATCACCGCTTTGCACAAAAAAGGTGCAAAAACAGATCCCAGCAACTACAGACCAATCAGCCTTCTCCCAATTATCAGCAAAGTCATGGAATCCATCATTGCTTCAGATATGAAATCTTTCCTCTTCTCCAATGGCTTGATCTCTGATCATCAATTTGGTTTCAGACCTGGACACTCCACTCTGGACATGCTGCTTCTGCTTTCTCAACAATGGATGGAGGTCCTCAATGCCAAACAGGAAATTAGAGCAGTCTCCCTTGACATATCATGTGCCCTCGATACGGTCTGGCACCCCGCTCTGCTCACCAAACTCTCCTCTTTTGGTATCCATGGAAATCTCCACGCATGGCTGGCGGACGTCCTCTCTAGTCGTAGTCAACGTGTGGCCCTGAATGGGTTTCTCTCATCTCCTCTTCCTGTTCAGGCTGGAGTTCCCCAAGGCAGTGTTCTGGGCCCTGTGCTTTTTCTGGTCTTCATCAATGATCTCTCTGACTCTCTTGAAAATCCTCTCTATCTCTTTGCTGACGACTCTACTCTCTGTCGCTCCATTCTTCATCCCTCAGATCGGCAGTCTGCAGCCTCCTCACTCTCTGCAGACCTTGACAAATCACAGACTGGGCAAACAAGTGGAACATGTCTTTCAATCCTGACAAATCTCACACTCTTACGATGTCTCTCCGAAAAGACCGACTGGACAACCCTCCCATCCACTTTCTGAATAATCCTCTCCAAGAAGTTCTATCACTCAAGCTTTTGGGTCTCACTATCTGCCATGATCTTTCCTGGAAAAACCACATTTCAAATCTGGCCTCCAAAGCCAGTCGCCGACTGGGCATCCTCCGTCGTGCGAAGTCCTTCCTTGGCACACCTGAGCTTCTCACCACATACAAGGCTTTCATCCGCAGCTCAATGGAATACTGCCCTCCCCTCTGGGCTGGTGCTCCTGCCTCACACCTAGATCGCCTTCACGCTGTTGAAACCAAAGCATTCAGAATCATTGGAATCTCCCGCGATGAAGCTAACTCCAAGGGCCTCTCACTCACTCACCGCAGGCAGGTTGGTGGTCTTTCTGTCTTCTACCAACTCCTCTCTGGCCTTGCCCCCCCCAGCTCTCTCTGGGCTCTGTCCCGCAAATATTCCTACAGGTCGCACAAGATCTGCCTGCAACCCTCTTTTGGTTAAACTGCCAAAATCAAGACTCTCTGCTCACCTTCACTCCTTCATTCCTCTTTTCTCCCGCCTCTGGAACAAACTCCCTCACTCTCTTCAATCCCACTCCACCCTCCAAGTCTTTAAAACAGCTGTTCACCACCATCTCTTATCTTCCCCCATCCAAAACCTTGATCTTTTCTACCCCCGCTAATTTCACCCCAAATCCACTTTTTGAAATACCAACTTTTGTCCTGGAAGTCCTTGGTGTCCTTGTGCTTTATACTTCTCCCTCCCCCCCCCCCCTTCCCACGCCTCCTCCCCCCGGGCCCTCTCCCTTCCACACATCTCCCTGCTCTCGGATGTTGTGTGTGTGTGCTTCCCCTTTTCTCCCCATCTTGTCTTCCGCTCCCTCTTTTTGTGTATTTTGTTTGTCTGGTCGATTTGTTTGTGAAGTTAATGTTAGCTCTTTCACGAGCCTCGATTTCAGTATACAAAAAAAAAAAAAAAAAAAAAATGCCTTGGCCTTGCTTCGCAGTACCTGAGAGGCTTGGTCGCCTGCGTTGGTCGAAGCACCCTCCTCTGCACAGGTCTTAGTTTCAAAAAAAATTCCAATCTACTGAGATGCATCGCACTTGTGAAAGTGCCATAACAGTCTTTGTGATAAACAAATTCAGTGTCACCAGATACAGATTGAAAACTTGCAGCTTCCAATCTCTCCACTACGTCCCACCTTGCATAGTCTTGGTATTTTTTGCGCTCACTCAGTGCATGCTGCACTCTCTCCAGTCCGTTGCTTCCAAGCTTTCTAGTTGGTTTGTTAGACTGTTTCTGACATATAAAGCAAATGTTCCAATTAGTTGTAGTGTCCACGCTTTTTTTTCTCGGCTGTATGTGTGCTGCTGGTTCATGACGCCACTGCTGATCAGCACCTGTTCAAAAGAAAAATACGTTAGATCTAGAAGCTAAAATCGACACCATTTTGATAAGCCAAGATTATTTAACATGATTAACAAAACAAACAACTTTTGGCAACATTAGATATATATTATATCACAAACTGGTTTGTGGTTATGGTACAAATATGTACGGATTATGTATATTTAATTGATATTATATTTGTATAGATATTCATTACGATTTGAAAATGAATAAACAAGAAATATGTAATGAAAAAAGCAAAGCAAATCGTACGCTGTGGTGGGAATGTAACGATCGTTAAACCATGGTACAGCCGACTGTTGCAACAACATTTATGGGGGGTGGGTTATGTTTGTTGTAATTAATCAGTCTTATTCACAGTTGTAAACCAATTGTCTGCTACTGTTATGTGAGGGAATAATAATGAATGATTTTGATACCTAAAACATATGCATGGGATGTTTATTTGTGAAGTTATTGCAATTTTTGTTATATGTTTATGGTGAAACCGAAATAATTATTCGGCATTTTTTTGTATTTTTTGCCATTCTTTGTAAAATTTCCCGATATTATAGTATAAACCAATATTTTTACAATATGTATTGTTATTCTGCTCATTTTGACACCGAAAATAAGTTTGTAACTGAATTATTGGTCATTTTATTGACATTTTTGTATTGTCGAGAAAATCAGATATTTCGCGATTGACCTTTTTCACAAAATAACCCACTGTGAGGTCCCAAATCAAAATATCAAGTGTCATCCAGGCTAATATTGCTCAGGAGGTGTCATGGTTCAATCCTAGCATGGGTGCCAGCTTGTAACAAACAGTTACCCCTCATGTAATTTTTTGAGATTATATTCCTAGTCTATAACAAACTAGATGGTATTCATAGAATACTTACCATGTGCAGTCTTCAGAAGGATTTGGTCCGAGCCAACTCTTCTGGTTTTTCAGGTTTTGTTTTTTTTCTTTGATCCAATATGACTGCCAGACCACGTGAGCTATGACGCCATAAATGTACATTCTCAAGTACAATTGTTGCATAGATCATGCTCAATAAGTTTCAAACTGATCAGACTAAGCGTTGTACTTTTCGACTTATGACGTCATAATGAAGACACAGATGACGTCATCATTACCAACACTTGGAGTTCTTCACAATGAGCCACGTTAAAAAAAATTTTTTACATGGAGCGGTTTTGGAGGTATAGAGATCCAAATATTTTCAGTTTTCCAAGGTGGTGCCCATACCTTTGACGTATGACGTCGTATTTATCACTTGAACATTCTACCTGAGTAGCCGCATAATATTGTGGAAGTTCCATGTAAATCGGACCAACGGTTGCCGAGAACATGAATTTAAAAAATGCAGATCTGTGCACCTGTGTGGCAGTTAAAGAAAATTTAAAATCATTCCAAATGGGAAACGTACTGTTTGTAAGGACTTCATAAAGGACACAAACAACGGGTAAGAATAACTTATGCAACGCGTTAAATAAGGTGGTGTAAAAGAGGATGCATCAACAGCGGTCAATAATATTTTTTCCACGACTTTTAAAATCTTTATTTATTTCAATTTAATTACATACTTGAACACTGAAGAACACAAATCGCCTACTTGGCACTTTCAAAACCCTTCAGTTTAGCAGAACTTGCATCAAAATATTACAGGATTTTACATCATCTCGACCAATCACATTTGGTTGAGATGATGTAAAACTCCGCCCACACTGAAATTCAAACTCCTGCTCAAGACTGCACAGGGTTCTAATGAACCCCCTGGTTTTCAAAAGACTGTGGTATTGTTAACATTTTCAGTTCCCTTTTTTATTCCGGGCCTAATACTAATAGCAGTTGCCGGTGGACGAGCTTTCCTTTGTTGAATGTCCCATTTGTCCCAAGGTTACTCCAATGATGCCTCTCCCACCCCAAGGCGTCACACCCAGGATTGTCTGTTCCGGGGCAGTCGAGCGCACCGGTCGGAGCAGCGCCCTTTCTGCATATACTTGATCCCGGGAGAGCGACCTGAGCTCCATTTTTGTTCTCAATGGCTATGGCCCACGACGGCACGGATGAGTAAGTACAAAATACTATCTTTCTGCTGCCGTTTACCGACCCTCTAGTTTTGTAGTCTTTCTACACGATGGGACTCGTTGGATAGAGCTCTCACAGTGGGAGATATAAGACTCCGAAATCTCATTCAGATTCTCTACACTGGTCGGTCCTCGACAGATCGTATGGCGAACAATCCGGTCACGAACCGGAGCACAAATGAATGGCTTGTTTTGCATGTCGGCCTGACATATTGCTGATGTGTGGTTAGGCATTCCTTGCATGAACCGGGCTTTGTACACTGCTCAGACGCTTAATAATTGTTTCGTATTGATTTGCATTTTGTTTTGCTTCGTTGACTCATTTTGAAGATTGTGCTCCGAGTGCTCCTTCAAACAATCCATAAGGAAATACACCCTTAAACTCCAGACTCTCACTTTGAACTTATATTTTGAGGAAATCTTTGCTTTTTTATATTTATATCCTACAACAGACTGCCGAGTTGACCCCAATGGACTCTGACACTTGTCAAGTACATATTGGACTGTTTGCTCGCTCTGAACTGTTCACATTTGCCGGTTCACTAAGAACAGGTGCATAGGTTCCCATTACATTCGTACACTGTTAATTATTAGCATGAACCTAGGTAACCTTCATGTAATGAGGATGTTTCTAGTTCTTAAAACTTCATTAACAAATACGAAAAGGGTACCCGTCTCCGACGAGTTCCTGATTGTCTCAATTCAGTTGACAAATTTTTTGGAGTGTGTATTGGTAGAAACAGGAATGCAATGTAAAGTGATGATGTGGACGGTAACAGGTGGTACCAACATGTTTACGTTGTACACAATGGCGGTACGCTCAGAAGAACAACTATTGTGATTTAAAAAAAATAGATACTGTGGCGGACACAAAAGCCCACTGGCGCGAGGGCATCATTCCGCGCACCAAGTGGGCGGCGGCCACGCCCGAGGGGTAGGCGTGGCCGCGGGATATACACCGGGCGCGCAGCCCAGAACGCTGGAGTGTTACAGTGGAGCTCTTGAATAAAGACTCTTACAACTTACCGCGTTGTCCGCTTCCTCCTTGCTTACAAGCAGCGCGTGTAACACCGCGCTTCATTGGTGACCTCCGACGTTCTGGTCAGCCGTCACTGACCACCCGAACCCGCCACAGCCATGGCAACCAACGCGGTAGCGATAAAGCTCCCCGAGTTCTGGGAAGCTCAGGCGGAGATCTGGTTCCTGCAGGCCGAAGCCCAGTTCAGGCTTCGACGCATCACGGCGGACGAGACACGCTACTGCCACGTGGTCGCCTCCCTCGGGGCCGGCGCGGCCGCCCGCGTCGTGTCGGTCCTGAGGAACCCACCGGCCGACGGCAGGTACGAGGCGATCAAGCGTCTCCTCCTCGCCACGTTCGGCCTCACGGTGGACGCACGGGCCGATCGCCTCTTGGACCTCCCCGAGCTCGGTGACACGCGACCGTCGGTCCGAATGGACCATATGCTGTCGCTCATGGGCGACGAAACCCTGAACGCTCTATTCCGGGCGTTATTTCGACGCCAGCTGCCGGCACGAGTACGCCTCGCGTTGGCCGGTTCCGCGACAATGGAACCCCGTGCATTCGCGGCCGAGGCCGACAAGTTCTACGCGGCTTTGGACACGCAGGCGAGTTTCGGTGCGGCCGTAGCGGCTCCCGAGCCCGAAACTGCTGCGGGTGCCCACCCCTACTACGCGACGCACCGCGTAGCAGCTGAACCTCCTGCGGGTGCCCACCCCTGCTCCGAGGGGCGCCTCGTGGCAGCCGCCACGCCCCGCCCACCACCACCGCGGCAACCGCGGCCTCCGGCTTTGCCGCAAACCTGGTGCCATTTCCACGCTAGGTTCGGCCACGAGGCTCGGCAATGTCGCCCGCCGTGCTCATTCGGCAGGTCGGGAAACGCCCGGGCCGGCCCTCGGTAGTGGCACTCAGCGCCGGCCGATTAAACAGCCTCCTGTACATAACGGACACCTTATCCGGGCGCCGTTACCTGTGCGACACGGGAGCGCAGGTGAGTGTCGTTCCCGCCGGTACGTCCGACAAGCAGTCCGCGGGCTGGGGCCCCGCGCTGCTTGCTGCCAACGGTACGCCCATTCGCACGTACGGAAAACACTGCCTTTCTCTGCGGTTTGGGGGGCAGGTTTTCCGATGGTCATTCGTGACTGCCGACGTGCCTATGGCACTGCTCGGCGCGGACTTCCTCTGTGCCAATGGCCTGTTGGTCGACGTCAAGCACAGAAGGCTTGTCCAGGCTGAGATGTTCAGCTCGTTCGCTTGCGCGCTGCCCGCCTCGTTGAGCAGCTCACGGAGCGGCTCATCGAGCGGCTCGCCGAGCGGCTTGCTGAGCGGTTCGGTTCCGGCCAGGTTCATCTGCACGCTTCCGGCAGCGGACAAATTCACCCGCCTCCTCACCCGTTTCCCGGCCCTCACGAGGCCCACCTTCTCGGCGGGGACCGTCAAGCATGGGGTGGAACATCACATCCCCACCGCCGGGCCACCGGTCTACGCCCGGGCACGCCGCCTCGAACCGACGAAGCTCGCGGTTGCTAAAGCCGAGTTTGCTACGCTAGAGCGGCTCGGCATCGTGCGGCGCTCCGAGAGCGCTTGGGCGTCGCCGCTCCACATCGTGCCCAAGCCCGGTGGGGGATGGCGACCGTGCGGGGACTACCGCTGTCTCAACGACGCCACCACCCCCGACCGCTACCCCATCCCCCATATTCAGGACTTTTCCGCCCGCTTGGCGAATATGTCCTTCTTCTCGAAGGTGGACCTCATACGCGGTTACCACCAGGGTCCCCGTCAGGCCGGAGGACATCCCGAAGACGGCTGTCATGACGCCGTTCGGTCTTTTCGAATTTCTTCGGATGCCCTTCGGTTTGAAGAATGCAGCTCAGGCGTTCCAGCGCCTCATGGACAGCGTCTTGCACGACTTGGATTTCGTCTACGTCTATCTGGACGACATCCTCGTTGCAAGCGCGTCCCGCGAAGAGCACCTACACCATCTCCGCACGCTCTTCGAACGTCTGGGCCAGCACGGCCTGATCGTGAACCCCGCCAAGTGCCGGTTCGGTGTTGCCGAAATCGACTTTTTGGGGCACCGCGTCACCAGGCATGGGGCCGTACCCCTACCGGCCAAGGTGGAGGCGGTGAAGGGGTTTCCGCGCCCCCGCACGATCAGGGGGCTCCAGGAGTTCCTGGGCATGGTAAACTTTTACCACCGTTTCCTGCCCCGCATCGCCCAGCTCCTGCGCCCCTTGCACGAGGCCCTCCGAGGGACGCCGGGCAAAGGTGGTCACCTGGACCGAGCAGATGGATGCGGCGTTCATGGGCACGAAGCTCACCTTGGCTAACACCACCATGCTCGCGCACCCGGCGCCCGATGCACCGATCGCCCTCACCACCGACGCCTCGGACTACGCGGTGGGAGCGGTGCACGAGCAATGGGTGCGTGCAGCTTGGCAACCACTGGCGTTCTTCAGCCGGCAGCTTCGCCCGCCCGAACGCCGGTACAGTACCTTCGACCGCGAGTTGCTCGGGCTCCACCTGGCGGTCAGGCACTTCCGCCATCTGCTCGAGGGCCGTGCGTTCACGGCCTTCGTCGACCACAAGCCACTGGTGTTCGCGATGGGCAAGGTCGCCGAGCCGTGGCCGACCCGGCAGCAGCGTAACCTCTCGGCCGTGTCCAAATACACGACGGACATCCGGCACGTCGCGGGGAAGGACAACCCGGTGGCGGATTGCCTTTCCCGGTCCGTTGCCCACGCGGTCCACCTCGGCATCGACTATGCCCGGATGGCGGCGGACCAGGCCGCCGACCCCGGCGTCCAGGCCTTGTGGACCGCCGTTACGGGCCTCCGCATCACCGAGGTGCCGTTCAACGGCGTGGGCACGACCCTCGGGTGCGACGTCTCCCTCGGGCGGCTTCACCCCATCGTGCCCGCGGGCTGGCAGCGCCGGATTTTCGACTCCATCCACGGCCTGTCCCACCCGGGCACGAGGGCCTCCCAGAGGTTGATCACCGACAAGTTTGTCTGGCATGGCCTCCGGAAGGCCGTCCGCAGCTGGGCCAGGACGTGCCTCGCGTGCCAGCGCGCGAAGGTGCACCGACACACCCAGGCCCCATTGGCCCCGTTTGCGGTGCCGGAACGTCGGTTTGACCACGTTCACGTGGACCTGGTGGGACCTCTGCCCCCCTCGCGGGGTTTCACCCACGTCCTGACCATGATGGACCGCACCACCCGGTGGCCGGAGGCCGTGCCTTTGGCATCAACGACGGCGGCGGACGTCGCGCAGGCGTTCATCGCCACCTGGGTCGCCCGGTTCGGCACCCCCTCGGACATCTCGTCCGACCGCGGCCCCCAGTTCACCTCGGAGCTCTGGGGGGCGGTCGCGCGGGGGCTTGGGGTCCAGCTGCACCGCACCACGGCCTACCACCCCCAGGCTAACAGCCTGTGCGAGCGGTTCCACCGCTCGTTGAAGGCCGCGCTCCAGGCGACCCTCCACGACGGCGGCTGGGTTGACAGGCTCCCCTGGGTGCTGCTGGGCCTCCGGACGGCGCCCAAGGACGACCTGCGCGCATCCATGGCAGAGTTGGTCTTCGGGCAACCGCTGCGGGTGCCGGGCGAGTTCCTCCCCGACTCCACGGCACCATGGTCCGCAGCGCAGGAGCGCTCCGCGCTGCAGGAGACCGCCCTGACGTTCGGCCCGGTGCCCACGGCGCACCACGGGCACCCACCTACACACGTCGCCCCGGAGCTTCGCACCGCGGAGTACGTGTTCATCCGGCACGACGCCCACCGGACACCACTGCGGCCCCCGTATGACGGGCCTTTCCGCGTGCTGGAGACCGGGGTGAAACATTTCACCTTGGACATCGGCGGCACTCCTGACCGGGTCTCCATAGACCGCCTCAAGCCGGCCCACCTCGACGTGGACCACCCACCGCCGGTGGCTCGGCCCCCGCATCAGGGCCGCCCCCCGGCGGGCGGACCCCCAGCACCGCCCGGCCCCGCCGGCACGCCACCCCCCGAGCCTGCACCCATCCCGAGTGCAGCCAGAGGCATCCCAGCTGGCATCCCTGCACCCTGGATGCCGCCAGTCGCCAGAGGGCGCTTCGGCCGGGTTATCCGTTTGCCCCGCAAACTGGCCCTCCAGGTGCGCGGGAATTCTGGGGGGGCGCGTGTGGCAGACACGAAAGCTCACTGGCACGAGGGCATCATTCCGCGCACCAAGTGGGCGGCGGCCACGCCCGAGGGGTAGGCGTGGCCGCGGGATATACACCGGGCGCGCAGCCCGGAACGCTGGAGTGTTACAGTGTAGCTCTTGAATAAAGACTCTTACAACTTACCGCGTTGTCCGCTTCCTCCTTGCTTACAAGCAGCGCGTGTAACACCGCGCTTCAATACTGTATATATATATATAAACGGAGAGAGAGGAAGACAAATGATGAATTGCAAAAGATGATGGGAATAGAGCCTGTGATTGATGCTGTGAAGAGGAACAGGTTGAGATGGTTTGGTCATGTGTTGAGGAAGGATGAAAGTGACTGGTTGAGAAGAGTGATGGAAATGAATGTAGAAGGAAGTAGAGGACGGGGAAGACCGAGAAAGACTTGGCAAAAGATGGTGGAAGAAGAAATGCGGGCAAGGGGGTTAACAAGGGGAGATGCAGAAAATAGGGCAAAATGGAGAAGATTGTCATGGGGACCGCAAGGCTAACCCCCGCTCTAGCAGGGAAAATGGCCTTAAAATGCTTGTTGATGTTGTTGTTGTATATACTAGGGCATTGCCCGTACTATATCTATATCTAAAATTATATCCCCCCCCTCTATTTACATGAAATGGTTTGGTCCAAAGCGAACGGCTTGCGAGTACGGTGACAATCCCCCCCCCTCTATTTACATGCAATGGTTTGGTCCAAAGCGAACGGCTTCCGGAGTTTGGTAAAGAAATCGCCATCGCGTGCACAAACGCGCAGGAAAGCGAATGAATCGCAAATTCGGTTTTATTAGTTTTAAAACATAGTTTAACGCCAACATAGTTTGCAAACGTGAAATAAATGAATACGCTCTCAAATGTGCCATCCGAGGCAGAGTGTGTCCTCCACGTTCGGCACACGCGATCGTTCGCTGCTCTCTGATTGGTTGAATCGTTTTTTGGACATAGCTCGGTAAGTAATTGTCCGATTAATATGAAACCTTGAAAAGGCACATCCTCGGGTCCCCAGCAATATACCTGGCAAGTTAAAAGTATATCGGACCCGTGGTTGTCGAGAAACAGCGGTCACAGACAAACAGACGTACAGACGTACAGACGTACAAACGTACAAACGTACAGACAGAGATTACTGGAATTATAGATAGATATATATACCGAGTTGTCTGTGTGTGTGTCCACGTTTTATTCTGAGATGGCTGAACGGATCTTCATCAAACTTTCAGAGGTTCATCAATGAGTGCCTGGGAGTGTTTTAGGCAACAACAACAAAAAAAAATTGGAAAAAAAACAATTCGTTTTTTTTGGAGTTAAAAAAAAATAAAAAATAAAATAATAATAATAATAATAATAATCGCTCGATAGTGCCGAAGCCTTTTAAAATTAATGACAGTTATATACAAGTACACATTCGCATAAATAAATACAAAACAATTACCAGAGATTTGAATACAAATAAATCAAACAATTCCGGAAGTGTTCGGATTTGGTAATACGGCTTCTTCTTCTTCCTGATCGGCATCACACTTAACTCAGAAACGTGAGCCACATTCACTCAGAAACGTGAGCCACTCCCCTTCCTCTCCTGCCTCCCCCCCTTCCCTTCCCTCCCCTCCCCGCCTCTTCCCCCCTCCCCTCCCCGCCTCTTCCCCCCCTCCCCTCCTCCTCCTCCTCCCGCTCCCCTTCATTTCTCTTCGCCACATGGGACTTTTCTCTCTGCCATGTGGGACTTTTTTCTATGCCATGTGGGACTTTTTCTATGCCATGTGGGACTTTTTCCTTTGCATGTGGGACTTTTTCTATGCCACATGGGTCTTTTGTGTTTTCTCTTTGCCACGTAGGGCTTTCCTCTTTGACACGTGGGACTTTCCTTTTTGCCATGTGGGACTTTTCTTTCTGCCCCGTGGGACTTTTCTCTCTGACACGTGGGACTCTTTCTATGCCATGTGGGACCTTTTCTATGCCACATGGGACTTTTCTCTTTTCCATGTGGGACTTTTCTCTTTTTCTACCTGGTACATTTTCTGTGCAACATGGGACTTTTCCCTATGCCACGTGGGACATTTCTCTATGCCACGTGGGACATTTTATACACCACATGGAACTTTCCTCTTTGCCACATGGGACTTTTCTTTCTGCCACGTGGGACTTTTCTTTCTGCCACGTGGGACTTTTCTTTCTGCCACGTGGGAGTTTTCTCTCTGATAGGTGGGACGTTTCTCTCTGCCATGTGGGACTTTTCTCTCTGCCATGTGGGACTTTTCTCTCTGCCATGTGGGACTTTTCTTTCTGCCCCGTGGGACTTTTCTCTATGCCACGTGGGACTCTTTCTATGCCACGTGGGACCCTTTCTATGCCACATGGGACTTTTCTCTTTTCCACCTGGTACATTTTCTGTGCAACGTGGGACTTTTCTCTATGCCACGTGGGACATTTTCTACGCCACATGGAACTTTTCTCTTTGCCACGTGGTACGTTTTTCTTTGCATGTGGGACTTTTTCTATGCCACATGGGTCTTTTGTGTTTTCTCTTTGCCACATAGGGCTTTCCTATTTGGCATGTGGGACTTTCCTCTTTGGCACGTTGGACTTTTCTCTTTGGCACGTGGGACTTTTTTCTTTGCCATGTGGGACTTTTCTCTTTGCCACATGCGACTTTTATTTTTGCCTTGGTCTTGGGGGCTCTAAAGGAGCATTATATCAGTGGCACAGCCATGCCCCCAGAAAATGAGGCAGCCAGGCAGCCACAGGCTGCAAACGAATCCATCACTAGGTCCCCCCACCTTTTGTGGAAACCCCCTTTGTGGAAGGGGGAAATTTAAGTCGCGACAAACTCCATCGTGTGACCCTTAATCGGCCTGTTAAGTTTGGTTGAGATTGGATAAGTAATGTCCTGTCACCCAGTGGTTAAGACCACTGGATGACGAATGACCTTAATTCTGAGGCTCGTAGCCAAAACTGGCAGTTGGTCCGTCGCGCGCGGGTGGGAGAACCAAAGCGCTTACCTGAACGGAAGCCACACGGGTTTATTCTCAGACCCACAAACAAATAAACACACATGACAAATAAAATGCAACAATAATGAATTTAATGAAAATAAATGTCAGGGATAAAAAAACGAAAGGTGAGGTATGTCTAATATTTTCTACTAGAGGATCCTCCATTCAGACACAAAGGTGAACAAGGGGAAAGATAAAATAATTTTTTTTATTGAGTCGGCCGTTATTCTGCTCTGGTCCAAAATGCGTTGAGAGGCTTGTTGGTTGTTGTCGCCTGTGTAGCCACTTGCATGGGAAGAGCTCCGACAATGGTGCCGAAACCCCACGTCGAAAACGCCCAGGCACAAAGCAAACAGTGAAACGGCCCTTCCTCGTTTCTACCGCCAAACGCAACATGGCTCTCGCTCTCCTGAAAAGCACCGCAGTCCAACAACACCCCTGTCCACCAACGTTGAAAAGGTTCCACAAAGCTCCGAAACGTCTCCTCACAAGAGAGAGAGAGACAGAGACAGAGACAGAGACAGAGACAGACACTCTTCTTCCTACCTCCTCTCAGACACATAAACAACTTAAGCTCCAGTTTCCCTACTTAATACATTGAGATTTCTCCTGCGTGTCCACAGTACATGTTACATCTATACGATCCTATATGGTATTTCATCATCTACCCCACAAACGTAACAGTAACGACCGAATGTATGATGGTCAGACAGACAAACAACAAATTGCGTATTTTAGTCTGGAAGGAAGATTTCAATACGATTTTTTTTCTATTAACAATCTCATATTATCAACAAATGCTGGGCTATGCCAGTGTTTAAAATCTTTTATTTAGCTAGAGGTCCCAAATTTGTGTGTTGCCCTAAAAACTGAATGGTGACAAAGAAAACAATTTTGGCTCTGATGTTTGACCATCAGTTAATTGGTCAGGGAAGAACGGTGAAAAGCAGAAGCTTCTCATGCAATTTGTTTATGCAATAATTGAAAGTGAGTGATCACGGTGTTCCCTGCCATGCCTGTGTCCAGAGACAATGGGAAAGTAAAAATTCTGAACCCACACCTGGCATATCTCCAAGAAGATGTGTTGTACCACCTGGGAATGAGCAACACTACACATGACCTTCCGGCAATGTTTGGTGATATTAAGGTCTATTCTCTTTTTTTTTCTCCTCATTATTTCTGTGAAAACCCTTGTGTTTTCACAGTATCAGGACTATGTATTTAATGCCAGCACAGTATTTCGAAAATGTTCTGATGCCATCTATGAGTAATCATATTTATTAATAAATATACTTAATAATGATGGTGTTTCGTGCCAAAACGGAGAGGTAAACAGTAGGTAAATATAACCTCAAGTGGGGAACGTAACCTTTTCTTAAATACGAAGATAATTGGTTTGTAGAAGATAATATAGCAACGGGTTGCTGTCTTGGAGAACTGGAGAAAAGGGCATGAAGCAACAGACCCAGGTTAGACAATGCTGCAGAAAATATGAGGAGATAAAAGAGTGAAGTTCATTTCTAACTGAATGAAGTTACACAAGGAACTTTGAGGAGGAGGAGGCCATATGCCCCATCAAGCCTTTATGGGGGGTCCTCCTTGATGTGGGAGTAGCCTTGGGGGATTCTCAAGTATGTGCTACTTGTGAATGTCTGCAGCTGTAGAGGAAACCAGAATAGGGTTTGAAACAGAAAATGGCTTACCTTCTGTAGCGTTTCTTAGTTGCTTCATGCAGATTTATTTGGCTGCAAGAGCATGAGGGTTAGTTTATATAATCCTAGCCATTTGGGGTAATTGATTAGGTGAGAGCTGATTGGTTATTCCCTCCAATTATGGGTGAGAGCTGTGATTGGGGTTGTATATCTCCTTAGGTATACACTTAGGGACACATCTCACCCTCCTCTCTCTATCCCCCTGCTTTTCTAGCCAAATAAAGCTGCCTAATTTTTATAAACCACTGAATTATGGGCATCCTTGGGAATTACTTGTGCACTAGTAAGACAGTGTAAGTTTGCCAAATACAAGATCATACCATACAAGGCGAATTCAAAAGCACTTTTATGATCCAAGCTGTGCATTTTTGTTTCGAGAATTATCATGCCCCCTAGGTATTACGATCATTTTGGTTGATTGCATATCTCACCACAACTTGTTTCTGGGTTTTGTTCCTGGGGGAATTGGACTATAAATTGCCCTCCCTGGGGCAGTTATGAGGGTCTCAGATCAGAATCAAAGGAATATGAGTAATTGTTGCATTTCAGATTGTTGCCACATATTTTATCACACATGTAAAGTAATTTTACATCGCTTATAGCTGGTAGGACAAAAAAGCCAATCTCAGAATAGTTAATGACAAGCCTCTTTAACATAAACGTGTGTGTGTGTTTGTGTGTCTTTGGTCTTTATCTCCATATGCAGGTTTCAAAAGGTGGAACGGAGCCCTCCCAGGTCTCAAAGTATCCAGCTCCATGTGCGCGAGCATATATGTGCGTGTGTGCGCGTACACGTGTGTAGGTATAGGTGTGCATACGTGCATACAAGTTGCTGTCGTTGGCTGCTATCTCCACACATGGGTGGAGTTCAGGAGATGGCATGGAGACCTACCATGTCTCAATGTTTCCAGCACCTCCGTGTGTGTGTGTGTGTGTGTGTGTGTGTGTGTGTGTGTGTGTGCGTGTGTGTGTGCGTGTGTGTGTGCGTATGTGTGTGTGTGTGTGCGCGCACGCATGCGCGCTCTACTTATGTTTCTCCACATCCTTGAATTACAAAATAGGTATTTGCTTTCTTCTCAGAAACTACACACGCAATTTCGATGAAACTTCACCACAACCTTCATCACCCGTGATGTACCAATGTTTGTTCAAGGCATTATAAAAATTGGGGTCTGAGGAGGTATATGGGGCTGAGGAAGGGTGGGGGTTTTTTTTGGGGGGGGGGGGGGGTTACCCCCCAAAATCCAAAATAGATATTTTTTTGTTTGTTTGTTTAAAGTCTTATGATTATGTAAGTATGATTCTACATGCTGCCCTGTCTTCTAACAACCATTGAAATTGGTTTAAAATACCTTTAGTCAGTGCAGTGTACTGTTTATTCTACCAGGTGAGGGCCAGGGGTATTGTCCCTATGTTTGTCTGTTTGTTTGATGTTCGTCTGTTAGCAGGATTTCTCGAAAACTTAGGGACACATTTGGACGAAATTTGTTGGACAGGTCACAGGTCGAGTGTGTGACAAGGACGAATTGATTAGATTTTGATGAAGATCTGGGTCTCGATTCTATAATTTGAAGTTATTCTTCACCATTGAAAGATGGGGCCAAAAACGATATGTTGGTTAGGTAACCTAGGGGGTTAGGTTGGGAGGGTTAGGTTAGGTTGGTTAGGTTAGGTTAGGTAGGTTGGCATGATATCTCAAAAAGTTGTGGATGGGTTATGACAAAACTAGGTGACAGAGTTGGTTAGGTAACAAGAACAAGTCGATTGGATTTTGGTTCAGGTCTGTATCCAGATTGGGTCTATCAGTGATTCAGTGGGATACAAAACATAAACTGTTCAGCCTGGCGGAGGTACGTGCCCTACAGAGTGCCATTCTAGTTTTGTTTTTTTGTTTCCCTTATTCCCTCCCCCATTTCAAAAGAAAATACTGACATTATTTAAAGTCTTTTATGCTGCAGTTCTCCCATTCTTTGAGCCTGCAACGTTGGTGATGTGAAGCGTTAGCAATTTAACATTTTCTGTCCTGTTTTGATATTCCCATTGAAATGAGCTATTGCCATGTTGACATGTGTATGCGTATGCATGCTGGGTGACAGTTTGTGTGTGTGGGTGGAAGCATGTGGCGAATGAAAGCATTTGCAGACTTCCTAAGAGGTGAACTGGGTCTGCCCCGGGATGAGGAGAGCCAGCGGAATTTATGTGAGGGCACGGATCGGTATGCCATGTACAAAGTGGGACCAGTGCTGTCCATTAGTGTAAGTATATGGACACAGACACTATGGCTCTTGAGTACTATCCACTACAATTTAAAGGGTACATGACATGAAATAGGTTGCTTTTGAGTGTTGATTTGTACCACACTGAAAAACATTTGTCATATGGATCAATGTTATATTTGTGTAAGGAAAAATGTCTCATCTCAATTTGCACGGAATTTCAGCACGACAAAATTCTTATTTGCACGGAATTTCAGCACGACAAAATTCTTATTTGCACTGAATTTCAGCACGACAAAATTCTTATTTGCACTGAATTTCAGCACGACAAAATTCTTATTTGCACTGAATTTCAGCACGACAAAATTCTTATTTGCACTGAATTTCAGCACGACAAAATTCTTATTTGCACTGAATTTCAGCACGACAAAATTCTTATTTGCACTGAATTTCAGCACGACAAAATTCTTATTTGCACTGAATTTCAGCACGACAAAATTCTTATTTGCACTGAATTTCAGCACGACAAAATTCTTATTTGCACTGAATTTCAGCACGACAAAATTCTTATTTGCACTGAATTTCAGCACGACAAAATTCTTATTTGCACTGAATTTCAGCACGACAAAATTCTTATTTGCACTGAATTTCAGCACGACAAAATTCTTATTTGCACTGAATTTCAGCATGACAAAATTCTTATTTGCACTGAATTTCAGCACGACAAAATTCTTATTTGCACTGAATTTCAGCACGACAAAATTCTTATTTGCACTGAATTTCAGCACGACAAAATTCTTATTTGCACTGAATTTCAGCACGACAAAATTCTTATTTGCACTGAATTTCAGCACGACAAAATTCTTATTTGCACTGAATTTCAGCACGACAAAATTGTTATTGTAAAGTTTTTCTGAAAACATGCTGACCAAGTCTGTCTAAATAATGTGGAGCAATATGATGAAATATGCAACAATCAAAAAGCGAGAATGAGCTATCCACGTTGAGTGAAAATGAAACAATAGGAAAAGACAAAGGCAATAAGATATTATCGACGCATCGGTCCGTTTTGCTAAAATGGAGCCGCAGTGATTGTAGCTTGTAGCATTGCCTTTGGCAGGGAAAACTGTCGCTCAGCAGAGTCAGAAGCTTACGCCAGAGGTTAAGTGAATTACCAGCACAGACTTGTGATTTCAGTCATGCCTTCGCCTATTGTGTCCGTCAGCGCCAAACTGCATCCCCAATGCCCCGCTGTTTGTACATCGCTTTTTCACCCCCTGTAACATACAGGTAGTGGACAAAAAAAATGGAAACGCATGGGTAAATGAGGGACAAGCAATGGCTTCCACTCAGGAGCCACGTTAATTAAACAAATAACATCCCAGCATGCTTAGGGTCATGTATAAAAATGCTGCACAGACCTGGTTGCCTATAATTATGGCTAGCATGGCTGCAAGAGGAGACCCTACAAATGCCCCCATCCACAGAGCACGTGTGCTTGCCCAATGGTTTGATGAACATGACACTGATGTTATCCATATGTCATGGCTTTCTCAGTCGCCAGATCTGAACCCAATCGAGAATTATGGGATATTCTGTAACGACGCCTGAGATAGCGTTTTCCACCTCCATTAAACAGGTGTGAGTTGATTAACTTTCTCGTGGAAAAATGGTGCCGCATCCCTCCTGCAGAATTCCAGACACCGGTGGAATCTATGCCATGGCGCATACAGGCTGTGCTGGCCGCACGTATTGGCCCAATGCCCTATTAAGTGACTTTCCATTGGTGTTTGCATTTTTTTTGGTCCACTATCTGTAGCTCTTCCATGAGCCCATATTGTGCCCACAAAAAGTATTGATTTGCATAATTTTTTATTCAAATAAAAAATGGAGGCTTCCTCCCCTTTAAGTGGTTGGGTATACTTTTGGATCAATTTATGTGACCCTCACACAACTGGGGATTAAATAACCTTACTCTTAAAGCAACACTGTTTTCATGTTCGTTTCTTTTCAAAAATACAAAACACACCATCATTAAAAATGTAATAATGCCTGATTGGCATCGTCCATTTGTCAGCCACTTGCCAAAAAACAATGTTGTTACCCACTGACCAAGTAATACATCATAGATCTGAACCCACCACTTGTGGAATGGACATACAATCTCCTCTTCCCTTTCCTTCCTTATTTATGACGCATTACATGTCGGGTAATGAGATAATAATTGCTTAATTTTCCTGGGATGTGGTGTAATGGATCTGTTCGGAAGCCACAGTGTGCATTACTTACAGCTGTATGCAATCTCACGGTAAACATTACACTGCGGTGTTAAAGGCACGCGTGGCCGAGGCAGAAAAAAACCTAGATCGGAGGGGGAAAGTTTCTGCCAAATGTGAAAACGCTATATTGGTAGAGTTAAAAAAAACAACCTATTCGATGTTAATAGTTTTATTGAAGGCAATGTTCAAAAAATAATTAATTAATTACCCACCCACCCCTACCTTTGTGCCCATTCATTACCCTCCCACCCCCCTCCAGCACGGCATGGGCGTACCATCCATCTCCATCTTGCTGCATGAGCTCTTCAAGCTGCTGTATCACGCAGACAGCCGCAACGTCTTGATTTTCCGCATTGGCACCTCGGGGGGCATCGGTAAAATGCTTCTCAGCACTCTCATCCAGGTCCTTACTTTTTTCAAGCAAAGTTTTCTTTTCCTAACTTGTACCTGCTTAGAAGATCGAATGAAATAAATGGGAAGATAAATCCTCTCTCTCTTCACAATAGTAAAGTAGGGCCAAATTTATTGCACTTAACATGTTAACTTAGGCCACAAATGCCACCTTGTGATGGTGTTACGGATTCGTCACTTCCGTTGTTGTGGTTTTCATCCCCTTGAAACATTTCTGGTTCTATGTAGTATTATTATTATTGTTTGAGGGAGATGGCCATTATTATTGTCACAAGGTAAAAATGTTAATGTTAAATGAAACAGGAAACCGGATCGGGAACCGGAAGACGAGGAAGAAGAGGAGAGGGGAAAAAGGAGGTGGGGCGAGGGAAGTCGGACAAGAAGCGAGTCGCTTCAAGCTCCGTAGCGAGCATTGTCGAAAGAAAGTCGCGAGTGAACTTTGAGTTCCTTGAAAGGAATTCCTGTGATAGGTGTTATCGCTGGGATTGAGAAACCTGCGTGGTCAGGTTTGGCGTTGGGATTCTGACAAATAATCGCCGGGTCGTTTCGACTCAAGTACGAGCCGTCGGCCATTTTGACCCTCGCGCTTTGTTCAGCGCAAAAGGTCTTTGCTACGCGTCAGTTCTGTCACCATCCTGTCATCTGTCGGGGATGTGTGTGCGCAACGCGGAGTTTGAAGATTAATTTGCGGTTCGCCGACTGAACAGTGAACGTTCATATCTGGAGGGCGCCTTTGGATTTCGCCTTTGTCCGTGAGTTTGCCTGACATGGTTTTGGACCACGTGACTCTTTATGCCGCTTCGGCCGCCTACGCCTGTGAGCTGTTTTGGCAGTGTGACCGGGCCCGTCATCTGAACGGGGTTCGGGTTTCGATTTGATCTCGCTCTGACACTCGCTGGAGGGGATCACCTTTGAGTTATAGACATTGGTCTGGGGGGGTTCACCATTGGGGGGGTGTTCTTTTTCACTCTCTTGGAGCACAGTGAGTTATCTTACCCTAGCTGCATAAGATGTGTTGATTGTATTGTTGATTGCTATTATTGTTGTATCGTTATTCCTGTGTGATTTTTAATACATTATTTGTTTGTTGATAAACCATTGGTGTGGTTTCAATATTGGTTTTGACACGGAATAACACATTTTTCTGCCGTGGCTCCTCTCGGGGTTCGGAGGTACACCGTGACCAGGGGGTCGGGGAAGAGCACGTAACAATAGCCAGTATTGCACGCTATTGTTTTTCAACCGAGTACGTCCAAAAGATATGTACAATTAGAATGTGAGCACGTTTATAAAGTATGTACAATTGGAATGTGAGCATGTTTATAAAGTATGTACAATTGGAATGTGAGCATGTTTATAAAGTATGTACAATTGAAATGTGAGCACGTTTATAAAGTATGTACAATTGGAATATGAGCATGTTTATAAAGTACTAGCTGAGGTACCCGGCTTCGCCCGGGTTGAATAAGAATAAGACAAATATATGATGAAAAGAACATGTATATTTTAGAGCAATATCACAGTACATTTCCTACATGCCTTTTTGTCAATTTTCACTTTCTCAAAACCTCTGGGTATACAACATTTCTGGTTTTCTTACTTGGTGCCAAGACATAAAGATTGCTTGGTTTTCCAAAGCCCACGTACAGCTGGCCATGGGAAGTACCCGGCATTGCCGGGCGGGGCAAGGGAGGGGAGGAGGAAGGGGAGGGGAGGGGAATGGGAGGGGAGGGGAACGGGGGGGGAGGGGAGGAGAGGGGGGAGGGGAGAAGAGGGGGGGAGGGGAGAAGAGAGGGAGGGGGAGGAGGAGAGGGGAGAAGAGGAGGGAGGGGGAGGAGGAGAGGGGAGGGGGGAGGTGAGGGGGGAGGGGGGAGGGGGGAGGGGAGGGGGAGTGGAGGGGGAGTGGAGGGGGAGGGGGGAGGCGAGGGGGAGGGGGAGGGGGGAGGCGAGGGGGAGGGGGGAGGGGTGAAGGGAGGTGAGGGGGGAGGGGAGGGGAGGGGGAGGGGAGGGGGGAGGGGGGAGGGGGAGGGGGAGGGGGAGGGGGATGGGGAGGTGAGGGGGGAGGGGGGAGGGGTGAGGGGAGGGGGAGTGGAGGGGGAGGGGGAGGGGGGAGTGGAGGGGAAGGGGGGAGGGGGAGGGGGAAGGGGGGAGGGGGAGGGGAATGGGGTGAGGGGAGGGAGTGGGGGAGGGGGAGTGGGTGAGGGGGGTAGGGGAGGGAGTGGGAGGGGGGAGGGGAGGAAGAGGGGGGAGGGGAGGAGGGAGGGGGGCTTCGTCCGGGTTGAATAAGAACAATACAAATATATGATGAAAAGAACATGTATATTTTAGAGCAATATCACAGTACATTTCCTACATGGCGTTTTGTCAATTTTCAATTTCTCAAACCTCTTGGTGTACAACATTTCTGGTTTTCTTACTTGGTGCCAAGACATAAAGATTGCTTGGTTTTCCAACCCTCGAGCAGCCCACGTACAGCTGGCCATGGGAAGTACCCGGCATTGCCGGGCGGGGGAAGGGGGGGGGGAGGAGGAAGGGGAGGGGAACGGGGGGGGAGGGGAGGGGAACGGGGGGGGGAGGGGAGGGGAACGGGGGGGAGGGGAAGGGGAGGGGAACGGGGGGGAGGGGAAGGGAATGGGGGGGGGAGGGGAGGGGAACGGGGGGGGGAGGGGAGGGGAACGGGGGGGAGGGGAACGGGGGGAGGGGAACGGGGGGGAGGGGAGGAGAGGGAGGGGAGGAGAGGGTGGGGAGGGGAGGAGAGGGTGGGGAGGGGAGGAGAGGGTGGGGAGGGGAGAAGAGGGGGGGAGGGGAGAAGAGGGGGGGAGGGGAGAAGGGGGGGAGGGAAGAAGAGGAGGGAGGGGGAGGAGGAGAGGGGAGGGGGGAGGGGAGGGGAGGGGGGGGAACGGCTAGCTTGGCAAGCGATAGCAGGATTTTTACTTTTATTTTTACCTCAATGAGGGCTATATAAATATAGTCCGTGCTTGGAGCCTTGAAGTTCAACATAAAGTTTTTTTAATGAAAAATAATGCAGATGTATAACAATCCACCAATGCAAGTTCAGAAATGAATGCAGATCCTTTACTTTGCGATACAAACGCAATTCCCGCCATTTTCCACTCACGATCGAGGCCCTCCACAGTCGGCTTCTATCAGTTCGGCCGTGCCTCTTCTTCCTCCCTACAACTTCGTCTCACTTCTTTCACTCAAAATGTACGAAATTCTGCCGCATGAAATTATGTAGAGGCCTTGTCGGGGGGATATAAGGTACATAAGGAAGGCGTTGTAACAGAAGAATCAAAATAAAAGTGGAAGAACATGAGGAAATGGGAGCTATTCTGGACCCACAGCCAAACCCGACAAACCATTGCAATACACCCCCGAACGTCCAGCGCCGCCACAAACCACCATGGAATTGCAGGTGGCGCGGTTTTTTTAAACCATTGATATTAAAATAAAACGTAGCCTATAACCACCAGGATTTTATGCTGATTCCGAATCTGTGTCTAAAACTTTTCTCCGATGTGTAGTTCTTGAGTTATAAGCGGACATCCAGACAGACACACATATACACACACACACACACACACACACACACACACACACACACACACACACACACACACACACACACACACACACACACACACACACACACACACACTCCTCCTTTATATATAGAGATGTACAATTAGAATGCGAGTATGTCTATAAAGTACATAGTACTGTATTAGAATGTTAGCACTTCTATAAAGTACGTACAATTAGAATGTGAGTACGTCTATAAAGTACATCGTATTAGAATGTTCGTACTTCTATAAAGTACGTACAATTAGAATGTGAGTACGTCTATAAAGTACATCGTATTAGAATGTTCGTACTTCTATAAAGTACGTACAATTAGAATGTGAGTACGTCTATAAAGTACATCGTATTAGAATGTTCGTACTTCTATAAAGTACGTACAATTAGAATGTGAGTACGTCTATAAAGTACATCGTATTAGAATGTTCGTACTTCTATAAAGTACGTACAATTAGAATGTGAGTATGTCCACAAAGTATGTGGTATTACAATGTGAGCCTGTCTATAAAGTATGTACAATTAAAATGCGAGTACATCTACAAAGTACTGTACATACAATTCAATGCAAGCACATCTAGAAAGTCCTCCTGCCCTTTCCTGTCCTCAACCATTTCCAACCCCCACTCGCACCTGGACCTTTTTAAAAATAAATCTTTCTCTGCTTATATGCTCTTCAGATTTTTTTCCTGCCAACCTCGGGGACACCAGTCCAGTGTTCTCACCACTAGACCACACCTACACACACATCATCTTTCATGAACACAAAACTTGATCAGGACAGTGATGAGAGATAGCAGCTCGCCGATAGTTGTTTTACTTATTCCTGGGTGTAAGTAAGGCCATTTCTGATTTTACCACCATTCGCAGGACTAGAAGCTGGCACCGTGGTGGTGTCGCATGCAGCTGTGAATCACAAATTTGACGCAATTTTTGAACAGCCGATTCTAGGCCATTTAGTTTCACGACCCACACAGCTGGATCAGACCTTTGCTCAGGAGCTCCTGGAATGCAGCAAAGGGTTTGCTGAAGACTTTCCAACCATCCTGGGCGATACACTTTGCACAAATGATTTCTATGAAGGTATGTGTGCTGTTGTTGAGAGCAAACTGGATAAATGGGTGGTTCAATTGTTGTTTCTTTTATTTACTGTTGCATTCCATATTGGGCAGGGGATGAGGCATATAATGAAATGTAATGTATTCACAAAGATGAAATTTTTATTTATATCAATTTTTCTTGAATTTATATACATATTTGTATGGTCTGGGATGATGGCCGAGTGGTATGGGACCGCAGGGACGGAAAGTGCAGGTACGGGGTGCCAGTCACTCCCCAGCCGGCCCGCTCTGAAGGTTCGGATCGGGACACCGGGATTCATTCCGGTCGCCCGGTCGGCCCGGAGGTGGTACACACTCGTGCTTCAAGCCAAATGACTTGGGATTGAACCTCGGCCTAGTTATAAACGGACATCCTGGTGTTTCAGAGGCAGGATGAGGTATCAATGTGTGTGCCGTCCCTCTGATGGATCATGGACGTTAAACTGGGTGCCACATCTGCCATCATTAGTTGGTGGATGGTGAAGATCTCACGGTGTTCTTCACAAAGAGTAGGCGAGATATCACCAGCACCCTGTACAAATTAGAGGAAGGAATGAGTGGAGGTGAGCAGTGATTCTGGATTTTGGGAGTTTCACCAGAAGAGGGTCGTTGGCAGACCTGTGCATACTGCAGAAACTTGGGGGAGGGACAAACCAAGGAAAAAGCAGAGGGCGAAAGACCAGAAAGGAGGAGGTAGAAGACAGCGGGACCACTGACCTGTCTGCGATGTGAAAGTGATGGGCCCATAGACTCAGCTTCATCATGGGAGATTTCAATGATCTTTAAAGGCCTTGGTATCCATGGCATCAAGCTAAGCAAGGTGTGGCCAGCCCAAAGGGGAGAGCAGTACAAGATATCAAATGGAAGTATTTGTGATGTTGTATTTTGTGATTAATGTTGTGGTGCTACATTGTTGATGTACCAATGTGACGATACATTGGTTGATGTATTGGTCCAAAATTTAGAGTAACAGTAGTGTCGTAGTGTTTGAGTATTTGTTTGTGTATCTTCATCTTTTGGGATTAAATAATGACCTCATGTTAATGGCGATTTCTTGTCTTGCAGTTCAGATTTTTTTACTTTTGTTCAGAATAAACTTGCAATGGGTTGCAAGACCAGGGTAACGCCCCTGTCTGTCTGTCTGTCTGTCTGTGTATATGTATCCACGTCAATATATTTTTTGCTTTAAATTTAAAGACAAGCAACCACTTGTCCGATCGATGCAAAACCTTAAACATATGAACGACTCACCATGGATAATATTTTATTGATAATTCTCATGTCGTAGGTCACATGATGTGGCATATTGGATAAAGGGAAAAAAAATTGGACGTATTCTTCTCCAAAACGGTTCAACAACAAAAAAAATTAAACTTTGCATCTATCATCTACTCCCCATGGGGTATATGTTTTTTTGGGGGGGTTTTTATGCAAGATCGAGGCTCGTGTAAGAGCTAACATTAATCACAAAAAAACATAAACGGACACATAAAACAAAATAAAGGGAGCAGGAGACAAGATGGGGAGAGAGCAGGAAGGACACAAGTACAACAGTAGAGAACAGGGACATCGGGAGATCTGTGGGAGGGAGAGGGTTTGGGGGAAGGAAGCAGGGGAATAGAGGGGTTGGAGAGGTATGAAGGAAGGAGAGAAAACGGGTGAGGCGAACTGCGTGGTCAGGGGAGAGAAAGCCACGTGGAGATAAGGAAATGTAGATTTTTTATATATTTTTTGCGCTTTTCTTTTTTTGTATTAAGACTTTAAACAAAGGGTAAGATGCTCGGGGGAAGTATGGGGTGAAAAGAAAGACAAAGAAAAAGCAAAGAACGAATGTAAAAGAAAAAAAGAAAGACAAATAACGAATGTAAATACGCACAAACGACCGCCGAGGACATAGGGAAGCCTCAAGCGACCAGGCCTGAAAACACGGCACTAACAAACGACGATTATGCACAGGTATGCACGATTTACAACCGAGATCTTACTCGAAACACACAGTAGACACATACACAGTAAAATAAACTGTACAGTTTTGACAAAAATACAAACGGGAAAAATACTTTACTTTGATAGCGTGGAGAGCTTGGAAAACACAACCTCGCCGGCAGAACCCGAAGCGGAAGCCAATCACATGAAGTGGTATTCCAGCAATAATTGGTAGGATTGAAATTCTTATCCAAAAAATCTGTAACTTCATATATTTGATATAGGACCGGATGTGAGTGAGTAATTAAATTTATGACGTTATCGGTCACGTGGTCTAGTGGCCATATTGAAATTGAACATAAAAAAAGTTTAAAATCCTCTCCAGAACCACTTATCAGATCGATGTGAAACTTCATGCATATGATCGACCAGGCATGTGGAATATAGTTTGAAAATGTCAGCATCATAGGTCATATGGTCTGGCAACCATGATGGATTTAAGCTAAAACCTTTTAAAAAAGTCTTCTCTCAAACCGCTGAACCAATAAACGCGAAGTATATCATTGACTACCCACGGGGATGTAAGGGTGATAACTTATACATCATCAGTCACGTGATTTGGCAGCATTCTTGGATTGAATGAAAACCTTTAAAATATTTTTCTCTAAAAACACTGAACAGATCGAAGTAAAACTTTATATATATATATATATATATATGATTGACTACCCATGGGGAATAAAGTTTGATAACGACGACGTCATTGGTGACGTCGTGTGGCAGCCATATTGGATTGAAGGGAAAAAAAAACCTTTAAAAATCCTCTTCTCTGAAACAGCTGAACCGATGGATGTTAAACTTTACATCACTATGTGTCCCATCAAAGCAGGATTATTATTATTTTTTTTTTTGTATACTGAATCGAGGCTCGTGAAAGAGCTAACATTTATTTCACAAACAAATCAACCAGACAAAAAATATATAAAAAGAGAGAGCGGAAGACAAGATGGGGAGAGAAGGGGAAGCACACAAACACATTTGAGAACAGGGAGAAGTGTGGGAGGGAGAGGGCTTGGGGGGAGGAGGCGTGGGAAGGGGGGGGGGGGAGAGGTATAAAACACAAGGAGACCAAGGACTTCCAGGGCAGAAGTTGATATTTCAAAAAAAGTGGAGGATTTTGGGTGAAATTAGCGGGGGTAGAAAAGATCAAGGTTTTGGATGGGGGAAGATAAGAGATGGTGGTGAACAGCTGTTTTAAAGACCTGGAGGGTGGAGTCGGAGTGGGATTGAAGAGAGTGAGGGAGTTTGTTCCAGATGCGGGCGAAAAGAGGAATGAAGGAGTGAAGGTGAGCAGAAAGTCTTGATTTTGGCAGTTTAACCATAAGAGGGTTGCAGGCAGATCTTGTGCGACCTGTAGGAATATTTGGGGGACAGAGCCCAGAGAGAGCTGGGGGGGCAAGGCCAGAGAGGAGTCGGTAGAAGACGGAAAGACCACCAACCTGCCTGCGGTGAGTGCGTGAAAGGCCCTTGGAGTTAGCTTCATCGCGGGAGATTCCAATGATTCTGAACGCTTTGGTTTCAACAGCGTGAAGACGAGCTCGGTGTGAGGCAGGAGCACCAGACCAGAGGGGAGAACAGTATTCCATAGAGCTGCAGATGAAAGCCTTGTAAGTGGTGAGGAGCTCAGGTGTACCAAGGAACGACTTCGCACGACAGAGGATGCCCAGTCGGCGACTGGCTTTGGAGGCCAGATTTGAAATGTGGTTTTCCCAGGAAAGATCATGGCAGCTAGTGAGACCCAAAAGCTTGAGTGACAGAACTTATTGGAGAGGATTATTCAGAAAGTGGATTGGAGGGTTGTCCAGTCGGTCTTTTCGGAGAGACATCGTAAGAGTGTGAGATTTGTCAGGATTGAAAGACATGTTCCACTTGTTTGCCCAGTCTGTGATTTTGTCCAGGTCTGCAGAGAGTGAGGAGGCTGCAGACTGCCGATCTGAGGGATGAGGAATGGAGCGACAGAGAGTAGAGTCGTCAGCAAAAAGATAGAGAGGATTTTCAAGAGAGTCAGAGAGATCATTGATGAAGACCAGAAAAAGCACAGGGCCCATAACACTGCCTTGGGGAACTCCAGCCTGAACAGGAAGAGGAGATGAGAGAAACCCATTCACGGCCACACATTGACTACGACTAGAGAGGAAGTCCACCAGCCATGCGTGGAGATTTCCATGGATACCAAAGGAGGAGAGTTTGGGGAGCAGAGCGGGGAGCCAGACCTTATCGAAGGCATGTGAAATGTCAAGGGAGACAGCTCTAATTTCCTGTTTGGCATTGAGGACCTCCATCCATTGTTGAGAAAGCAGAAGCAGCATGTCCGGAGTAGAGTGACCAGGTCTGAAACCAAATTGATGGTCAGAGATCAAGCCATTGGAGAAGAGGAAAGCTTTCATATCTGAAGCAATGATGGATTCCATGACTTTGCTGATAATTGGGAGGAGGCTGATTTGTCTGTAGTTGCTAGGATCTGTTTTTGGACCTTTTTTGTGCAAAGCGGTGATGTTGGCTGATTTCCAAGCAGATGGCAGATGACCTTGAGCAAAAGAGAGGGTGAAGAGAACAGAGAGAGGGAGTGAAAGAGCTGAAGAACATGATTTTAGGACCCGGGGGCTGATGCCGTCAGAACCAGTTGCAGAATCAGAGTCGAGGGTTGACAGAAACTTTTCCACCTTGTCAGGAGGAAGGACACAGAGTCCAGGAGCAGCTGGGTACGACTGGGTATGGTGGGTACAGAGAGGGATGGGTTTGGGACACAAGATTTAGAGGCAAACACAGAGTTGAGGCATTCAGGTTTTTCATGTGCGGAGTCAGCCGTGTAGCCGTTTGAGGTGAGGGAAGGGATGGAGGGGGAACAAACACCAGAAACAGATTTGACCAGACGCCACCAGGATTTGGAAGAGGGAGACAGATAAGAGAGTTCGGTCTTGAGAATGGAGAGATATTGTTTCCTGGCTCTCCTGAGGGTGGACACACACTTGTTTCGGGCTTTGTGAAAGGAAATGAGATTTCCTTCCGTTGGATTTGCTTTCCAGGAGACGAAAGCAAGTTGTTTCTGGGCAACAGCCTCACCACAAGATTCCGTGTACCATGGACGGGAGGAAGGGTATGACAACTGAAGACGAGATGGGATAAATCTGTGCATGAGAGAGAGCAATTTTCTTTGGAAGAATTCCCATGATGAGTTGATGTCAGAGGTGGTAGAGATGGGAGACCAGTCCAGATGATTGATGGCTGCTTGAAGACCGTGCCAGTTGGCCTGAGTGAAATGCTAGACTCGTCGACGCTGAGGAGGCTCTCTGAGAATGGTCAGAGAGATCTCCACTTTAACAAGCACATGATCAGATGAGCCGATTGGAGCAGAAGAAGAGCAGCAGACATTTTCAGGGACGTTAGTCATAAGCAAGTCCAGAAGAGAAGATGCTCCATTGACTGAGATCTGGGTCGGGAAATTGACAGATTGTGTCAGTCCCAGTGAGTTGCAGAAGTCCTTTGCTGAAGAGCCATGGCTGGTGAGAGAGGTACCCACACCCAGCCAACTGGCATGGTGACAATTGAAATCACCACATATGAGGAAGAGAGAGTTGGGATGGGTAGATAGAAGTTGGTCCATATGTTCAGACAGCGAGATGTAAATGGAGTCATCACTGTTTGGTGGATGGCACAACACACATACGTATGAACCAAAGGTGGGAGCGAAGGGCGTAGCCAAAGGTATTCCTGGGGGTGAGGTGGAGAGAGGGCAGTGGAGGGTGAGTGAGGAAGAGTTTTGTTATAAAGATAGCAACCCCACCTCCAGGACGAGGCTCAGGTCTATCATAGCGGAGGAGGGAGTAACCTGGGAGAGATACCAAGGAATCAGAGACATCATGAAGGAGGAAAGTTTCTGTTTAGCAGATCACGTCTGGTTTGTCAGAAGCAACCTGTATGGAGAGATCAGTCAAGTTTGAGCGAAGGCCCCGGATGTTTGAGGTCCATACCGTTACTGAAGAGGAAGGGGGAGCATCGGTTACAGAACAGGGGGGGGGGAGGGGTAGGGTAAGATGTGGAAGAGGAGGAAGAGGTAGGGAGAGCTGTTGAAGGTGTGTCAGAGATTTCAGAGATTTCAGAATAGCTTGGAGAAAGGGAAGAATGGGGCGGACAAAAGGTTTGATGGAGATTGGGTGAGGCACAGTGAGGTGTTATTTGAGAAGGAGGAAGAGCGAGGCAGAAGGTTGGGGGAGATGAAGGTGAAAGTTGGAAGGGGGAAGAAGCAGGGAGGACGCTTTGAGGAGGAGGGGTGAGAGGGGAGTCTAGGAGCGAGGGAGAGTCTCGGAGGGGAGGGGTGTGGGGGGAGTTTAGGAGGGAGGGGAGGGAAGGGGCAAGGGGGGAAATTTGAAAGGGATGGGTGATGGGGAAGATTTGGAGGGGAGGGGCAAGGGGGTAGATTTGGAGGGGAGGGGTGATGGGGAAGTTTTGGAGGGGAGGGGTGATGGGGAAGTTTTGGAGGGAAGTGGTGATGGGAAAGATTTGGAGGGGAGGGGCAAGGGGGAAGATTTGAAAGGGATGGGTGATGGGGAAGATTTGGAGGGGAGGGGCAAGGGGGAATATTTGAAAGAGATGGGTGATGGGGAAGATTTGGTTGGAGGGGAGGGGTAAGGGGGTAGATTTGGAGGGGAGGGGTGATGGGGAAGTTTTGGAGGGGAGGGGGGATGGGAAAGTTTTGGAGGGAAGGGGGGATGGGAAAGTTTTGGAGGGAAGGGGGGATGGGGAAGATTTGGAGGGGAGGGGTGAGATTGGATTTTGAAAAGTGTACGATTCATGGGAAACGAACATTTTTTGCAAAATGAGTTTGAGACCTTCGAGTCAAAAATACGTTTGAGGACGCTGAAGGAGGGGTGGAGGGCTGGAGAATTTCGGGAATATCGAAAAGAGGAACTGTAAGAGATGGTATTTTTTTTTGGAATGAATAGATTTGGTGAGCAAGACGAAAGCATCCTTTTATAGGAGAAGAAGAAGAAGGTGTTATAATATATGACAGAATACAGTTCTTCAGGGGAGAGATTAAACATTTCTAACCACGTGATCGCGCGATCACGAACAAAGTGAACGAAGAACGAACGAACAAATAAGAACAACAAATAAACGAATAAGAACTGAGAAGGAAATATTTTTTTGGGGGTTTTTTTTTTGAGTAGAGATATTAATCAAGGAAGTATGGGGTGAACGACTGGGACGAAACAGAGAACGAAAGTAATTGCAGCGCATTCGACGAACCGCTGAGAGAAAACAAAACCACAAGGTTGGAGACGGCAGCCTAAGCCTACAAGTCCTAGTACTAGGCCTCAGAATACGCGACACGAATTAACCGACGATTGTGTATACATGTACGAAAAATTAACACCGAAAATTTTCCTAAAGACACGCTGTAGGTACACATACCGAAAGATAGATACAGTCTCGACAAAAACACAATTGTGAAAAAATTACTTAGCTTCGAAAGCGTGAGCACATGGAACAGCTTCGAAAAACGTGACCTCCAATCTAGCGCCAATCTCAAAGTTGCAACAAAGTGGCTTGGAGCTCAGCCTGACAACTGATTACAGTTATAAAGTTGTTTTGTTAAAGTTATAAAGTTGTTTTGTTAAAGTTATAAAGTTGCGTCTTGTTGAAACGTCAAGGTCACGGTCATCACAAATGTGATAAACACATTTTTAGCCATAACTTTTGAAATGTCAATCTTAGAAAAGTCAATGTGGTGCCAAAATGTTCCTCAGCAAATTATCTTTCAGAAGTGTGCTTTCAGATTTCATGTGCGAGCTCTACTTTCATATTCATTGTCGCTGACTCAATTTAGTCTTTATGTGTACAAAAGTGGTTCATAAATGTCCTACTAATCAACCAATAATTATCAATATAGCTATGGATAATGTCAATGTATGTGACATAATAGGGTGCATTGATGATACAGGTATATGGACCATAATAGCAGTGTGTTCAGTTAACAATGGTATTTTTGTTCAGAATGAGCGTGCTTGGCGATACTGTGCGTTCACGAATGCTGCTGGTATTAGTTCAAGCATTAATCTTCATCTTTGAATGATTATGCAGGGCAGGGGCGTCTGGATGGTGCTGTATGCAAATACACTACTGCAGAGAAGCTTAATTACCTAAAACATGCATACGCGGCTGGTGTGCGGAACATAGAGATGGAATCTTCCGTCTTTGCTGCTATGAGCAATGAATGTGGCCTGCGTGGTAAGTAATCCATGCTGCATTGTTAGGCATAGCAAAATATATGTTCCATGTGTGATAAAGTCATATTCTTTCATTATAATATGCAAGGCAAAAACAGCATCCCTCTACTACAGTTATTCTCTGCAGACTACTGTAATTAGAACTGTAACTATGTACAGTGCCTTCAGAAAGTATTCACACCCTTTGACTTTTTTTCACATTTTGTTGTGTTACAGCCTGAATTTAAAATGCATTAAATTGGGATTTTTTGTAACTGATCTACACATAATACCCCATAATGTCAAAGTATAATTTTATTTTTGAATTTATTACAAAATAATAAAAAGCAAAATACAGAAATATCTAATTTACATAAGTATTCAACCCCCTGAGTCCATACTTCATAGAAAGAAGCATCTTTGAGCTCCTTTGGCAGTGTCTCCAGCTTCAAGTTTTCTTGGGTATTTCTGTATCAACGTTGCACATCTGGATTTGGGGAGTTTCTCCCATACTTCCGAGTAGGTTTGCTCAAGCTCTGTCAAGTTGGATAGGGAGTGTTGGTGAACAGCAATCTTCATCATTCCACAGATTCTGAATGGGATTCAAGTCTGGGCTTTGGCTGGACCACTCAATGACTTTCACAATCCTGTTCTGAAGCCATTCCTGTGTTGCATTGGCTGTATTATTGGGGTCGTTATCCTGTTGGAACATAAATCTTTGCTGCAGTCTATGTCCTTTTGCACTCTGAAGCAGATTCTCCTCAAGATCTGCCTGTGTTTGGCTCCCTTAATTGTTCCCTCTATCTTTACAAGACTCCCATTCCCTGCTTTTGAAAAGCATCACCATCGCATGATGCTGCCACCACCATGACTCACGGATGGTGTTAAATGGGTGATGAGCTGTGCTCGGTTTCCACCAGAAAAGGTGGAATCACTGTTTTTTGCATTGCTCACTTTGTTGCTCAAAAGTTGTTGCTCACTTTGTTGCTCACATTGCTCAAAAGGCTCACTGTTCTTTGCATTCAGGGGAAATAGTTCAATTTTCGTCTCATCAGACCACATAATCTTTTGCCTCATGTTCTCAGAGCCTTTCACATGCCTATTTGCAAATTCCAGGCATGCTGTCATGTGCCTTTTTCTCAGGAGTGAGTGGCTTCTGACTGGCCACTCTCCCATAAAGCATAGATTTGTGAAGTGCTGCAGAGACTGCAGTCCTTCTGGCAGGTTCTCCCATCTCAGCCAAGGAACTCTGTACTTCTGTCAGTGGTCATTGGGTTATTGGTCACCTCCCTGACCAAAGTCCTTGCCTGGTTACTCAGTTTGGTCGGACGGCCATCTATAGTAAGAGTCTGCATACTTCCATATTCTTTCCATTTCCTAATAATGGAGCTCACTGTGCTCTTGGGAACTTTCAATACTCGAGAAATTGTTTTATACCCTTCCCCAGATCTATGCCTCCTCACAATTTTATCTCGGAGTTCTACAGACAGTTCCTTGGACCTCATGGTAGAGTTTCTGCTCTGACATGCACTGTCAACTGTGGAACCCTTGTATAGAAAGGTGTGTTTCTTTCTAAATCATGTCCAATCCATTGAATTGGCCACAGGTGGACTCCATTGATTAATTCAAAATAACTCCTGCTGTGCAATTCAAAACACCTCTGCACACATCGCTATAGTGAAATTGATTGTCTTAACTGAGGATAATGACGTGAGTTGCTGTGTTGTCATGATTTACACCAATCATAATACAAATATTTATTTTGCAAAATGCAAAAAGCAATTGCATGTGCAATTGAAGTTGAAGATTTCAGTTGAAAATTCTCTAAAAAAAATATCTCTTTGGACATACGAGAGTGGTAGGTGCATACCAATAGTTAAAAAGAAAAACACCCACAACCCAGGTAATATTAATTTTATTCTGGCACCATGACTCACGGGGGCGTTCATGTGCAGCCTGTGGCCGTTTCGCTGCATCATTTTCTGTGGGTGCAGCTGTGCCGTTGATGCAATGCCCTCTATTACCAGTCAGCTGGTACTCATTTTGCCTACCTCGGAAGTCTGAAAGGCTGAGTCAATCCACCTGGTGTTATTATCAACGGCATGACAGGGGTTCAAACTCAAGACCCCAGGATCTCAAGCCAGCCACCTTAACCAATAAGCCAACACCAGGCTTACTCACTCGTGAAAAGTATTGTTGCGGTTTTGTGTTTTTATAATAAAGGTTAATTTCCCCTCATAGTTTCGTTACACTACAACATGTAGCCTCGTTTAAGCTCAGTTATTTCTTAGTGAATGTAAGCGTAGACCTTTCCTGTGTTTAGTTTGCGTTGAGTAGAATAATGAGAATTAGGTCCTTTACGATGCCTCCATGCTTTTGGTTTTGGCGCAAAATACCACGAGGCAGGCCTGAACAAGTCGATCAAGGGTGAAGGAAGGCGGGAAGGAGGCGACGGCAAGCGCGAGCCACCAATCAGGGCTCGAGGGGAGTGACTTACCACTGCGGCAAAAGGCGGGGCTTGGAACATTCGATACGGGCCAGGGCGGGGCAATAGAACCCTGTGCCCGGAGCCCCCACCTCAGTTATGAGGAGAGATGCGCTGAATTGAGTTATGAGAGTCGGTTCGGAGCGCTGAGTTATGAGAAGGGAGGCAGACGAGTTACAAGTTATGAGCTCGGGTGAGACGTGCATGAGTTACAAGTTGAGTTCTCAGTTGAGCTGGAGTCAGATCCTCCATTGAGTTACGAGAGTGAAAGCGCGCAGGTGTATTAATCGCGCTGTGAAAGACAGCCGTGCCGGGCCACAGACGCGCGTATTTTCCCGCCTGCCTGCCTTTGTCGAGATACGCGCCGTGAGGATTCTCCTGCCTGCCTGCCTGCCTTCGCCGGGACGCGTACTGTGACCGCCAGAGGGCAACGCCGGGTGAGCTGTTCCTGGACGACCAAAGCCGGCGCGTTCAGCGCATGAACATTTCTTCCTTCATCTCCCTGTATGTGTGAGTGGGCCCATTGTCTGGGTAATAAGCTAAGACTGTTTAAGACTGCCCTCTGTCTCTGCTTCTTCTACCAGTGTACATTGTAAATAATAATAATTAAATCTGTTATTCCTTTGATTCGACCGTTTCGTCTCTTCCATCATTGACTTAGCGTGGTACGAATTATATCGCTCTGATCGGGTTCCAATAGCAAGGTAACAGCACGGACCACGTGGTTCGCCATCCGCTCGGGTGTACTCAATTACGTGTGGTTCGTGCGAGACTCGATCCCCGTTCCCACGGCGGCGTGGGTACTTAGGTACGTGCGAAAATTGTCCCGAGACCCTTTTCCACGTCTGCCCGGGAGTGGCGACTCAAGTCTCGCGGTTCGAAGACCCAAGGAGAACAAGGGGCTTAATCTCCCCTTGGTAAGGGAACGGGCTTCGCGAAAACCGCAACAATATTATAATGAACAGGTAAATGCATTCATTATAGAGAGCTCATTCTTTAGTTTAAACGGTAGGTTACCTTATTGCACATAAGTATGTTGCACAAGGCAATAGTTATTCAGGTTTTCAGGCCATTCCCCTATCTTTTCGCTACATTGCAAAGTGTAAGTTTACAAAAAAAAAAGTGAAAGCAAAGTGCAAAAAATGGGATGCTACATTACAGTTTGGTCCTTAAGGCTGACAGGATAGCTGACATGTGTGCACACTCCCGCTCAGCTGTCTAAACTCGGTTCGAATCCCGACCCAGCAATAAACTGTCATGCTTGTGTTTCGTAGGCAAGGTCAGACAAAGTGTACGCCATACCTGGGATGGACGACTGCATGAACATCCTGTCTGCCAGCATTATTTGGTGGACGTTCATGATCCCATTGGGTCCCTTGCCTAAAGTAGGCAACCTGTCACCAGCACCCTAGCTAAATCTCAAAATCCCTGTGCATGAATACTACTGGGAAGGCAAAGGCAAACCACCAAACCGCAACCCTTGTGGTAGGCCTGCTTTGACAGCACTGCTTCTGTCTCCGGGCAGAACATCAGAAAGAGAAGAGGTTTTCTGGTCCTTATTGAAGTGGAAGGGAATCTCTACGTTAAATGGCAAAATATTGTACACCGCTCCTTTTTTTTTTTTTTTTTTTTCTATACAAGATCGAGGCTCGTGTAAGAGCTAACATTAATCACAAAAAACATAAACGGACACATTAAACGTATAATGAAGGGAGCAGGAGACAAGATGGGGAGAGAGAGGGAAGTACACAAGTACAGCCGTAGAGAACAGGGACATCAGAAGATCTGTGGGAGGGAGAGGGCTTGAGGGGAGGGGGCAGGGGAAGTAAGGGGGGGGAGAGGTATAAAACACATGGACACTGCTAGGGCTTTCAGGAAAGAAGTCGGAATTTCAAAAAAGTGGATCTGCGGTGAATTAACGGGGGTAGAAAAGATCAAGGTTTTGGATGGGGAAATACAAGCGATGGTGGTGAACAGCTGTTTTAAAGACCTGGAGGGAGGAGTGGGATTGAAGAGAGTGGGGGATATTGTTCCAGAGGCGGGAGAAAAGAGGAATGAAAGAGTGAAGGTGAGCAGAGAGTCTTGATTTTGTCAGTTTCCGCATTAGAGGGTTTCTGACAGATCTTGTGCGACTTGAAGGAATATTTGAGGGACAGAGAACAGACAAAACTGGGGGAGCAAGGGGGTCGGTAGATGACAGAAAGACCACCTACCTGCCTGTGGTGAGTGAGTGAAAGGCCCTCGGAGATAGCTTCATCGCGGGAGATTCTAATGATTCTGAAAGCTTTGATTTCAACAGCGTGAAGCCGAGCTAGATGTGAGGCAGGAGCACCGGCCCAGAGGGGAGAAGAGTATTACATTGAGCTGTGGATGAAAGCCTTGTATGTGGTGAGGAGCTCAGGTGTGCCAAGGAAGGACTTCACACGATGGAGGATGCCGAATCGGCGACTGGCTTTGGAGGCCAGCTTGGAAATGTGGTTTTCCCAGGAAAGATCATGGCAGATAGTGAGACCCAAAAGCTTGAATGACAGAACTTCTTCGAGAGGATTGTTGAGAAAGTAGATGGGAGGATTGTCCAGTCGGTCTTTTCATCGAGACAAAGTAAGAGTGTGAGATTTGTCAGGATTGAAAGACATGTTCCACTTGTTTGACCAGTCTGTGATTTTGTCCTGGTCTGCAGAGAGTGAGGAGGCTGCAGACTGACGATCTGAGGGATGAGGAATGGAGCGGCAGAGAGTAGAGTCGTCAGCAAAGAGATAGAGAGGATTTTCATGAGAGTCGGAGAGATCATTGATGAAGACCAGAAAAAGCACAGGGCCCAGAACACTACCTTGGGGATCTCCAGCCTGAACAAGAAGGGGAGATGAGACAAAACCCATTCCGGTCCACACGTTGACAATGACCAGAGAGGAAGTCCGCAAACCATGCGTGGAGATTTCCATGGATACCATCGGAGGAGAGTTTGGTGAGCAGAGTGGGGTACCAGACCATATCGAAGGCACGTGATATGTCAAGGGAGACAGCTCTGATTTCCTGTTTGGCATTTAGGACCTCCATCCATTGTTGAGACAGCAGAAGCAGCATGTCCAGAGTAGAGTGATCTGGTCTGAAACCAAATTGTTGATCAGAGATCAAGCCATTGGAAAAGAGGAAGGATTTGATATCCGAAGCAATGATGGATTCAAACAATGATGATGGAAGCAATGATGATGGGGCAGAACCACCTGAGACCTACAGGAAAGTTGGACAGAACTTTGGAGTCAGGATCTATGCCTGTCTGAACCGCGGAGGGGCACACATCGAGAACGTCAATTACAAGGATTTTGCATAAATGCCAATTTCAGACCTTGGTCTCTCACTAACTCGAGCAGTGACTTAATGCAATAGCAATCACGGTTGGGAGATACCATGTCATAAGCTTTCAAGAAATGTTTGGTTCACGTTCCTGAGGTTTATGTTTCTTTGTAAATAAATGTTTAAAGTTGTATCACTCTTTTTGAAACACCCTGCATCTGGACTTGTTTTGGTGTCGTGTTTCTCCTGGCTATGATTTTGTTCCTTTTGTCATGTGCTGTCTGCGGGCCTGTTTTCCAGCTGCCGTGGTGTGTATCACTCTGCTGAACCGTCTGGAAGGTGATCAGATCAACAGTTCACATGCTGTGCTCTCGGACTACCAGCTGCGGCCGCAGCGATTAATCGCGTACTACATCAAGAGTAAACTGAACAAAGCCAAATTTCCTAAAGCATAGAGAACTGGACCACCAGACAGCAAAAACCAAAGGCCAGATGCCCTGCTACTTTGCCTTAATTTAACCCGTTTAATCGTCATTGGTGCACACAAGAAAGTGTCATCATACCAATAATGCTCCTGATTCATTCCTCAACTTCCTTATATCACTCCATCTTCCTCTTGTTTTCCTAATCTCTAGCATCCCTTTAAATATGGTCCAGTTGATTGAACGGTTGATTCTTGTCGATTTTTTGATGATATGATATTTTTGATTTTGATATGGTTGCAGGTGATCTTGATTCTTGTCAAATTTTCCTAAAACTCTCAGAGCAATTCTCACTTTAATTTTTATTTTTTTGGATATGTCACTCAGCTTTCTCGAATTAGAAAGGTTTACACAAAATGCAAGGGATCCTTCTTAATGTGGTCATTCCTTCTGCAAATTAAAATTGGCCACACAAAGCCTCATTAACTGTGGTATTCAAAATCATGAAGTGGTATTTTGTGCATGAAACATTTTGCAATTCAGATACAGTCGTGGCCAAAAATATTGGCAGCCTTGCACTTTTTTCAAATAATGCACCATTTCTTCCAGAAAATTGTTGAAATTAAAAAATATTTTGGTATCCACATATGTATTTCTTTGGTTTGCAGTGGAACAAAACAAAAAAAGCTGAAAAAATTACTAAACCTTAGCTTATTCCACAGAAATCCTAAAATGGTTCGGACAATATTGTTGCGGACGCGGTTAAAGATGTTATTTTACCGAGCGGTTGGTATTACCGCGACCGAACAGTTATTCCCCGATTAGAACCCGATTCCACCCAAACGTTGGCCGGATCGCACCGCGGCTGCTCAATGAGGGAAAAGACTAAAACGACGAATGCAAAGAGGAAGACGAAGGCAAAGAAAGGTTTGGAAATACTACTAAATTTATTTACTATTTACACACATAAGCAAAAAGAAAGCAGTCACGTTTATTTACAACACATAAGACGCAGGTGACACAGTGCAAATACTAGCTTACCTACAGTCTTAATTAACCCAGGACAGAACAAACAAAAGACAGACTCACGCGGGGAATGATGACAGGAATCGCAGGAGGTGGATGGCTGGAGGTGAACGCTTGGTGGAGCCAACGCGGAGCTTGGTGGAGCTTTGGTGGAGGTGAACGCTTGGTGGAGCCAACGCGGAGCTTGGTGGAGCCTTGGTGGAGGTGAACGCTTGGTGGAGCCAACGCGGAGCTTGGTGGAGCCTTGGTGGAGCTGAACGCTTGGTGGAGCCAACGCGGAGCTTGGTGGAGGTGAACGCTTGGTGGAGCCAACGCGGCTGGTGGGGGGTTGGTGTGACGGGTTCTCTCTCCTTCCCTCGCAAGCTTCAGGACTCTTTCTCTCTCTTTCTTAGTCCCACCCAGTCCAACAACTTCCTCTCTTGCTTAGTCCAACTCAAGGCCTTTCTGTCTTCTGATCTCCTCCCTCCTCTACTCTCTCCGGGGGCCTCTGCCTCGGGTTATATAAGCCCCACCCTTGACCCTTTGCGAACCTCCCCAAAACGTTCTCTCTCCGCCCTCTAAAGCCAACCCCTCGTTCTGGGTTGGTCGGCAAGGGCTGGTTCACTCCTCCCCTCTATGACGAGGTGGGGACCCGCCTTTCTTCCCCAACCCTGCCTTGTGGTCAATGGCGGATGAAGGGAAAACCGCCCAAAATGCAGTGGGCAATTGACGAAAAGGGGGAACGGAGGTTTTGGGAATGGGAATGAAGGGAATCTATCTCTTTCACTTGGTGCAATGGAGTACTTCTATTAATGGGAGACACAGCCTTACCCTAAAACACAGAATAAGATATAACTATCGAACAGGGGTATTCTATGATTGGCTGACGTGTATGCTTGTGGGCTAATTATGGGACGCCCTTTTGACCTTTACACAGCTCCGGAGGCAGGAGGCGCAGACTCAAGCAATATTCATCAATTTACCACAATACAACACAATCAAAAAAATACAGTCCTCATATCCGCAACACTGCACCCTCCTCCTCTTAGGCACGTCCCGGGCCTACAACTTTTTATTTAGTGTGACACGTAGGTGTAGTTCCCTCTACTTTTAACCTGACCCTGAGTGCGACAGTTTTTAAAACATAAATAAATGTGTCCCGCTGCTCCATTGCACCCTGCCTAACAGACTTACGCCCACAGTTAACCGAATTGCGGAATGGTCTTCAAACTACACACTGACGGTGGGGAGCATTATTTACAATGACTCTGCTTTTATTTACAACACTAACCCAGGACCTGTAATTGTTCTTTCTGGGGGGGAGACAGTCTGCTCTGCATCAATGCACCATTAAAGCACCCAAAAACGCACCAATACACACCCAAGCACCAATCGGTGCAGTCACCATTGTTCAAGAAAATAAAACCAACAAACCCTAACCCTGCAGGTGATCTCTTGCTCTTCGGCTCCCTCTGCTGGTTATTATTATTGTCTTCCAGTTGTTGTCATTCTTTCATTTTCTTACTGGCGGCCTATTTGTATTAAAACTTGCACCCAATGTGTCCTTTTTATTTTATTTTATTTATGGCCCACAGGGCCGACTACGTGTGGTTCACCTGTGGGGCATCGGTGCCCTGTGGCCCAGGTCTGCCAGCAAGATTTCGGGCCCTCATGGCCGGTTCCAGCAGAGGGGCCATGCCCCAACCCATGGGGTCCATCAGTGGTGCTCGGCCACAGGCATGTGGTCCATAATGTGGTGCATTGATGCAGACAGCTGGTTCAGAGTGTGCCGGGCGCACAATGGCCGACTCACGCACGCTCCCCTCGGCGCCTAATGGCGCACAGGTCATGTGGGAGACAAAAGAGACAAATGAGCGAGGGGTAAGGTCACAAGGGTACACATCAATAAGGTAATGCAAGGTGAAATGCGTACGGAGAGCGAAGTGAGAAAGCTCGTCCCTACCGTACGTCACCCCCCTGTCACCTACACTACCCTTGCCCTTACCCCATATGTACAAAATCTACACATTACCAATCTGTCGCTACTGTCACGTCTCCCCATATTTCCTCTATACCAAATTCGTCACCACAATCCCTCTAACCAACATTTGCCATCACCCAATTCATCATCAATCCTCATAAGGAGGAAGAGATGGAACATCAAGCACAATGTCACACCCACGTCATGATGCGTCTCACATTCCAAACATTTGCACAGTAAAAAATAATCAAAACATGGCATGGTGTGGAGTACCTGTCACCTCAGGTGAGTGGATGCAGATGGTGCGAGGAGACTCCAATCCTAACTATCCTCTAAATGACATTAACACACTTTACACTACCCGGGGTCTTTCCCCGCCAATCCATTGGCCACTTACACTATGTGTTCTAATAACCAATTCCCATTGACCAAACTGTGGTGCTTCTCAATTTGGGGTCTCACTCCCCCGATTCATCTCCCGGTGCCCTTGAACAATTTCTGGGCTGTGACGTGTAGCTCTCCCAGCAGGTCTACCCACCTGCACACCTCCACCACTGCAGTTGCCACCCGAGCTTACCTAGCTCCTTAACCTAACCTATCTACTGGGGAAGGCCCCTCCTGGCTCTGTCACCCCTCGGTGCCCTCTGGCACTGGGCTACCCGGGTCCGTCCTCCGGATCCTCGGGCCCCATCCATAACAACTCTACCGGCTCCCAGAGCCCACCTGCGGCCTCACCTGGCCGACATCCTCACAGTGGTGGAGTGCCCAAACCAACTACACACACTAACAGGCTACACGCCCAGCCATTTCCACAACACTAATGCACCCATCCAAATACCATTCTCTCAACCGCACCACAGATGCCAATATCCAACCACAATTTACCTGTACCCTCTACCTAACACTTACACTACCCGCCCCGGGTATTCGTGATGGGGGTCCACTCTTCCCCCATTCACACCTTCGCACCATGCACACCACTCCGTACCACTTACTCCAACTCTCTCCACACCACTCATTCTCTGCTCCATATATTCCACACACCTGTACTTGCACACCTGTGCTCTCATACTTGGTGCCGCCTGCACCCTTCTCTCCCCCAAGCGCATTCGCGCTGATCCACAACACTCACTACTCACCATGACACTCATCAGCAATGCTCTCTCATTCATCGCTTGTACCTCACACACACCTCGGAGCATTGCCTCACCAATGCCTCATTTGAAGCTGCTCACCAGCACTTCCATTCATACTGCATCATCTGCTCTGTCTACTCCCTTCTAAAACTCGCACTCCTCCGTCTTCCCTTACACTCAGCGCTCCCACGTCATTATCAAACACTAAGCTACTACGTCCCCACTTCAGGTATCCTTGTCACTAACTAATCTTAACGTTACCTAATGTCATCTCTAGGACCCTACACATTATCCAAACCCTCCCTCGGCGAGCTTACACTGCCATAAACCCCATAAACTAGTGCTCCTTTGCCCCCGCCTGTGAGGGATGGTGGATTGGCCATCCCACCACAGCGGGGAGGTCCCACTATAAATTTTGCTCGTCCAAATCCAACAAATCAAAAATTTGCCAATCATCTGCCAATCACTGTACCAATCATCAAATTTCGCCTTTTTCTAATTTTGGGTCCAAAACACTAACCTCATCACCCGTCTACTTATTAGATCCTCTCGGTGCGCCAATTCACGTCTACAGCCCGGCTTCGTACAGCCGAGCAATGAACGCGGGTTCTTTGGTGCCGGTGGCTGGATGCGTCCGGCACTCGGTGCAGGGACGGGGGCTTACCCGTGCCGAGATCCCACGCACCACCTCGGCGCGGAGCCATCCAATTGCCCGATCTCGACCTGCCGGAACGTCTCAATAAAAAGTGGTCGCCATGACGACCCTTCCTATCGGGCTGCCCGCTCCGCCTAGTGGAGCACGGACGCGGCCGTTCCAAGCGAGGCCCAGCGTGGATCGCTTACGGCGGTCCTTCCGAACCCGCCGTGGCTCGGATCCCCGCTGGTTCTCGCGGCACGCGAAGCCCGGCACGCACCGAGGGCCCGATTCGGCTATAAGTCGCTCTAACCGCTAACCCGGTTACCGTCGATGCCTCACCTGCATGCTTACATGCATACGCTACCCCTTTCTTGCTCATACCTCCAGCCGTCCCCATGCTCCTCGTCGTACCTTCTCTTACACACCTCGGTACACTCATTCCGCTCACAGACTTGGTCACACACCTGACCACCGAACACCTTTGCACACACTCGTCGCTCGCACACCTCACCAACACACCTCTTCGCGCCCCCTTCTCGGTCACCTCCTCTGTGACTATCACAGGTGTGCTCTCACTCGCACACCCAACCACATGCCTCACGACCAACTCAAGTGTGCATTCCCACACACGCTCTACCATTCCAGGTGTGCATCCTTCCATTCCAGGTGTACATCCTCGCTCACCTGTCACAACCAACTCACGCTCCGTGTCACTTTCACTACTTTCACCTCCATTCTTGACAGCGCACTCACCCTTACTCTCGACAGCACACTCTTTCCTCATGCACCCGTCCGTTACACACCTTTCTCGCGCACACTCTTGCGCACACTCTCCCGTTACATCCTCTGTAACACTCACCACTGGCGTACACTTTCTCGTTACATCCTCTGTAACACTCACCACAGGCGTGCATTCCCCCTTACTCTTGACAGCGCACTCTTTCCCCATGCACCTGTCCGTTACACACCTTTCTCGCGCATCCTCTTGCGCACACTCTTTCGTTACTTCCTCCGTAACACTTACCACACCACGCTTCCATGTACCCCCTCGCACACGCGCTTCGACCAACTCACTCTTGACGGCACACTCACTCCTTGGCGCGCACTTTTTCCTCACACACCCCATGGTCGGACATTCTCGCACACCTCTTCCTTCGCACACCAGACCTGTCGCACACTTCACCAACGGCCTCTCACGAACACCCGGGTCCACAACAACCCCCAAGCCGACTGAAGCTCCCGTCACATCATATGCATTTTCACGTATATCGCCACTCACCTTGGCACCTCGTCTCCGCACCTCCTCTGCCACCTGCAAACTCTTTATTTGGTTAGTGAGCACCTCATCATGATTCGAGCACAGACCTTGTACCAATTCCATCACCTCCTCCTTTATTTCCTTTTTAGTTTCCCTTCGTCTCTTCTTAATTTCACTCACCCCTTCTTCCACCTCCTCTAATTTTTCCTTTACTTCCTTCATCTCCCGGTGCGCCCCCTCTATTTCTTCCTCCATCGCTACTTTAACCGTTTCTATGTGCATCCTTACCTGCCGGTCCTTTGTCTCCATTACCTCTGTCACCTCGTCCAACCTCATTGTCAGTCCCTCACGTACCATCTGACATTGCCTCTGTGTCGCTATCAAGTCATTTTTAATTTCTTTTTGTGTCGCCTTTAACCCTCCTCGTACCGCAGTGTTCCTTTGAACCTGCTCCACTAACTCCGTCTGTCCCTCCGTCAGCTGTTCCACCTCCTCCGTCAGATCTTCTATTCCCCCTTGTAACCTCGCCGTATTATTTCTCACCTCTTTCTCTATACGCTTTTCGCCTCGCTTTACCTCCTCGCGTACCCCCGAGACCTCCTCACTTACACCTCGTCGTATCTCCTCTTTCATCTCCTCCCTCTCTTTTGTAGATGCTACCCTCATCTGTCCCAATTCATCCCTCTGAGCATCCAGTTTACTTTCTAACCCGATTTTCACCTCCTCTATCTGGTTCCCCATTCGTTTGATTTCCCGGGCAGATTGTTCCCCTATTTCCCGCAATTTGTCTTCCATCCTATTTTCTAACCCCATTAACCCATTTTTCACCCCCTCTAACCCATTGTCTAACCCCTCAAATTTCTTGTCTAATCCCTTAAGATTATTGTCTAACCCCTCAATTTTAGCTTCTAGCCGTTCCCCCATTTCTCCCATTTTGCCCCCCATTTCCCCCATTTTGCCCCCCATTTCGCCCCTCATTGCTCCCATTTGCTCACTCTGAGCCTCTATACTGTTTTTCAAACCTCCAATTTGGTCTCCCATTTGTCCCATAAGGGCCCTCATTTGCAGGAAAAAAGGTTCGAATCCACCAGCGGCGCTGCTACGGTCGCGGGCGCCGTGGCCATGTGCGAGGCGCCATTTTGCGCGCCCGTAACCTCGTACGCGAGAGCGCCATTTTGTGCGTCTGATACCCCCTCAACCACATCGCCAATGTTCTCCTCCTCTCCTTCCTCCACATACATTTCCCCGAGGTCCTGGGTCGATTCCACCCCGTCTATCTCTAGCTCACCCACCGGCATCCGATCGCCTTGACCAGCCATGGCGCGATTTCAAAATTCGGGTTTTATTTCTTTAAAACACAATTTTTCAGCAGCTCGTAATTTTGAGCGCGTTAAGCGCGCTTCGGGCCTCGTATCCCACTCCTCGACACCAATTGTTGCGGACGCGGTTAAAGATGTTATTTTACCGAGCGGTTGGTATTACCGCGACCGAACAGTTATTCCCCGATTAGAACCCGATTCCACCCAAACGTTGGCCGGATCGCACCGCCGCTGCTCAATGATGGAAAAGACTAAAACGACGAATGCAAAGAGGAAGACGAAGGCAAAGAAAGGTTTGGAAATACTACTAAATTTATTTACTATTTACACACATAAGCAAAAAGAAAGCAGTCACGTTTATTTACAACACATAAGACGCAGGTGACACAGTGAAAATACTAGCTTACCTACAGTCTTAATTAACCCAGGACAGAACAAACAAAAGACAGACTCATGCGGGGAATGATGACAGGAATCGCAGGAGGTGGATGGCTGGAGGTGAACGCTTGGTGGAGCCAACGCGGAGCTTGGTGGAGCTTTGGTGGAGGTGAATGCTTGGTGGAGGTGAACGCTTGGTGGAGCCAACACGGAGCTTGGTGGAGCCTTGGTGGAGGTGAACGCTTGGTGGAGCCAACGCGGAGCTTGGTGGAGCCTTGGTGGAGGTGAATGCTTGGTGGAGCCAACGCGGAGCTTGGTGGAGCCTTGGTGGAGGTGAACGCTTGGTGGAGCCAACGCGGCTGGTAGGGGGTTGGTGTGACGGGTTCTCTCTCCTTCCCTCGCAAGCTTCAGGACTCTTTCTCTCTCTTTCTTAGTCCCACCCAGTCCAACAACTTCCTCTCTTGCTTAGTCCAACTCAAGGCCTTTCTGTCTTCTGATCTCCTCCCTCCTCTACTCTCTCCGGGGGCCTCTGCCTCGGGTTATATAAGCCCCACCCTTGACCCTTTGCGAACCTCCCCAAAACGTTCTCTCTCCGCCCTCTAAAGCCAACCCCTCGTTCTGGGTTGGTCGGCAAGGGCTGGTTCACTCCTCCCCTCTATGACGAGGTGGGGACCCGCCTTTCTTCCCCAACCCTGCCTCGTGGTCAATGGCGGATGAAGGGAAAACCGCCCAAAATGCAGTGGGCAATTGACGAAAAGGGGGAACGGAGGTTTTGGGAATGGGAATGAAGGGAATCTATCTCTTTCACTTGGTGCAATGGAGTACTTCTATTAATGGGAGACACAGCCTTACCCTAAAACACAGAATAAGATATAACTATCGAACAGGGGTATTCTATGATTGGCTGACGTGTATGCTTGTGGACTAATTATGGGACGCCCTTTTGACCTTTACACAGCTCCGGAGGCAGGAGGCGCAGACTCAAGCAATATTCATCACCAATTTACCACAATACAACACAATCAAAAAAATACAGTCCTCATATCCGCAACAATATTATTAGCACCTTTTAGAAGTTGTTCGAAAGAATTAGATTTCAAGCAGGTGATTCTCCTTTACTTTGGAATTGAACTCACCTATGGTGAGGTCACCTATGCAGGTGCCCAAAATATAAAAATCACTCATTCAACCAGTTTTAATGGAGAAAAAGAGTCATTCTGCTGTTTTGTGTCACTGTGTGTGTAAAACAATGTGGACACGCAATGAGCATGGAGAAAAGAAAGAAAACCAGAAAATTGTCTTAGAAGGTCAGACACAAGATTGTAGCCAAGCATGGACAATCTCAAGGCTACAAGTCCATCTCCAGAGACCTTGGTGTTCCTGTGTCCACTGTACGCAATGTTATCAGGAAGTTTAAGGCCCATGGCACTGTAGCCAACCTCCCTGGATGTGGCCACTAGAGAAAACCTGATCGAAGATTGCATAGAAGGATTGTTGGAATGGTGGAGAAAGCACTTCGATCAACTGCCAAACAGATTCAAGCTGACCTTCAGACACAAGGTACGACAGTTTCAACTCGCATCATCTGTCGCCAACTCAATGAAAGGGGGTTCTATGGTAGGAGACCCAGGAGGACCCCACTTCTGAGAGAGAAACATAAGAAAACCTGACTGGAGTTTTCCAAAACACACCTGAACAAGCCAAAATCCTTCTGGAAGAATGTCCTATGGACAGATGAGACTGAATTAAAGCTTTTTGGTAAAGCACATCATCTCTATGTTTACAGAAAACAAAATGAAGCCTTCAAAGAAAAGAACACCTTCCCTACAGTCAAACATGAAGGAGGTTCAGTGATGTTTTGGGTTGCTATGCTGTCTCTGGCACTGGGTGCCTTGAATGTGTGCATGGCATTATGAAATCAGGAGATTACCAAGGTATTTTGGAGCGCAATGTTCAACCCAGTTTCAGAAAGCTGGGTCTCCATCAAAGGTCATAGATCTTGCAGCAGGACAATGAACCCAAACACACTTCAAAAAGCACCCAGGAATGATTCAAGACAAAATGCTGGACTGGCCTGAAGTGCACAGAAATGAGTCCAAATTTAAATCCCATTGAACACCTGTGGGGAAATCTGAAAACAGCAGTTGGGAGAAGGCACCCTTCAAATCTGGGAGAACTGGAGCAGTTTGCACAAGAAGAATGGGCAAAACTGCCAGTAGAGAGGTGTAGGAAGCTCATTCATGGCTATAGGAAGTGCTTGGCTGCAGTTATTTTGTCCAAAGGCTGTGCTGCCAAATATTAAGTCTCGGGTGTCAATAGTTTTGTCAATGCCATTTCTTTTTCTTTTCTGATTTGAAAGGATATTTCAAGTTCTGAATCAAAAACAAAGGTTCTGTAATATTAACAGTGAAATAAAGAATTGTGGAGACCAAATACTTTTGTTAATTAGGTTTACTCTCCATGAAATGGAGGGGAAACCTATTATTACTGCTGGAGTTTTTCTTATTATTATTATTCTTCCGCCCTATTTTGCACCTCCGAAAACTTCATAATTAATGTTCTCAGCAACCCCTGGTCGGATTGACAGGAAATTTTCATCAAATGATCGTCTCGGCTCCCAGAATTTAAAAATGCTAATTATGACGTCATAGGTCACGTGGTATGGGCGCCATCTTGTAAAACAAATTCAACTTTTCTCCTCTATCTCCAAAACGGCTCAATGGAAAAATTTGAGAAATGGCTCATTATAAAGAACTCTTCAATGGGAACAAAAGACATGTGTATCGAGTATATTTAAAATGCTAACGTTAAGAGGTTAGAATTCGTCAAACAAAAAATTTTCTCCGCCGAACATGGGATTTTTTTCCCAGATGCTTGGCCACTCGGAAAAAAACTCGGATTGCAAAAAATTTCGAAGTCATATGTCACATGGTTCGGCCGCCATCTTGTTTTTCGTGAAAAAACACAAAACCCTTTTTCTCCGCAACGGCTGAACGGATCGAGCCCAAACTTGGCATGCATATTCGCATACCCATGATGAACAAAAACGTCAGTGAGCACGACGTCATCCGACACATGGTTTCAGAGTTATGACGTTTTAAAGCTCAAACTATAAATGGTATCACCTCCATAATTTGTGGAGATATCGAGTGGAAACTTTACACAAAAGTTCCTCATGGGGGGATGTTTCAATGTTACTTGAGACGTTTTGATAAGTCACATGGTTTGACTGCAATAAATAATGGAAGTTAAATTTTAAAAAGCTTTTAACTCTTGAACCACTGCATGGACCGACTTGAATTTTTAATGCAATGTAGCTCTCATCAAGCGGAACAAGTGTGCAAAATTTCAAGATGATTGGATGTACGGTCTCGAAGCTATGTCTTTATTGTTGAAAGAAGAAGAAACACACCGATATGTGTTTCCAGAACGTGATCACGATAACACGATCTCCCGCGGTCATTTCAACCTCAAATGAAATTCCAATTGCAGATTTGTCAATAGGTGAGGCATATTAACAAACAAATGAAACAGATTTGGTCAAATTCTGACTTTTTAAAAACTCGATCGCATTTCACTCAATGTTTTGAGTTACTGAAGAAGAAGATGTCCTTCCAGGACGTGATCACTATCACACGATCTCCCGCGGTCATTTCAACCTCAAATGAAATTCCAATTGCAGATTTGTCAACACAGTCCGGCAGCTAAGCTAAATATAGCATAACAATTGCGCATTTTGTGAGGAAAGCACCAAATTTGGCACACTAGTAGACTATCATATTATGAAAAGATCTGGATATTGGGCCATCTCAGATTCAGAGATTTGATTTTTGCAAGATTTGCAGATTTTGCAGATTTGCAAGCTGAGATTGCAACGCCAGGGACGGCCGACTCCTTCCTGCGAGCTGCCCACATCACCCGCACAAGAAGAGCTCATCAAATCACTGCAGCGGCACTGCACATCCTGCAACACCGTGCGTATGAACGCCACTGTATGTCATATGCTGATGATGCAGAAGACCTGCCTGAGTTTGAAGACTGGTGTCACCAGAGAGGAGAAGACATTCCCAACTTTCAGTACTGGGCAACTGTGCTGGAACTAGAGATGTTGGTACTGGTCTACGTGCGTTCTCTGTGGCAGGCTTCATTCAAGATGTACCTTGATGCCCTGACGGAACTGGTCCCATGGTTCCATGCCTTAGACCACACACACTATGCCAGGTGGGTCCCTGTTCACCTGAGGGACATGGTTGCACTCCCAATGAAACACCCAGATGTAGCCAGAGAATTCAGGGCTGGCAACTTCACTGTACAGAAGACGAAGAAGGTGTTCTCTTCGATCCCAATCGAATCGAAATCTTGCAAAAATCAAATCTCTGAATCTGAGATGGCCCAATATCCAGATCTTTTCATAATATGATAGTCTACTAGTGTGCCAAATTTGGTGCTTTCCTCACAAAATGCACAATTGTTATGCTAAGTTGCCCCACTAATAGGTGAGGCACATTAACAAACGAATGAAACAGATTTGGTCAAATTCTGACTTTTTTAACTCGATCGCATTTCACACAAAGTTTTGGGCCACTAAAGAGGAGGAAGAATCGTTTGGCTTCTCAGATAAAATACATAATTCTGTCTCTGCAATTTCAGGTTAATTTTCTTTTTAAAATGGCTTTTTCTGCAATCAGTGCATGGATTGACATGTGTGGATGTGTGTGTGGGTGTGGGTGTGGGGGGGGGGGGGAGGGGTGTGTGTGTATGTGTGTGGGGGGGGGGTGGGGGTATGTGTGCGTGTGTTTGTGTGTGTGTGTGGTGGGGGGAGGGTGTGTGTGTGGGGGGGGGTCTGTGGATGTGTGTGTGTGTGTGTTTGTGTGTGTATGCATGTGGGGATGTGTTTGTGTGTGTGGGGATGTGCATGTGTGGGGATGTGCATGTGTGTGGATGTGTATGTGTGTGTGTGTGTGGGGGGGGGAGGGGGGGTTGGATGTGTGTGTGTGTGTGTGTGTGTGTATGTGTGGAGGGGTGTGTGTGTATGTGTGGAGGGGTGTGTGTGTGTGTGTGTGTGTGTGTGTGTGTGTGTGGGGAGGGGTGTGCGTGTGTGTGTTGGGGGTGGGGTGGGGAGATGTTTTTTTTTGTTTTTTTTGTTGTTTTTTTTGTATACTGAATCGAGGCTTGTGAAAGAGCTAACATTTACTTCACAAACAAATCGACCAGACAAACAAAATACACAAAAAGAGGGAGCGGAAGACAAGATGGGGAGAAAAGGGGAAGCACACAAACACAACATCCGAGAGCAGGGAGATGTGTGGAAGGGAGAGGGCCCGGGGGGAGGAGGCATGGGAAGGGGGGGGGGGGAGGGAGAAGTATAAAGCACAAGGACACCAAGGACTTCCAGGACAGAAGTTGGTATTTCAAAAAGGGGAATTGGGGTGAAATTAGCGGGGGTAGAAAAGATCAAGGTTTTGGATGGGGGAAGGTAAGAGATGGTGGTGAACAGCTGTTTTAAAGACTTGGAGGGTGGAGTGGGATTGAAGAGAGTGAGGGAGTTTGTTCCAGAGGCGGGAGAAAAGAGGAATGAAGGAGTGAAGGTGAGCAGAGAGTCTTGATTTTGGCAGTTTAACCAAAAGAGGGTTGCAGGCAGATCTTGTGCGACCTGTAGGAATATTTGCGGGACAGAGCCCAGAGAGAGCTGGGGGGGCAAGGCCAGAGAGGAGTCGGTAGAAGACGGAAAGACCACCAACCTGCCTGCGGTGAGTGAGTGAGAGGCCCTTGGAGTTAGCTTCATCGCGGGAGATTCCAATGATTCTGAATGCTTTGGTTTCAACAGCGCAAAGGCGAGCTAGGTGTGAGGCAGGAGCACCAGCCCAGAGGGGAGAGCAGTATTCCATTGAGCTGCGGATGAAAGCCTTGTATGTGGTGAGGAGCTCAGGTGTGCCAAGGAAGGACTTCGCACGACGGAGGATTCCCAGTCGGCGACTGGCTTTGGAGGCCAGATTTGAAATGTGTTTTTTCCAGGAAAGATCATGGCAG